>NC_081292.1:75373552-75685263 GCF_030435805.1 Mustela lutreola
ATAACCAAGGAACACAGACTGAGGGACTCAGCAACAGAAATTGATTTTCTCATGGTTTTGAAGATTGTAAGTCTGAGGCCAAGATGTCGGCAGGCTGTTTCAAGCTGCTCTCCCCTGGCTTGTAGATGCTGGCCTTCTCCCTGTGTCTTCACCTGGTCTTCCTTCTGTGTGTGTCCATGTCCTAGTCACCTATTCTCCTAAAGACGCCAGTCATATATGATTAGTTCTTAATCATATGATCTAATTTTAACTCAATTTCCTCTTTACAGGCCACATTGTAGCAAGGATCACCTTTCCTCCCATTTCCAATAACATGTTCCCAATTTCCATCTGAGACATCACCAGAAGTGCCTTTAACATCCATATTTCTAGGGGCGCCTGGGTGGCTCAGTGGGTTAAGCCGCTGCCTTCGGCTCAGGTCATGATCTCAGGGTCCTGGGATCGAGTCCCGCATCGGGCTCTCTGCTCAGCAGGGAGCCTGCTTCCTCCTCTCTCTCTGCCTGCCTCTCTGCCTACTTGTGATCTCTCTCTGTCAAATAAATAAATAAAATCTTTAAAAAAAAAAATCCATATTTCTATCAACCGACTCTTCCAGGCAATCTAGGATTTTTCCAATACTAGGCTGTTCCTGCCTTAGTTCCAAAATCACTTGTTGCCCGGTTTTGGATACTTGTTACAGCAGCACCTCACTTCTCAGTACTCAAATCTGTACTCGTCTGCTAGGGCACAGACTGGGTGACTTACCAACAGGGATTAATTTCCTCACAGTTCTGAAGACCGGAAGTCTAGGATCAAGGTGTCAGCAGGACTAGTTTCTTCAGGGGCCTCTCCTTGGCTTGTACGTGGTGGAGTCTTCTAGTGTACTCTTACTGTGCATGGCTAGGTCCTAATCTATCTCTGAGGATACCAATCATATGACCACATTTTACTTTAACTACCTCTTCAAAGGCCTTATCTTCAAATACAGTCACGTTCTGAGTACTGGGGTTTAGGAGTTTAACATATAAATTTTAGGGGGACACAATTCAGCCATGACACATGCCAAAAGTCCATTCGGATGCCCCTGCATATTTATCTAAACTCTTCTGCTATTTATCATGCATCATACAATTTATTAATTACTTAGATGTTATCTTTTGCTGTTTTCTAATCCCTTTAAGCATTCTTTTTTTTTTTTTTAAAGATTTCATTTTATTTATTTATTTGACAGAGACCACAAGCAGACAGAGAGGTAGGCAGAGAGAGAGGAAGGGAAGCAGGCTCCCCGCTGAGCAGAGAGCCTGATGTGGGGCTTGATCTCAAAACCCTGAGATCATGACCTGAGCCAAAGGCAGAGGCTTAACCCACTGAGCCAGCCAGGAGCCCCTAAGCATTCTTTTTCAATAAAATTGCAGGTCCTCCCATCCATCACTGTATTTAACAACACTAATTCCTAGAAGGGCACGACATTTGAGCAACGCTGATTTTAAAACATTTTGGTAGAATATTTTATTAATAATTTTGCTTCCCAGGTTTCTTAATATAGGACCAGGATGGTCTGAATCACAAATATTTCCATCATTTATATTTCACCAAATTCATTCCACAAAAATTATCGAGACTTTGAAAATGTTATAGGCTCCCTGGATAAGGCAGTCAACCAAACAGAATCTGTGCGTTGCTGACATTTAACATCTTATTTGATGAGGCATGTAATAGCCAAGTAAGTGTAATATAATGCTAGCTAGTTGCAGTCACAGGAAAATACAAACACACACACACACACACACATACACACATGCACTGACTAAAATGAATGAATTGGATAGGATTAACAAAATATGGAATATCTAACAAAATATGGAATATCATCTTTGAGATTCATAATGAATTGCAGTGTGATTTGTTGTGAGATGTTGTGTTTCCATTCCTTCCTATTTTAAATTAAAAAAAAAAAAGTGGTGGGAGAAAAAGAACGACAGTCTTCCTGGAAATAGAAGGGCAGAAAAGGCAGTATTCTTTTTCCGCAACTATTTCCTCATGCTATGGTTTACATGATACAGTTAGGAAAATGGTGCATAATTTTTCCTTTGACCATGTACACATTTTAAGGAAAATACAATTCTTCTTTTAAAGTTTCATACCTATTTAAATAGAAAATTTTTTTAAAGAAGCTTGGTTTTGTTTGTCAGAAACTTAGTTACCAAATCACAACACATTTATTATATTCTTTATTATTGTTCCAAAACCAAATCAATTAAAATCCTTCAACACTTGAGGATTATAACCTCCTACTTTCAATAGTGAATGGGCTGCAGACCGATCTAGAGCCTTTGCCCACTAACCATTAAATCCAGCAGTTACCAACAGAAAGATGTTCAAGGTAAACTGCACGTATCAACAAACTTAGTCTAGAAAATTTAGTCCAGACACTTCAAGAGAACTTAGAAGATGCATTTGTCCTATGAGGGCATCAAGAATCTCAAGTTATCCAAATCATTGAGCATCCATGAGGAAGCCAGAGCATTTTATGGTCCCAGACCCAGAACTCCCAGGACATTAAATGTGAAAATGTGTTACCCATTTAAAAAAAAAAAAGAAAAAGAAAAGGAAAGAAAAGAACATTAGACTTATTCATTTTATTTCTTTATTATTTTTAATTTTTATCATTTTATGTCTTTAAATTCAAAGAATAATAAAGTCAATTAGAAAAATGTAGGTATATGTTAAACTCTTGTTATGTAAATAGTTCAAGACCAGATTTAAAGAAAACTAATTCCCAAATGGGTATGTGAATATTCTTAAATCCTTTTACTTGTTTTACTTCAGTGTTAACAGACAGATTATCTAGCTCAAAGGGTCTTTCTTCTCTTTTTTTTTTTTTTTAAGATTTTATTTATTTGACAGACAGAGATCACAAGTAGGCAGAGAGAGACTAGGAAGCAGGCTCCCTGCTGAGCAAAGAGCCAGACACGGGCGATCCCAGGGCCCTGGAATCATGACCTGAGCTGAAGGCAGAGGCTTTAACCCACTGAGCCACCCACGTGCCCCAGGGTCTTTCTTCTCAATGCACACTTAAAATTGGCTAAGTAAATAGTTTTTGCTGTACTCAGAAATTCCAATAACAAGCCATGGAAAGAAATGAGAATATAAAAATTAAGTTTATCACGTCATGAAGAACAAATCCAGGGAAAATCTGAGGTTGTGCTCAAGGCAGCCTTTGCTCCCAGGTGGGGGTGGGAGAGGTACACATTTTGCTGGCAATATCAATTTACATGAAATGGTGTTCTGTGGAGAAACTAATTGAATGAGATCCTCCAGAGTTCACTTCACTTCTTCATAATCCATATAATTTTTATTGCATTGTGCATTGGCCCACATAAGCAGAACATAAATTAGCCTAGTGAGGGAGCATGTGCACCTGTCAATAAGCTATTTAGTCGCATGGAAGGAATATTACCATCATACCATTAAGTACTGGGTTGGGGGGGGAAATGCAAGAGTGAACAGGCACCTTCTCGATGTACCTACACAGCTCAGCCCTCTTTGGTCTCAAGCTCACTTTGCCTTCCCTCCTTGACTGTGTGAAGCCTTTAAAAGGTCTGTTATCAGCTATCATTAAACCAGTCACCTGTCTCCTTGGCAACCCTTATCAAGCTGTACCAGGCTGCCTGAGCAGCAAGTGAGTACCTTTATCCCTGCACTAAATAAGGAGCTTCAAATTATGATCATCTGGTATACCGAACTTTTATAAACTGTCAGGGAAAGAACCGTATCCTAGGCTGCCTACAGTCTTTGTGGTATAAGAAGGTATATTGGAATTCACCATCCGTGAAACCAAAAAGGTAGGAAGAGGAGAGAAAATTCATTTCATAGCTGCAAGAAAACAATTATCATTGATTCCCTTTTCAAACTGATGAATAATTTTATGAAGAATGTCTGTCTCTGACTCTGAGCCATATGTTGTTAGTATTCTTATTGTCTTCTCCATATCCACATCTCAGCTTACAGTGCATCATGTCTAGCCACCGAAAGAAAAAGGAAAGCCGATTTCCTTTAGTTCTCTGACAGTTCAGTGTTTAAGACTAAAGGAGACACTACTGGCTGCCAGCTGTTCCTAAGCCATTTCTCCTTCTGTTTTTTGCTACAAAGTTCCAGGTTTGTTAAGATTTTCAGCCCCCACCGAATACATACAGCTCAAGAGTAAATCCTGACTAATTTAAGCCAATCAGACTTATTTTGTTCCCTTTGCCAGTGATTAGTTTTGGGAAGAATCTGTGACTCAGTGCTGGTAAATGAGAAAGGAAGAGAAGTCAACTGGAAGGCTTCTGAGGGTTTCTTGGTCAAAAAGAGACAAAAGAGTTCCGGAGGACGGGGATTATGGACATTGGGGAGGGTATGTGCTTTGGTGAGTGCTGTGAAGTGTGTAAACCTGGTGATTCACAGACCTGTACCCCTGGGGATAAAAATATATGTTTATAAAAAAATAAAAAATTATAAAAAAAAAAAAAAAGAAGAGACAAAGAGCCGTGCTTGGGCGGCTCAGTCAGTTATTCAGCTGACTCTTGACTTAGACTCAGGTTGTAATCTCAGGGTTCCGGGATCCAGATACACACTGGGGTCCATGTTCAGTGGGGAGTGTGCTTGAGGATTCTCTCTCCCTCTCCCGTTGCTACTCCCCTCTCTCTCTCACACACACATGCTCTTTCTCTAATAAACAAATAAATCTTTAAAAAAGAGAGACATAGAGGGAGAAATAGCATGATGTTTCATTACTGGAATGGGGGTAACCACCTTGTGATCATGCAGATGCTGGCTTGAGCTTGGCAGAGAAGGAAAACATCAAGAACCATCTCTTCAGTGATATCAGAGCTGTTGAATTGACTGACTTTGAAGAAGCTCAGCACCAGGACTTCTCTTCAAGTGAGAAAGTAGGATTTCCTTCTTAATCATGCCACTTAGTTTATTTATTTTTAATTTCAGCATCCTAAATACATCACAAACTCTTCATCCTTCTTATATCCGGCCCAGATTTTGCCAAACACTTCCCTTAGAAACTTCACTTGGAATTGAAAAACACCAAATACATTTTCACTCATTTGTTCGTGCACCGTGGATTGAACCATGGATCTGAGTCAGTTAAAATCAAACATTTTCTAGGGAAGCTGACTCAAGCATCTCTTACTATCAAATGGTTTTCCATATTAGCTTAAATTCAACTAGTTCCTTAAGATAATTTTATCCAGGAGAGAGAAGATTTTCTATAAAGGAGGAGGTAACCAAGAGTAAAGAAACTTGAACTCCACTGGGGTCCTGAGTGATAAAAGAGCAGCCCAAGGGTTATGGGATTACCAGACAGTAGGAAAAACAAACAAACAAACAAAAAAAACAAGTGAAGCTGGCTTGGAAACTAGGAGTAGAGAGAGAACTGTCTTTGAGCATTTGTGCAAAGAAAGATAAAGAGTGGAAGAGGCCCTAATCCTCACCTCTCTTCCTGGGAAGGTGAAGAATTTTATCTGAAGTCGATAAGTCACAAAATGGTTGTATAGGCTTGTTATTTCTACAACCAATCTTTTTGTTCTGACATTTAAGGGACTGCAGACCAAGTCCCAATTTACCCTCAGCCAACACATAGGCTTTACAATAAAGCCCAGGAGAAGATACAAAGTCATACTCAGGATTTTAGAAACACTCCCTTCAAAGAGGTAGGCCTAAAAAGGAGACAGTCCTCCCTAGAACAGAGCAAAGAAAACCTCACTGGATGGCCTGTATTTTATTCTTAAATGTGAACATGCTCCAAGAATAACAACATGAAGAAAAAGATAATCATGACTGATTACTGCAGAAGATTGTAAAAAATAAATAAATAAATAAAATTAAACAACAAACAAAATGAGTTGGGGAGATGTTTAAGAGTAAAAGCTTGCAACCAGTGGATAAATAAGTTCTGTAGCCCTAATGCATGGCATAAACTTCAAAGCTGCTAAGAAACCAGCTCTTAATTATTCTCACCACAGCAAAGAAAGGATAATTATGTGATGTGATAGAAGTGCTAGCTAACCCTACTGTGGTAATCATATTGCAGTATCTAAATGTATCAAACCAACACCTTGTACACTTTAAACTTACACAGTGCTATATGTTAATTACATCTCAATATTTTTGAAAAGCTAATAGTGGAGGAAACAGATATTTTGAAAACCAGAGAGAACTTTGAGAAATCTCATAAAAACTCAAGATATTATTTCTTCTAAAATGGGAACAGGATGAAGAGAATACTCAAAGATTTTGAAAAGCCTTTCAAAAATTAAAAATACCACTGCAAAAAACATTATTTAACTTTAAGACTTGAAAAACAAAATGACAAAATTTTCCAGGAGGTAGGAAAAAAAAATTTAAAAAGACAAGGGAAGATAACTACCAGGTGGGGGAAAGGGACCTTTAAGGTCAAACCAGCAGGTGTAATTTCAGACAATTAACAGTTTTAGAAAAAGAGAAGATAGAAAGTGAGAAGAGAAAATTATCAAGAAAATAATGGGAAACCGTTTCCTAGGACTTAAAAAGAACAATGGTTTTTAGATTCAAAGGAGTTAGACATTTACAAAACCCCTGGGCTGAGAAAGCAGCTGCTAGAGACTGGACTGGGAAGATGTGGGACTCAGCAAGACAGACAGCCAAGACAAAGGAAGATTCCAAGTAGCAACCAGCTTAACTGCTGTGATGGAACATCCTGAGGATATGATAAGGGACATTATTTTTTTGTCAAGAAGGAAAACACGTTAATCAGAAACTAAATATATACGAACGTCATAGGAAAGGTAAGTGCAAGATGAACATATTAGCTTACATGGTGATCACCAGGATAATAACTGAAAAAGAAAGATACAGCTACTGCTCAAACTGAGAAAAGTAATGAAAGGTATAACTAAAGTTAATATGACATGACTACACATTTTTTAAAGATTTTATTTATTTGAGAAAGAGAGAGTGTGTGTACAAAATGGGGGAAGGGTAGAGGCAGAGGGAGAAGAAGGCTCTCCGCTGAGCAGGAAGCCCTTTGTGGGGCTTGATGTGGGGCTTGATCCCAGGACCCTGGGATCATTACCTGAGCCAAAGGCAGCCGCTTAACTGACTGAGCCGCCCAGGTGCCCTCATTTTTGCACATTCTTAAAGGAATCGCCAAGTTGAGCAAGTCCTCATCTTTCCTGTGGAAAGGCGTGAGATTATCAGCTAAACCTTATAAATCTATCTATAATAGACTTCCAGCTAAACATGGTGAATTAGCCACATGTAATTATTTCCTCCTAGAGATCCCATTACAATTATAATTACGAAATAAAAAAAAAAAAATCAATCACAGATGGGAGAGAGAATGGGAGAGGGACCTTCAGGAGAGAGCAGGATTAACTGGAGTCTACATATGACTGGCCACCCCGGTCTCTGCCGACAACCTGTGAGTAGGTGAGGGCCTGCTGCCAGCCCTGGGAGGAATCCAGGGGAATTCTTCTCTAGAAAGCTCTAGTGCCATCTGAGAAAAGATTTCCAAATCCTGGCATTTCTGGGTCACCCAGCAGATGGGCTGGATGACTCCCAGTCACCAGGGAGTGCAGCTGCCCAAGCCACATGCAGACTTCCTAATCACTTTCCTAGTGCCCATTTGTTTGTCTTTTTCGTAATTTTTGAAAAAGATTTTATTTTATTTATTGGACAGAAAGCACGAGAGAGCACAAGCAGGGGGAATGGCATAGGGAGTCAGCCCTATGCGGGGCTCCATCCTAGGACCCCGGGATCATCACCTGAGCCAAAGGCGGACGCTCAACACTGAGCTACTCTTTTGTAATTTTTGACGCAGAAAAGAATATGTGACATTTACGTAAGTTATGGAGCATTACAATTAAACAAATGCTGGTGAAACCACAAGCAAACATCAGAGCTAAATTAAGAGCTGCTGCTAGCTTGAAAGCACTCGGTGATTTTCTTTTCTAGATCATATTTACCCTTTTCACCCCTAGTTTATCACAATCTTGGATTTTATACGCATCATCCTCAGGCCATTTAAAAAACATAGCTTTATCACATGAGTGTTTTCTGCTGGAGAGTACATTGCTTAGTTTTTCTGGGTTTTGCGCTTTATAATAATAATATTCTGAATTCTGTTTTTAATCATCCCACTTTCTATTTATAAGATCTTTCTGGAAAAGACCAGATAGTCAATATTGTAGCTTTTGGGAGATGTATGGTACTGTGGAAATGACTAAAGTTCATTGTTTTAGTAGTAGAAAATGTTTACCATTCATAATAATAGCCAGTAGGCAGGATTCGGTCTTCCATGGGTAAGATACTGTGGGCAGGATGTTTGCTTTGTTGAGTATAATGTTACCAGACACAGTCTAGGAGGAGCGCAACAAATATTTTTGAATAAATACATACTTAAATTCATTCATCTTGGTGGCATATTTCTCTGACAATTCTCTTGGAATAAATTAATAGATGTGGAATTATTAGAATAGAGTGTGCAGTTATGATATATATATATCTAAAGTTGACCTGCCTCTTAAAAATGTGCCTTGTTTATTTACAGCAGCAATGTATAATAATGCCTATTTTCTCATGGTATTTTCAAAAACAGTTATTATCAATTCCTGCTACTTCTGCTTCCCTAAGTGAAAAAAAAAAAAAAGATTTGCTGTTATAATTTAAATATTTTCATCACCAGTAAGGTTACCATGCTCTCAAATATTTTTCTGGCTTATTTTCTTCTTCTGTGAAATATATCTTCATATTTTTTGTTTTCCGCTCAGTCTTTTTTTTTTTTTTAATGATTTCTAAGAATCTCGGTATGTAATAGAAATCAGCATCCCACATATGTTAAGTGATGATGAGACATTGTTCGATATCTGACATAGAAAGCTGAAGTCATTGCTTACTATAGTGGAGCACAGCCTGACCAAGGCTGTCTCTCCCAAACGGCAGGGCCAATTTTATACAAAATTTTTGGAAAACCTTGAGGTCAGGGATTAAGACACCCAGAGGTTTCAAAGTAGGTTGACATCCACTAGAAGAAACCTGTGTGAGACCCTGCTGATTGGTTTGCACACAGCAGTGTCTTATTAGAAAGGTGATCCCTGATTGGCTGTCGCAAGCTCTGGCCTTAGTGATTGGTTAGTTTACAAGAGCCTACACATTGGTTGCCTAGGTGGCTCAATCCACTGGGCCTCTGCCTTCAGCTCAGGTCACCATCTCTCAGTCTTGGAATGGAGCCCCTCTGTCTGCCTTGCCCTGTTTGTGTTCTCACTCACTCTGCTGTCTCTCTCTCTCTCTCTGAGTGTCTCAAATAAATAAATAAAACCTTAAAAAAAAAAAAAAAAAAGCCTATGCATGGAGGGGACTTGTGTTTCTTCTGGCTATTTGCTACCATAGTGTGGGACTAACCAAGTTCCATCCCTAAGTTTGTGAGGGCTTTAAAAATATTTACATGCTATGTAAATATTACAAATATTTTTTTCTTATTTTTACGTATGTTCTAACTTTAGTAATGTTTTTTCTGTCATAAGAAAGTTTTAAGTTTTATGTAGAAAAATTTATTACTTTTCCTTCTAATCACTTGCTTTAAGGTCACGTTTTTCTCAAACTTTGCCTCCATAGTTCTTGAAGATTTATTTTCTTCTAGAGTATTTACAGTGTCATAATGTAAGTCATTAAAACATTTAATTAATTAATCCATCTGGAATTAAATTTTGGTGTAGGTATTAAGTAGTGGATTAACTTCTTATTTCAAAATGAGTTGCCAGTTTTCCAGTTACATTTATTGAATAACTTATAGTTTCTTCATATATTTGAAAGACACAGTTT
This sequence comes from Mustela lutreola, assembly GCF_030435805.1. Taxonomy (NCBI): domain Eukaryota; kingdom Metazoa; phylum Chordata; class Mammalia; order Carnivora; family Mustelidae; genus Mustela; species Mustela lutreola. Next base: position 75,383,384 of record NC_081292.1, read on the forward strand.
TATTAGATTGTGAAATATACACACATATACGTGCATGGGTGTTTGTGTATATATTGTGCATCTGTGTGTATTTGATTTCATTTCTAGAATCTTTATTTTCTTTTAAAAATGCCACATTTTCAGTTACAATAGCTTTAGAATATGTTTTATTAACTCCATCTTATTTTTCAAGATGGTCTAGTTACGCTGCCCACTTATTCCTGATGATTATTTATTTTTTTTAATTAAATTTATTTATTTTCAGCATAACAGTATTCATTATTTTTTCACCATACCCAGTGCTCCATGCAATCTGTGCCCTCTATAAAACCCACCACCTGGTACCCCAACCTCCCACCCCCCCGCCACTTGAAAAACCTCAGATTGTTTTTCAGAGTCTGTAGTCTCTCATGATTCACCTCCCCTTCCAATTTCCCTCAACTCCCTTCTCCTAACTCCCCATGTCTTCCATGCTATTTGTTATGCTCCACAAATAAGTGAAACCATATGATAATTGACTCTCTCTGCTTGACTTATTTCACTCAGCATAATCTCTTCCAGTCCCGTCCATGTTGCTACAAAAGTTGGGTATTCATCCTTTCTGATGGAGGCATAATACTCCATAGTGTATATGGGCCACATTTTCCTTATCCATTCATCTGTTGAAGGGTATCTTGGTTCTTTCCATAGTTTGGTGACCGTGGCCATTGCTGCTATAAACATTGGGGTACAGATGGCCCTCCTTTTCACTACATCTGTATCTTTGGGGTAAATACCCAGGAGTGCAATTTCAGGGTCATAGGGAAGTTCTATTTTTAATTTCTTGAGAAATCTCCACACTGTTCTCCAAAGACGCTGCACCAAACTGCATTCCACCAACAGCGTAAGAGGGTTCCTCTTTCTCCACGTCCCCTCCAACACATGTTGTTTCCTGTCTTGTTAATTTTGGCCATTCTAACTGGTGTAAGGTGATATCTCAATGTGGTTTTAATTTGAATCTCCCTGATGGCTAGTGATGATGAACATTTTTTCATGTATCTGATAGCCATTTGTATGTCTTCATTGGAGAAGTGTCTGTTCATATCTTCTGCCCATTTTTTGATATGTTTGTCTGTTTTGTGTGTGCTGAGTTTCAGGAATTCATTATAGATCCTGGATATCAACCTTTTGTCTGTACTGTCATTTGCAAATATCTTCTCCCATTCCTTGGGTTGCCACTTATTCCTTTATATGAAATTTTAAATCTTCTTAGCAACTTCTCTCCCTCCAAAGAGTGTGATCTGTGTTTTTACTGTAAATGCATTAAACTCCTGTTTCTTTGGGGATGGGGGGGGCTGCCATTTTTTTACCATATTGTCTTCCCATCTGGAAAGATGTTAGTTTCTCAAATTACTCAAATCTTTTATTTTCCTAACCAAAGTTAAGCTTTGGGAGCTATAAACCTTCCTGACAATTTTTTAGAAGCTTAAAACCCTCACTTCTCAGGAAAAGATTACACGCACAAACATACTATTTTGCATAATATTTCTGGAAAATAAAGTTTTGAAAGTCTATCCACTAAAAAAACCCATTCATTAAAAACTGTCTTATACTTTTATAAGATTCATATTTTTCTTGTGGCATCCACCATTTCATAGTAATATTTCTCTATCTGTTAAGCATTTAGATGATAATATTGTTACTGTGTTCAAATGTGTCAAGACATGGTGGTTAAGAGGTTGGTCCCTGGAACAAGTCTACCTGGATTCAATTCCTGACTCCTCCACCTACTAACTGTGCAAAAACAAAAACAAAAACAAAAACAAACAACCTCATCATATCTCCATTTCCTTATCCTTAATATGATGACCTACCTAGGACTTGGAAATACTTCTCTGCTATTTATCATTATGAAAAGTAGAATTTTTTTTCAAATCAGTCTTCTGTGGCTGACTACATCCTGTCTTTTTAACAGCTGTAAAGTTTAATCTCTCTTAAATCTTCTAAGCAGTGTGTATCACCTGCAAATAATAATAGGAATTTTGGTTCTCCCTTTTTAATATTTCCACCTTGTGATTATTCTTGTTACTTTGCATTGACTAAAATTTGAAGGAAAAAAAAAAAAACAGTGGTAGCCGATGCTTTATTCTTATCAGAGTGGTGTGGCTCTAGTGTTATACTATTAAATATGGCTGTACCTGATGGGTTTTGATCATAATAAGAGAATATCCTGCCCTTCCTAAGCGGGTGGAGAAAAGGACTTTACTTTTAGTCATAAATTAAAGTCAATATTAAAATCAATAACTTTTTTGGACATTTCTTGAATAATCATAATATCAGCCCCCTCAAAACACTGATATGCAGAGTTATATTAGTTGACATCTAAATGCTGGTCTTATAAAAATTAGACTAGTATGATGCATTATACTCCTACTAACAGACTTATTTTACTAACAGTATGTATCATCTGAGTCCATAAAAATCTGATGTCAGTTTTTGTAATTCAGTGTTCATTCTGACTTTGAACCCTCATCCTGGCAGGTCTATGATCTTTGGAGGGCTCATCGTACCTCCTCCAGATGGGTGTCAAGGTTCCACTGCCTAAGAAAGCACCTATAGTCACAGATTGTCTCTGAAGGTTGTAGTCAGGCACCCGCTAACCCATGATCCCTTCTCATCCAGTGGCTCTCTGCTGCTGCCATATCTCTCTTGGGACTTTGGAACATCTGCAAGCTGAGAAATTTAGGTCAGGGGGCCTGTCTCTGTAGACACACCTTGAATTTATTTCTCTCTGGGGCATTACCAGGCAATGGGAATTTATGATCCATTAATCCCACTGCCTGGGTTTTGAGCAACCAAAAGATGACTTCCTTTTCCATAAAGCAGCCAGAGCTCCGCCTCACTTGCCTCCAATCAGTGCGGAAACATGTTTATAATTCATCATTTTAGAAGGGCAAAGAAAGGGTAAAGCTAAAATACTACGTTTCCATCTTTAATCAGTCTAAATGTTTATATCTTCACTCACCAATATTTTACTTAGGATTTTTGCATCTGTATTCATAAGTAAAAGTTGGCCATAATTTTTTTTTTTTGGTCTTTGTCAGATTTTAATATACAGGTCCTAAATAAATTCAGAAGCTTTAAATCATTTTCTATACTCCAGGACACATTTTAAAAAATCAGAATTTTCTAATCCTCCATTGGTACATGGAGGATATTTTAGGGTAGTTCTATAAGAGGTTTTAATTTTTTTCATAATTGTTATTTCCAGATTCCAGAATTTAATATTCTTTTTCATGTTCATTTTTTTTAGATTTTTTTTTTCTTAATTTGACGGACAGAGATCACAAGTAGTCAGAGAGGCAGGCAGAGAGAGAGAGAGGGAACCAGGCTCCCTTTTGAACAGAGAGCCTGATGTGGGGCTTGATCCCAGGACCCTGAGATCATGACCTGAGCCAAAGGCAGAGGCTTAACCCACTGAGCCACCCAGGCACCCCTCATGTTCATTTTAATAAAATATGTAACTCTATTGTTATGTGGAACCTAGTGGTCACTTGTGACCTTCAGATCGTTTCCTGCTAGTTCATTATGGCTTCTCTGGAAGTTGTTTCTTATCCCCTCTGATCCACTGGCTTAGGTAACTATTTACAGCTAATTAAATTGGTTTATGATTCCTATATCTTCAGCTGAATGTGTCTTATTATTTCTTTTAATTATTCCTATCACCACTTCAAATGCAATTTGTTGAATGTTTACCCTTAAAAGAGAAAAGTGATAGGGCATATTTAGAGCTGAAAAACTGTATTTACAGCCCACATCAGAAAGCTGGAATTGGCAGTCCTACAGGAATTCCCTCTAAAACAATACCATGATTTAAATGACAGTAGTGACATTAGTCAGCTGTATATTACTGCTAGATTTTTAAATAATGAAATGTAAAATAATGAAAAGCACTCAAAAATGAAACTGGATACAAAGCCCAGAAATTAGTTTGCCTAGTCTGAGTTCTAAAAATCCTCTTAAATATTTCATTCTCCCACTTTATGAAATAGTTATACAACAGACTTGAAGCCTGGGGAAGAGTGTAAACAACCAAACGTGAAGCTGAGTTTTAGATTTACCCAGGAAATAAGTTATAAAGTTAAGTGGCCTGTGCATCCTTGGTATTCTTTATCTTCATTAGGTGCCAAATTTCACATTATTTTAAATTTAGATGCATGGCCTCGTGTTGTTCAAATTCCTAGAGTAGAAGGTTAATGAAAATTTTCTTAAAATTTCTCTCCCTGCAAGAAAATCAACACATGCATTGAAAAATGTGATTAAGAGAAAGGAGAATTGTCCAGAAAACAGACTCCATTTCATTCAACCAGTTGTGACCTGGTTGCAATTAACAAAATGGTCTTTTCCAAAGGTGAACCACTCCTACCACCCCAGAAGGAATCAGACCTGATTAAAAGGTATCTGGACTCCACAATTCTAGCTAACATAAATAGAACATTCACATTCTCTAATCTTTGAAAGAAACCTCTGAAGAGACACTTCATCTAAAAATGGAGGTGGGGAAATACTAGCTTTCTATAGATATAGATTCATAATGACAAATATTTCTTGTGTAACATCTTCCCTAATTTCAGAAGCAGTATCTGCTCAATGCATGAATTTTAGTAAGCCATAGGCAATCATAACCAAAACTAAAACTAAAAATCAGTAAAATTTACCAGGTTTCTTTTGCTATTGGACAGCACACAGCAAATTTCTAAGTGTGACCCACAAACCACTAGCACAGAAATTCCTTGGACTTGTTCATTGATGACGCATACTCTGGGGCAGCATCTGATTTGTGGTCCCTAATGAATGAAAAAAATTCTCTGGAGGAATTCAATTTTCAGTTTAGCTAATGATCATTCCAACATTTGCTTTCATAATTAATACAATAAACATCTTTTATATGAATTTTGGTCATAATTTTTTTCTTTTAAATACAACCTTTATAGCTAGAATTTGTGAAGCAAGGTATGTAAACTCTTTTCTAGGTTGACATTGAATAGGGTGATTCCAATAATCCATATTCTTACCTACTTTTCTTACTTTTTTTTTTTTTTTTAAGATTTTATCTATTCATTTGACAGAGAGAGATCACAAGTAGGCAGAGAGGCAGGCAGAGAGGAGGAAACAGGCTCCTGGCCAAGCAGAGAGTTGGATGCGGGGCTTGATCCCAGGACCTGGGATCATGACCTGAGCTGAAGGCAGAGGCTTTAACCCACTGAGCCATCCAGGTGCCCCACTTTTTTTTTTATATCTGAGATAAAAATACTAAAACCTACTCCCATGTTAATGAATGACTTTATCAAATTCTCCTAATATTTCCAAGTGGTTTTACAGTCATTACTACCATGTTATTTGATGCAGAAAGTTTCATGAGTTTGACTCCTTGGTAATTTGAATCTCTTCTCATTAAAAATCTTTATCTTTGCATTAGTGGTATTTGTGTTTCAGCTTTTTGTGGAGGGAGGTTGCAATTGTCAAACATGTATTTGTTCTTTTATTTTCTTTAAGGCTTATTATAAAAAAATGTTAATTAGATTTTGTTATTACACCAAATCTGAATGCAGTTATCTTTAAAAATGACTCAATTTGTTCCCATCAGTTGTAATTAATGTTGTGTTGTCCTATTTCTTCCATCTTCCTTTACGTCTGTTTTAAATTTCTTACTGATTCCTCTTTTTTCTTCTTACTTTGCTGGACTGATACAATTCTTTTTTCACTCTGATAATTGGGAATTTTCATTGTGTATGTGCTTTTGCCAGTGCTCACAAACTTAATATTAATAGTCATATTTAAATCTAGGTTTCTTTAACACTGAAATGGTTCACCTCCTTTTTCCTCCAACCAAGAAAAAAGGCTAAATTTTTCCCTTACCTGTTTTGGAACAAACATTTGTGTGTGTCTCCTTCTCTTCCGCCTCTGCCCAAGATGGTATTAAGAGGTGGGGCCTTTGGGAGAGAATTAGGCTTAGACGAGAGTTCATTACGGCTTCTCTGGAAGTTGGCCCTCGCAAGAATCATGAGAGAGCTTGATTCCTCTCTCTTCTCTCCACAGAGGAGGTGACATGGAGAAGACAACAGACTGCGGCTCAGAAGAGGACTCTCACCAGAACCTGACCCTGCCTACATTCTCAGACTTCCACCCACAGGAACTACTGAACCAATTTCTGTTGTTTATATGTTACCCAGTCTGTGGTATTTTTTTAATGCAGCTCAAATAGACTGAGACAGGAATCCTTTTGTTATACTCATATAATACCTCATGAGAATCGTCCATGTATGATGCTGACTACCAACCGGGATCTTTCACTCTCTACAACTTTGAAATCTGTGCTTTGATTTAAAATTCCATTAATCTGGGGGCGCCTGGGTGGCTCAGTCAGTTAAGTGGCAGACTCTTGATTTCAGCTCAGATCATGATCTTAGGGTCCTGGGATGGAGCCCCGTGCCTGTTGGGCTCCTTGCTCAGTGGGGAGTCTGCATCAGAATTCTCTCTCTCCCTGTGCCCCTCCTTCCGTGTGCTCTCTCTTAAATAAACAAATAAATAATGGAATAATTATTCCATTAATCTGATGTACTGCATCAAGTTATTTTAAAAAAATAACTACATGAGTGGAATATTTCTTTTTTTTTTTTTTTTTTAAATTTTTAATTTTTTATAAACATATATTTTTATCCCCAGGGGTACAGGTCTGTGAATCACCAGGTTTACACACTTCACAGCACTCACCAAATCACATACCCTCCCCAATGTCCATAATCCCACCCCCTTCTCTCAAACCCCCTCCCCCCGGCAACCCTCAGTTTGTTTCGTGAGATTAAGAGTCACTTATGGTTTGTCTCCCTCCCAATCCCATCTTGTTTCATTTATTCTTCTTCTACCCACTTAAGCCTCCATGTTGCATCACCACTTCCTCATATCAGGGAGATCATATGATAGTTGTCTTTCTCTGCTTGACTTATTTCGCTAAGCATGATACGCTCTAGTTCCATCCATGTTGTTGCAAATGGCAAGATTTCATTTCTTTTGATGGCTGCATAGTATTCCATTGTGTATATATACCACATCTTCTTGATCCATTCATCTGTTGATGGACATCTAGGTTCTTTCCATAGTTTGGCTATTGTGGACATTGCTGCTATAAACATTCGGGTGCATGTGTCCCTTTGGATCACTACATTTGTATCTTTAGGGTAAATACCCAATAGTGCAATTGCTGGGTCATAGGGCAGTTCTATTTTCAACATTTTGAGGAACCTCCATGCTGTTTTCCAGAGTGGCTGCACCAGCTTGCATTCCCACCAACAGTGTAGGAGGGTTCCCCTTTCTCCGCATCCTCGCCAGCATCTGTCATTTCCTGATTTGTTGATTTTAGCCATTCTGACTGGTGTGAGGTGATATCTCATTGTGGTTTTGATTTGTATTTCCCTGATGCCGAGTGATATGGAGCACTTTTTCATGTGTCTGTTCGCCATCTGGATGTCTTCTTTGCAGAAATGTCTGTTCATGTCTTCTGCCCATTTCTTGATTGGATTATTTGTTCTTTGGGTGTTGAGTTTGCTAAATTCTTTATAGATTCTGGACACTAGTCCTTTATCTGATATGTCGTTTGCAAATATCTTCTCCCATTCTGTCAGTTGTCTTTTGATTTTGTTAACTGTTTCCTTTGCTGTGCAAAAGCTTTTGATCTTGATGAAATCCCAGTAGTTCATTTTTTCCCTTGCTTCCCTTGCCTTTTGCGTTGTTCCTAGGAAGATGTTGCTGCGGCAGAGGTCGAAGAGGTTGCTGCCCGTGTTCTCCTCAAGGATTTTGATGGATTCCTTTCGTACATTGAGATCCTTCATCCATTTTGAGTCTATTTTTGTGTGTGGTGTAAGGAAATGGTCCAATTTCATTTTTCTGCATGTGGCTGTCCAATTTTCCCAGCACCATTTATTGAAAAGGCTGTCTTTTTTCCATTGGACATTCTTTCCTGCTTTGTCGAAGATTAGTTGACCATAGATTTGAGGGTCTATTTCTGGGCTCTCTATTCTGTTCCATTGATCTATGTGTCTGTTTTTGTGCCAGTACCATGCTGTCTTGATGATGACAGCTTTGTAATAGAGCTTGAACTCCGGAATTGTGATGCCACCAACGTTGGCTTTCTTTTTCAATATCCCTTTGGCTATTCGAGGTCTTTTCTGGTTCCATATAAATTTTAGCATTATTTGTTCCATTTCTTTGAAAAAGATGGATGGTACTTTGATAGGAATTGCATTAAATGTGTAGATTGCTTTAGGTAGCATAGACATTTTCACAATATTTATTCTTCCAATCCAGGAGCATGGAACATTTTTCCATTTCTTTGTGTCTTCCTCAATTTCTTTCATGAGTACTTTATAGTTTTCTGAGTATAGATTCTGTGTCTCTTTGGTTAGGTTTATTCCTAGGTATCTTATGGTTTTGGATGCAATTGTAAATGGGATTGACTCCTTAATATCTCTTTCTTCTGTCTTGCTGTTGGTGTAGAGAAATGCAACTGATTTCTGTGCATTGATTTTATATCCTGACACTTTACTGAATTCCTGTATAAGTTCTAGCAGTTTTGGAGTGGAGTCTTTTGGGTTTTCCACATATAGTATCATATCATCTGCGAAGAGTGATAATTTGACTTCTTCTTTGCCGATTTGGATGCCTTTAATTTCCTTTTGTTGTCTGATTGCTGAGGCTAGGACCTCTAGTACGATGTTGAATAGCAGTGGTGATAATGGACATCCCTGCCGTGTTCCTGACCTTAGCGGAAAAGCTTTCAGTTTTTCTCCATTGAGAATGATATTTGCGGTGGGTTTTTCATAGATGGCTTTGATGATATTGAGGTATGTGCCCTCTATCCCTACACTTTGAAGAGTTTTGATCAGGAAGGGATGTTGTACTTTGTCAAATGCTTTTTCAGCATCTATTGAGAGTATCATATGGTTCTTGTTCTTTCTTTTATTGATGTGTTGTATCACATTGACTGATTTGCGGATGTTGAACCAACCTTGCAGCCCTGGAATAAATCCCACTTGGTCGTGGTGAATAATCTTTTTAATGTACTGTTGAATCCTATTGGCTAGTATTTTGGTGAGAATTTTCGCATCTGTGTTCATCAAGGATATCGGTCTATAGCTCTCTTTTTTGGTGGGATCCTTGTCTGGTTTTGGGATCAAGGTGATGCTGGCCTCATAAAATGAGTTTGGAAGTTTTCCTTCCATTTCTATTTTTTGGAACAGTTTCAGGAGAATAGGAATTAGTTCTTCTTTAAATGTTTGGTAGAATTCCCCCGGGAAGCCGTCTGGCCCTGGGCTTTTGTTTGTTTGGAGATTTTTAATGACTGTTTCAATCTCCTTACTGGTTATGGGTCTGTTCAGGCTTTCTATTTCTTCCTGGTTCAGTTGTGGTAGTTTATATGTTTCTAGGAATGCATCCATTTCTTCCAGATTGTCAAATTTATTGCCGTAGAGTTGCTCATAGTATGTTCTTATAATAGTTTGTATTTCTTTGGTGTTAGTTGTGATCTCTCCTCTTTCATTCATGATTTTATTTATTTGGGTCCTTTCTCTTTTCTTTTTGATAAGTCGGGCCAGGGGTTTATCAATTTTATTAATTCTTTCAAAGAACCAGCTCCTAGTTTCGTTGATTTGTTCTATTCTTTTTTTGGTTTCTATTTCATTGATTTCTGCTCTGATCTTTATGATTTCTCTTCTCCTGCTGGGCTTAGGGTTTCTTTCTTGTTCTTTCTCCAGCTCCTTTAGGTGTAGGGTTAGGTTGTGTACCTGAGACCTTTCTTGTTTCTTGAGAAAGGCTTGTACCGCTATATATTTTCCTCTCAGGACTGCCTTTGTTGTGTCCCACAGATTTTGAACCGTTGTATTTTCATTATCATTTGTTTCCATGATTTTTTTCAATTCTTCTTTAATTTCCCGGTTGACCCATTCATTCTTTAGAAGGATACTGTTTAGTCTCCATGTATTTGGGTTCTTTCCAAACTTCCTTTTGTGGTTGAGTTCTAGCTTTAGAGCATTGTGGTCTGAAAATATGCAGGGAATGATCCCAATCTTTTGATATCGGTTGAGGCCTGATTTAGGACCGAGGATGTGATCTATTCTGGAGAATGTTCCATGTGCACTAGAGAAGAATGTGTATTCTGTTGCTTTGGGATGAAATATTCTGAATATATCTGTGATGTCCATCTGGTCCAGTGTGTCGTTTAAGGCCTTTATTTCCTTGCTGATCTTTTGCTTGGATGACCTGTCCATTTCAGTGAGGGGAGTGTTAAAGTCCCCTACTATTATTGTGTTGTTGTTGATGTGTTTCTTTGATTTTGTTATTAATTGGTTTATATAGTTGGCTGCTCCCACATTGGGGGCATAGATATTTAAAATTGTTAAATCTTCTTGTTGGACAGACCCTTTGAGTATGATATAGTGTCCTTCCTCATCTCTTATTATAGTCTTTGGCTTAAAATCTAATTGATCTGATATAAGGATTGCCACTCCTGCTTTCTTCTGATGTCCATTAGCATGGTAAATTCTTTTCCACCCCCTCACTTTAAATCTGGAGGTGTCTTCGGGCTTAAAATGTGTTTCTTGGAGGCAACATATAGATGGGTTTTGTTTTTTTATCCATTCTGATAGCCTGTGTCTTTTGACAGGGGCATTTAGCCCATTCACATTCAGGGTAACTATTGAGAGATATGAATTTAGTGCCATTGTATTGCCTGTAAGGTGACTGTTACTGTATATGGTCTCTGTTCCTTTCTGATCTACCACTTGTAGGCTCTCTCTTTGCTTAGAGGACCCCTTTCAATATTTCCTGTAGAGCTGGTTTGGTATTTGCAAATTCTTTCAGTTGTTGTTTGTCCTGGAAGCTTTTAATCTCTCCTTCTATTTTCAATGATAGCCTAGCTGGATATAGTATTCTTGGCTGCATGTTTTTCTCGTTTAGTGCTCTGAAAATATCATGCCAGCTCTTTCTGGCCTGCCAGGTCTCTGTGGATAAGTCAGCTGCCAATCTAATATTTTTACCATTGTATGTTACAGACTTCTTTTCCCGGGCTGCTTTCAGGATTTTCTCTTTGTCATTGAGACTTGTAAATTTTACTATTAGGTGACGGGGTGTGGGCCTATTCTTATTGATTTTGAGGGGCATTCTCTGAACCTCCTGAATTTTGATGCTCGTTCCCTTTGCCATATTGGGGAAATTCTCCCCAATAATTCTCTCCAGTATACCTTCTGCTCCCCTCTCACTTTCTTCTTCTTCTGGAATCCCAATTATTCTAATGTTGTTTCGTCTTATGGTGTCACTTATCTCTCGAATTCTCCCCTCGTGGTCCAGTAGCTGTTTGTCCCTCTTTTGCTCAGCTTCTTTATTCTCTGTCATTTGGTCTTCTATATCACTAATTCTTTCTTCTGCCTCATTTATCCTAGCAGTTAGAGCCTCCATTTTTGATTGCACCTCATTAATAGCTTTTTTGATTTCACCTTGGTTAGATTTTAGTTCTTTTATTTCTCCAGAAAGGGCTTTTATATCTCTCGAGAGGGTTTCTCTCATATCTTCCATGCGTTTTTCGAGCCCGGCTAGAACCTTGAGAATTGTCATTCTGAACTCTAGATCTGACATATTACCGATGTCTGTATTGATTAGGTCCCTAGCCTTCGGTACTGCCTCTTGTTCTTTTTTTTGTGTTGAATTTTTCCGTCTTGTCATTTTGTCCAGATAAGAGTAAATGAAGGGGCAAGTAAAATACTAAAAGGGTGGCAACAACCCCAGGAAAATATGCTTTAACCAAATTAGAAGAGATCCAAAATCGTGAGTGGGGAGAAAGGGGATAAAAAGAGGTTCAAAAAGGAAGAAAGAAAAAAGAAAAAAAAAAAAAAGAAAAGAAAAGAATATTTTTAAAGAAAGAAAACACCTAAGAAAAATGTAAAAAAATATATATATATATATTAGATAAACTAGTAAAAAATCGTTAAAAAAGAAAAAGGTAACAGTTAAAAAAAAATTTTACCCGAAGGCGAGAAAAAAAAAAAAATGAAAAAGAAAAAATTAAATTAACTGCAAGACTAAAAAAAATCACAGGAAAAAAGCCATGAGTTCCGTGCTTGGCTTTCTCCTCCTCTGGAATTCTGCTGCTCTCCTTGGTATTGAAACCGCACTCCTTGGTAGGTGAACTTGGTCTCGGCTGGATTTCTTGTTGATCTTCTGGGGGAGGGGCCTGTTGTAGTGATTCTCAAGTGTCTTTGCCCCAGGCGGAATTACACCGCCCTTAAGAGGGGCCGGGCTGAGTAATCCGCTCGGGTTTGCTTTCAGGAGCTTTTGTTCCCTGAGCGCTTTCCGTAGAGTTCCAGAGGACGGGAATACAAATGGCGGCCTCCTGGTCTCCGGCCTGGAGGAGCCGAGAGCCCAGGGCCCCACTCCTCAGTGCGCCCTCAGAGAACAGCGCCCAGTTACTCCCGTCTGCCTGACCTCCGGCCGCGCTCCGAGCTCACCGAGCCTGCGACCGGTTCAAGGTAACACGGAGCTGCGAGCTTACTGTCGGCTCTGTCTCTGTAGCCGGCTTTCCCGTTCCAATACCCGCAAGCTCTGCGACACTCAGACACCCCCGATCCTTCTGTGACCCTGCGGGACCTGAGGCCACGCTGACCCCGCGTGGGCTTCGCCCCGGTTTAGCCTCTGGAGCGATGTCCCTCAGCGGAACAGACTTTTAAAAGTCCTGATTTTGTGCGCGGTTGCTCCGCCGCTTGCCGGGAGCCGGCCCCTCCCCCCGGGGTCTATCTTCCCGTCGCTCCCCGTCGCTTTATTTCTTATTCGTACTGCACACATGTACACACACACACACACACAGACAAAGAGAAAGAGAAAACAGATTACAGATTTTTAGTACTGAACTTGACGTGTTTCCTACCTTATAGCCCCAACTGCAGAGGTACTAGTCTTTTAGAGATGATATTTCTTATAATATATAAAATAGTATTATACTATATAATATTGTATTAATTAATAACATATCATATTAACTCTATTACATGATGTAATTTTATTATACATAATTTTATATGTTAATAATATTTTATCAAATTTCATCTCTCCATCTCTCTCTCTCTCTCTATATATATATAGAAAGAGAGAAGCTAGAGAGAGAGAGAGAAGCTTAGAAATATAGGTGCATTAATGTACCTGGTCATTGTCAACCAATAGGGTACAGGAGATGAACACGTGGCCTTGAAGGAAAAATTCTGGGATGCATTCTGTATGAATGAGATTTGGTCTCATTATCTTTGTTCTCTCACTGATGTTTCCTGAGATTGTGTCCTAAATAAAACAGCTTCACCCATGTTTCATTCAACTCTCTTTTTGGGGATACCACATTAAATATCAGGGGTAATTTTAACATAAAGGAATATACTTTAATTAATGAAGTAGGCAATGTGTGGAAGCAGTTTTCTTGTAATCGGCAGGAAGGCCAAAGTGCCAACCAGAATTCCTTGACCTGTGAGAATCTAAGGTGACAGCTAATAGATCGCCATGCTGCTAGGGGCAAAATAGCCAATTATGATTCTTCTTGACTTGTATAACTAGAAAAAAATTAGTAGAAAAGAAAAGAGGATAGTGTCGTGATTGCAGTAAAAGAGAGCAATTTCTTGCTCAGTTTCTAGATCTGAGTTATTCTCAGAGCCAATAACTCAGAGCCAATGCCCATAAGTTAAAGGAGGGACCTGCTCTCTCTCTTTTTTTTTTTTTAAAGATTGTATTTATCTATTTATCAGACAGAGATCACAGGTAGGCAGAGAGGCAGGTAGAAAGAGAGAGAGGGGAGGAAGCAGACTCCCCGCAGAGGGGAGAGCCCAATGTAGGGCTCAATCCCAGGACGCTGGGATCATGACCTGAGCTGAAGGCAGAGGCCTTAACCCACTGAGCCACCCAGGCGCCCCAAGGGACCTGCTCTCTTTAAAGAAGAACCTGCAATGCTCCCAATAGCATTTAACACAAACATTTCCACACTCCTCCAAAGGGACTTCTAGTCCCTGATTGACTAAGAGTTTACTAGGGAAGGAAGAATGTGTAGAGTTTTGAGGGCTGTTGGATACAAGTTTTGAACTGATACTCCTACCGGGAAACCTGAAACACAATGTGGCTCAGAGTTAGGGTGGTGTTTGTGAAGATCGTGTCATGAATGAACTCTTGGCACAGGTACATCTCCCAGAGGGTCAAATGGGAACAAAGATCCAGCCTGTGGTCATTTTCTCAGCTGCTTCTCTCCATGCACGACTGGGATAAATACACTTAGCAGCTGGCAGAACTTTCACGTTTGTCCTATATCCCATGAAGTAAGACTTTACAGTAGGAAAAGCCGGAAAGATTCCTGAGGTTGCCTCTATGAGCCAAGATAGCAAATCAGAAGCAATAACACAGCTTGAGTTTAAAGGCAGAAATTAGGGCTCTTTCAGGGAACCAGAGGATATGATGGGGGCAGTTCCCATCTGACTCTCATCCCACTGACTTCTCTATTTTCTGCAAAAACCAGAGAGATGACCACATTTTACCAAATGTCAGACCCAGTTAGGTGTGCTGTACAGATGGTTTCTTTATGGAAAAAGATAAACATAACTCGTGGTACCTAATATGAGGCCACAGTCTTGGCAAATGTGTTCTTTTCAATACCTGAGACCAAAGTACTGCCAGAGGTGGGCATTTGTGTGGGAAAGGCAGCAATGCTCAGTCACCCTTCTTCCTGGCCAAGGTTAGTTTGCCTCCCTTCTGACATAATATTGATTGCAGGGATCTTGCAAGGACATCTAAAAAGCCTTCTGGATGCCCTACAGAATAGCGCTATTATCTGAATGCTTAGAGAATGCCTGATGTATTGACATGAAATTCTGCTTGACATCATCTTGGACTAAGGGTCCCACTTTACAGTAGTAAAGGTGTGATAGAGGACACAGGACCAGGGGACTCAGTCTTTCTATTGTATTCTATATAGAGTGACTTATTGAAAGCTCAGCTCTAAAAGCCAGCTCAGAAAGTCACACTTATAGAGGTGGCTTCGTCCGCCAGAATCATATATATGTATATGTGTATATATATATGTGTGTGTGTGTATCCATACACACACACACACACACACACTAACATTATGTGATCCTGTATTCCTGTGCCACCAGCAGCTTAAATACGTAGGTTCAGGAACAAAGAATGGAAATACAGTTGGCTTCCATTACTATCCCTCTTAATAGTCTACTTATGGACCTTGTCAGTCTTAAGTGCACAATTTTAGGTTTTGCCAGGTTTGAGTCCTTAGAGTCCAAGGGACAGAGTAAGGGATCTATTAACTTGTAGCTACAATGGTTACTTGGTTACTTTGGAATCTTCAGCCTGGTAGATCAACAGTCAAAGAAAGAGTCATTGGTTGGGGTAATTAACAACAATTGTCATAAGTGGCTGGTGTTGCTGTTACATACCAGGGCAGGGAGGCATGCATCTAAAACTCTGGCGGTCCAGTGGGATCACTGCTCTGTGTTCTCATGTTCTGTGACAATAGTCAAAGGGCAACTGCAGCAAACAAGTAAGCAACCAGGGTCTCTCAGACCCTCAGATATGGGAGTCAGATCATTTAGTCAGTCAAGCCACCTAGAGCAGTGGAAGGGTTGGCTGAAGGTGAGAGAAATTTCTAGGGGTTGCAGTTGGAAAGGGAGGTGGTCAATCCATTGTTAGTAATAGCTGCATCAGTGGGGACTGTAGCTTATCTTACTGCTTATTGTTAGCTTATTTGTCTTACTGCTTATTTGTTAGCGTTTGTCCTGGCTGTCATCTTGAAGTCACCTTGGTCAGTGACAAAGTTTATTGGGGAACATGAGCAGATCTGAGTCATGTGAGGGTGAGCTAAGGCATTTCTGGCTTTGTCTGAAGCTGCAATGAGCATTCTGTGTGCCCATACAGCGCGTCCCACGCCCCCCTCTTGTCCATCTCTGCTTTTCTGCCCCAGGCCTTTTAACTTGTTCTCTTATAAAACAGAAGCCTTTTCAGCCCAGACCCAGACATGAGTGAGAAAAGCAGGAGAGTTAACTCTCCTAGGGACATCCCTTGGGCCATGGGAGATCGCAGCTGGTGGGTAAATGCCTGATCCTCCCAGCCTCGCTGGAAAATTCTGGGAGTACGCTCACAGCTGCCGCCTTAACCACACACACTTTACTGGTTTCCCGTCCTTTTTCATCTGGTTCCAGCTCCTTCTCTTGTCTTTCTTGCCAACCACCTACATCCAAGCTCTCTTCTCTGTTTTAGGGAACATAATAAGTGAAGAGATTATGTTTCAACTTCTCTCTACAAAATTATCAATCTTTGCCCTTCTGACATTAAATTATTCATCATGAAGCCATTAATTCATAAAAAGAATGAGAATCTTAAACTATGATTCTAAGTAAATCAAGAGAATTTAAGTAGTATTCAATAAGAGCTTATTTTAATTTTGCAAACTTATAAGAAAAAGATTTTGTGGGATGGAGCAACTCAGAGTCTCTAAACAGCAGACCAGCACAAGATTACTACTTGGCAATGAGAAATATGTCCATGAGTCATACTCCTTGGCATGCAACCAAGGATGTGATGATGTGACAACCACAGGACACCAAGGGCTGATGATCCCTTTCTCAAGGCTGCTGTTTGTTTGGGCTAAACACATCTCTGCCTCTCTTTTCACTTTGCCCCTTTTCCCCAATCCAGACTCTGTGAATTTTCATATAGTTTCCTCTCTCTTTCATATTTTTCTGTTTCTCTTTTATTTCACTTTTAAAAACATTCTCTTGACATTTTGCCCCTGCTTCTCATGCAGTACATAAACAACTGTGTCATTTGAGCCTTGTTGTAACCAGATTCCCTTTCTCTAGTACTTTCTTGGAAGTATTGATCCCCGCACCCCCCCCCCCCAGGTTTGTACAACAACTTTCAAGAACTTTGGTCAAATCTCAGATTTCAGAGAGTCTCTATGGGTTTCTCGAGCCGATTCTTGATTCTTCAATGTTTAACGAGTGGAGACAACCCTCGGTAATTTTTTACAAATTGGAATCTCAAAAAAAATTTCGATATATATGAATGTTTTTTGCAACTTAATTACCTCAAGATATAAAAAGGCAATTTCAGGCATAGAAGTTTATAACATTAGAATCTGAAAGTTTCTGTGTCAATTCTATCTCAGCAAAACCAGGGGGAAAAAAATAGGAAAGCAAAGGCATTCACGAACACAGATTCTATGACAGTTACTTTCATGTAACATCATGAGCAGCATGAACATGGTCTTGCCTCAATGTCTTAACAAATAATTAAGACAATGTCAGTGGACAACCATAATCCAGAATCCTGGAAATGAAATTGTGGGATGCTGACTATTGTTTTTTGAAAAATTAACATTTTATCATAAAAACCTTTAAAGGGCACATGTAAAAAAATGTTTTGTGGGAAAGGAAGGATTTCAGAAGAAGGTACAGACCAGGAGAGGGTGCTAAATAGGTGTCAGGAGCTGAAAGCCTTTCCAGAAAGAAAGTGAGAAAAAGTATCTTGAAGCAGAAATGCAATAAGAAAACAGACTAAACATCATTGGACCTTATTTTCACTTTCACACTCTCTTTTTCCTTTCTTCCTTCATTTCTCCAAGTTTTCCACTGTATCTTTAATTTTGAAATAATTATATTGAAAATTACTGAGGTTTGCGCTAAGCATGAACATGAAAGATGACACAACGGACTTAAAAGCTACCCAGCTGATCCCTTCATTGTCCGCCATGTACTAGGGTTTTACTTTTTAAGATCAGTTAAAAGTTGGCCACCTCCAAACCATTTCCTCCATTGAATAGCCAGTCTAGCCTGAGCTCCACTCTTCACAGACCTGATGCATGGCCACCTTGTTGGTTTTCTGAATGTTTGTCTCTTCGTCCTTCCCTTTAGCCTATTTCTTAATCCCACCTTTCTCACAGTAAACCGCCTGAGATATCTCATCAGAAAAAGGGGTTCAGTGTGGCAGTGGTGGGGTAAGCGATAGCAAAATATAATTTCTAGGCAGCAGTTTGAGCACATGGTTCCCCCACTCCCAGCCACTGAATGGGGTAGGTCATCATAACAGCCAAAGTCCATCATCTTCCTCCTGGGAACCACTGACCTTGGGCTGGAATGGATTTCAAATTATATTGTGGGAAGAATGAATACAGACATCTCTTTTTAAATGTCCTGTAACGGGCACCTGGGTGGCTCAGTGGGTTAAGCCTAAGCCTCTGCCTTTGGCTTGGTTCATGATCTCAGGGTCCTGGTATTGAGTCCCACATCGGGCTCTCTGCTCGACAGGGAGCCTGCTTCCTCCTCTCTCTCTCTGCCTGCCTCTCTGCCTACTTGTGATCTCTCTCTGTCAAATAATAAAAAAAAAAAAAATATTAAAAAATATATAAAAAAATAAAAAACAAATGTCCTGTAACTCTTACATGATCTGTAGACTATGCCCTGTATGTTGAGTCTCTTTCTAAGGGTTTTGTCTCAGCAAACACTGATGCATCTCCCAAACACGGCAAACCGTAGACAACCTTGATGCGAGTCAGAAAGGGTTGAGTCTATCACTATAGTAACAAAACTAATTTGATAAATGGGTTGCAGTATCCCACAAAAGATAGGAAATAAATTGGAGCTGATTTAGTAGGAAATGTCTCATTTTCTGAAACTTGCTACAGTTAATTAGAATGCCAAAGTTTCTTAGCATCTGCAATGTGACCGTGTGAAACGTTTGCATTTTAGGACAGTTGCTTGGGAATAGGGGACATTTGTGGAATATGTGGCTGCTTCCTGGACACTTCTGAATTCACTGTTAAAGAGTGAAATAAGATTTTTCTGATTCCCAGATTTATTTAATATCTTTTACATTAAGTGAGGAAAATATTTATAAAGTAAAATTTAACTTTAAGGAAGCAAATACCTAAAATCCCACACTTTGTTCCCAATGTTATATGATCTAATCCATGTTTTAATACTAAACCAAATCTGGATTCTGGAGTATTTACAATTTAAGTAAATTTTCCCTTCTGTTAACTACAGGACTGCTAAGTCGATATTTATTACCAATCTCATTTTGCTATGCAGGCTGCATTCTGAATTACATGACAGGGCCAGTGAACGGTCAGGCTCTGTGTTCACAGGGGTCCCTCCTCCCCACATGAGATGCTGAGCTGTTGAACTTCATGTTTCGCTCTCTAGCTTTCCCAGTGCAACTTATCCATCTGTTGATTTATGTCTGATCATTTTGTTTAACCATACATATTTATTTAAAATGAACTTTGGACTCAAATAATGTCCCCATTGTCAGGATGAGTGTTATTTCCTTTAAAAATGTAGAGAAAGCTGGTTTCTCTGATTCTGTAATTTGATAGAAGCCAGACTCCCCATACCACAGAACGCCAAGGGTTCGCACTTTCTCTGTAGAGCACTGCCAACTCTGGAATGCGCTTTCTTTGCATCCATGTTTGGCTAAACTTTGTTGACGTGATCTATGGCCAAGTTCTCGTCCCCTTTCTCTCTGTAGTACATTTTCTCAGACAACAGAGCTCTCCTTAATGTCAGAGGTCAATGCCTATTCCTGTGCTTTTTTCTCTAAAAGAATTCCATGTTCAAAGCAAGCTTATGTTAGCACAGATGAATGACGCCAACAAATAAACACGCAAATCTGGTTGATGTTAACTCCACTCATTTTTTCAATACATTTTTGAATGCTATGTTTGTCTCTGTGATAATAATAATTGCTTCCATGTATTACTATCATTTATTGGTCTATATCAGGACTTCTACTCCTATGCCCGAAGGAGCAAAATATTTGTAAAGGTGCTGAGAATTACTGTTGTTTTTCCAGTGCTTACAGACAGACACAAAAGCTGAAACAAGGGGCTCTTTCCATTGTCACTGTATCCCAAGGCATTTAAAATGCTTTGGCTAAAAAGCAATATTGGAATAATGTATTGTTTTCTCTGTGTTGCTTACAATAGCAATAAAAAATGATAGCATGCTCTTTGTTTTTGTTTATTTAATTATTTAATAGTAGATGGGATTTTGTTTTTTGGCAAGAGATCTATTGAAAGTTAAATAGCTATATTGAACATTTAGTCGTGGTTTTAAAATAAATAAAATAAACTTGTTCAGGATTTTTTAAAGGATAAAAAGCATGAGAAACAAGGAAATCTCTTTTGTAGCCTGAGGCTTTGTGAACTGTAATGGATATTTAGGCAAAGTTGACTCTGAATACATCAACAAATATGAAAAATTACAAATAAAAATGCATTTTTGCTTGAAAATATGTCATATTTCATCCTAGCATTTTGCTATAAAATTCTGCAAAATGTATTCTCAAACAGAGAATATGCTTCACCTTTGTGGCTGGATTTTGATTATTGATTAATCAAAAATTATTGATTATTTGATTGTGGTTTAAATGGCATTACCAAGAGGCTTGTGAGATTGTACTTTTAGGGAAGGGGAACAGAATCTTGGCAATGAGAGGTCAGTGCTTTAGGGACGTGCTGATTGAATGGCAAATATTCTTCCAAGGAACCTTTTGAAAGAAATAACTCCTGATGTGGGAGATACTGACTTTTATTTTGTCTTCCTCAACAAGTAATTTTATTGGTGCTGCATGAATATATCATGGCTGAATGAAAAATAAGGACTAACTTGACCATGAGTGTCTGTATTTTAACCACCACATGTTAAGTATATTGGAACTAGATCTGTGATACATATTATTCATTGTGTCTCTGAATTTGTTGGCATCATGCATTTCTCATGTTTTATGGGAGGATCTGAAAAGAACCTACTTTTCTTCTTATGATTCAAGTTCATGCAGAAGATTTTTGTCTATTCTGTGTGACTATGACTTGGCTTCTAGCTCTCCTCACCTTCTGAACGTCCAGTGCTGACAAAAATGGTTGATAATACTGCTCCAAATTTGAGTAGATACAGCCTGCATTTTTCTTTGATTATTGTGAGGAAACTGCAGAATGCTAGCTCTGCCTCAGGGACATCATTATAAACACAGATTGCAAAATCCAGAGCACCAAGAAATAGCGAATTCTGTTTCACATCTTAGGCAAAGGTAAAAGGATCAACTTTAAACATAAATGGATCAATTTAATGAAGGCATGTGGTGAGTCAAGCAGAAGCAGAATCAGTGGACACTTTGTAGAAGGGCTCATTCTTTCTAAAAGCCCTTGTGAATTATGGTCAAAGGCATTGGTCATAACCACCGAATAGGCAGACACATTTAAAGACCAGCTGGCATCACTGGTAAATGAAAAAGATTGCTTTAGGCTAAAATTAAATTTTAACAATAAATTGACACTGAACTTCCAGGGCGATGATGCACAAAATTTCTTAAATATTTGAACACATGCATTTATATGGAGAAAATTATTTGATCTTTGTATGTACAAGCCCTCCTGCCCTATCCCCTTTTTGGTCAAGCAGATCCAAGAACAAAGTGAAAGTAACCGTATTTCTGGTAAAGGAAGGGCAATGGATCACCATACTTCCAAAATCTCTGGGCAAATTAGACTCTCTCCATTTCAATAAATAACACTTTTCCCGTATTTATTGTCAGGGGCAACACTGAAGTAGACTAGGGAACATGTGGCTTATTACAGATCACAAAGGACATTATAACTAATTTGCTACTTTGACAGGACTTCCTGTGGTCTCCCTGATACTTTTAACCAAAAGTTTCTTTTAGAAGCTCTTGTCAGCTTACAACAGTGAATACATTTTTAATATTATCTCAGTGGAATGTCGGAGGAAATCTTTGTTAGAATCACTTATTAATATGTAATGCAGCCAAACTGGGTTTTCAAGACTTATTTCTTACATCAAGATCTATCTTCTTAGCCAGCATATTTGGTGCAATTAAACAATATTTAGGAGCATTCTTCCTTCACCTAGAGCAGTTTGTCAATATTCTTAGAGACAATTGGAGGATTCTTTGATCTTTGACACTTTATTTATAGTTCATCATTTTATTTTTAAAGATTTATTTCTTTATTTGAGAGAGAGAGAGAATAAGTGGTGGGAGGGGCAGAGGGAGAGAATACCAAGCAGACTCCCCGCTGAGGACAGAGCCCTATGCCAGGCACTATCCCAGGACCCTGAGATCATGACTCTGGCTAAAACCAAGAGTCAGAGATTTAACTGACTAAGCCATCAAGGTGCCCCTATAGTTGATCATTTTTAATCATGGAACTGACTAGCTAGAGAGATAAAAGATTCAAGTGCTGAGAATGATTTCAAAGTGCTGGTGTCCAATCCAATCATATCTAATCAATTTCAATGAATAAAAATTCCTTTAGAATGAATGCCTGGGAACTACAAAATAAAGTGGCGATGAGATTATTTTTTCGCCTAAGATTATCAAAAAGTAAAAATTCAAAAATAAAAACTTTCCAAAAAGTTTCTAAGTGGCTATTTTGTACTACAAGCATAAATCAAATTTTTATGGAAGTACTCTTTCTTTTTCATTCTCCCTTCCTTTCTTTTTTTTCTTTCTTCTTCCCTCACTCCCTCCATCCCTCTCTCCCTCCCTCCTTCTTTCTTTCTCTCTTTCTTTCTTTCCTTCCTTCCTTCCTTCTTATTTTCTTCCTCCCTTTTCTTTAACTCCTCCTCCTTCTTCTTTCTTTTTCTTGAAAGTTTGCCATTCCCATATCTTTATCCATAATAGAATATTATTCTTCTGAATTAAAATGGAATTTAAAACATTTAAGAATTACTAGGGATAATATTTAACAATGTTAGCAACATGCTAATTAGGAGCTAAAGTAGCTGAAAAAAATGGCGTTGGTAACATTTATTAAAGGTTTTTCAAATGTCAGATTGTGACAAAATATATCATTTTCTTACATTTACTAAACTTATTTTTATTAGAAGAATATTGTCTTTTTATTATACTTTTGCTCTAGATTATAAGCTTCAAAAATATATTTATTTAGTACTTTCACTTACGTTATAAAGAAAACAATTTGTTTTTAGTGAACCGCCTGTGTTTAAGTACAGGTTCTACCATTTGCTTGATGTGTGACCTTGGACAAAGTACTGAAATTCATATTCTCAGTTTGTTTATCTGTAAAATGAAGATAATAATTGTTTCTACCTGTTACAGCTCTTAGGAGGATTCTATAAGTAAATATTTTTAAGTACATAGAGTAAGTCTCTCTGTTATATAAAAATAAGTGTACATGTTTGTCTCAAAAAATCATCATTTTGGGGACGTCTGGGTGGCTCAGCCTGTTAAGCATCTTCCTTGGGCTCAGGTCATGATCCCAGGTTCCTGGGATCCAGTCCCGCATCAGGCTCCTTGCTCAAGGGGAAGCCTGCTTCTCCCTCTGCCTGCGGCTCCCCCTGTTTGTGTGTGATCTCTCTCTCTCTGACAAATAATAAACAAAATCTTAAAAACAAAACAAAACAAAACACCCTTTTATCCTTTGTCCTTGTTTTCTGCCTGCCCACTTCCTCCCTCTCTGGGTCTTCTTTCCTTCTTTCTTTTCTTCCTTCCTTTCTCAACACATGAGAAAACAACATTAAAATTTTCACGAAGATCGATTTTTTACCAGCTTACTGGCTAACAAACATTTTTGTGGTTTTACTCCCCATATATATTTTCTCTTTTGTATTTTTGTGCTATAGGTTTTTTTTTTTTTTTCCCCCAAGAAACTCTGCTATCCACGGAAAATAAAAATATAAAAACCCAGACTGAAAAGTCCAAGGTGTGTCTCCTAATGAAATCATCCTCATGTAAGTAAAATTGGGAGAAAGGGAATGGTTTGACATTTCCTGACATGAGGAGTCAAAGCCTATTTTTAAGAGCTTGTTTGAGGGTAATGGTATCTAGAACTTCTTAATAAAGATAATAGGCTGGCATAAATAAACTTTCCTTTAGGGTCCTGATAATGATCAAAGGTCTGATGCCTCATTAAAAGCCTTTCGGATATCACCTCATTTTAATGTAGCCCCTTGGGATCAGTTGAACATTAGTGTGAGTTAGGTATCCAGGCTCAAGTATCAAGGTGAAGGAGAGGAAAAGAGGAGAATGTGTTAGTGTAAAAGTCAGCAGTGTATGTACAGAATAATGTGCATTTTAAAGACTGTTACTAGGGTGTCTGAGTGGCTCAGTCGCTTAAGCATCTGCCTTCGGCTCAGGTCATGATCCTGGAGTTCCGGGATTGAGTCTTGCATCAAGCTCCCTGCTCAATGGAGAGTCTGCTTCTCTCTCCACCCTTCATCTGATTCATGTTCTCTTTCTCTCTCAAATAAATTAATAAAATCTTTTTTAAAAAGTAAATACAGTTATAAAAGATGTATATAAGGTGGATTCAAGTGAGTTGACTTGGAATGGTAATGGTGGGATGGGGACAGGAATGGAGGGGCTGGGGGCTGGGAGAGGCAAAGAGTCTGGGCAGGGTTGATCATGGGGTATTTACCAAGGTGCAAAGTGGAAAAGCCAAAGGCCAACTTCAATTTCGCAAGACAGCTTTGGCTCTGAGAACTTCTTTCTGGCCAATTCCCATTTTAAGAAGTGCTTGACAAGTGGCTTTATAAATTAGGATGTATGGTATAGGAGTTTAGACTGTGCTTCAGGGAATGAGCTCTTGGCTAACTAGTGCTCAAATTGAAGAAAGAACAGACTGAATTATATTGCCTCAGGGATGGTACATCCCATTCACTGGGCAGAACTAAACCACCCTTGACAGAGTTTCAGCTTTAATCTCTGGTTCAGCTAAAGAGCAATTTTACTTTGCCTTGAGAATGCACTAGTTCTACAAAATTGGAATTTCAGAAAGACTTCACCTTTAAAGTCACCTTCAATATTACCTTATTTGCTCACTTTATGTTATCATTTAGACATAGAGGCATTTCCATTTACTATTATGCAGGATGGTAAAATAAATAGCTCTCATTAATATTTCATCTGCTCTTTATTCCTATCACTAGATGCTCTTCTGTTTTATATCCTATTTGTATATAACAGTAGGAACACACACACCCTCACACACACAACTTGAGGAAATTAAAAAAAAAATTTGGTACTTTTATGATTCTTATATATCGTCTACTCCTTTTTTCATATACATCAAATTTGATTTTCTCCTTTAAATATTTTCTTCTCTTTCTCTCCAAACAGATGTAGGCACTCATTACTTTTTTTTCATTCAGTCATTCATTTTTTGAATATTTACTATTACCTAAAATATGTGAAATATTACAATAGGTGATGGACCAAGGAGAATCTGTGTTTCTTGTTCAAAGAATGAGTGTCTATTTGGAGAGATAAAGTCTGAGGTGGCATGCAAGAAAATTTCAAATTCTTTACAGATACAATAACTAAAAGGCATATAGGAATAAAATGGAATTCAGCGGATAAAATATGTTTAGTTATTTTAAAAGAGAAAGAATATAAATTTAGGATAGGGTCTGGATTTCACATCATTTTTTTACTCAAAGAATTTCAGTTAATTTGCATTCTTAAAGGAAGTTAAATACTCCTAGAGATATTTTTCTTCATTTTTTATACTATGAGTATTTCTATACTCTTATTATATTTATATATTAAAAAGGAGCTAATAATGTATTTTACAATGATCAACATATAGCTGTCTTTCCATTCATGTTCCTTCTCCCAAAACTTTTTCCTACACCTCCCAACCTAATTATTTTAAAGCAAATTCTAGAGCCATATAATTTCTTTTGTTAATACTTGAGCATATATCTCTAAGAGAAAAGATTTTTAACACAATTGGAATACCATTATCATACCTATAAATTTAATAGTGTAAGGCAAATTATAGAAATCATATAATTTCAACTGCAAATAGTCCTGCATATATTGTTAACAGGATTTTTTTAAAAACATAACAATACCATCATGACATCTAAAAAATAATAGTAATTAAAAAAATACCACGTAAGATCAGGTTGGTGTTTGCATTTTTGTCTCATAAAAGTCTCTGCATACTTATTTTGTTCTAATCAAGTTCTAAAGATCCACATTGCATTTGGTTGATAGCTTCTGTAGATCTATACCAGTTCCTCCCCCACCTTGCTCCCCAAATTTTCTTGTTGAAGAATATAGGCATATGCCTGTAAAATTTCTCACCATTTGTCTTTGGTTGATGGCACACTTGTGTTGCCTTTCAATGTGTTCCTTTTGTCCTCTGCAATTCAAATATCATTGGAGTCAGAGGCTTGATCAAATTTAGTTCTTTGGCAAAAAGACTTCTTAGGTGATGCTGTGTATTTATCTGCATGATATCAGGAGGCACATGATCTGGGTTATTCTTTTCATCATCGATAGATGGCTGAGCATGTTTAGGCATTATCTGACTCAGGCATATGTTTATAAACTTTGCCATTATCCCTTCACCCAATGGTGTTAACAGCCATTGGTTATTACTGCCAAAGCCCATGATTTCTTTATTTCATTAACACTGTAAAATGGCAGTACTCTGATTCTGTCACTCCTACCACTTGTATTAGCTATAAGTCTTCAACAAAGAAAACATTTTCCTCATCAACTTTTTATCCTGAAGTACTGTTTAAGAAAGGTAGTGTAGGGGTGCCTGGGTGCCTCAATGGGTTATGGCTTCTGCCTTCGGCTCAGGTCATGGTCCCAGGGTCCTGGAATCGAGTTCCATATCGGGCTCTCTTCTTGGCAGGGAGCCTGCTTCCCCCTCTCTCTCTCTGCCTGCTTCTCTGCCTACTTGTGATCTCTGTCTGTCAAATAAATAAATAAACTCTTAAAAAAAAAAAAAAAAGAAAGGTAGGGTATATTACTCACTGTTTTCTTTTATTGGCAAGTTTTAGAATAAAGACTTGGCCTACAAATCTCCAAAGTTAAACAAGATCTTTGCCTCATCATTGCGAATGCGTGGTTTTTTTTTTTTAAATTTTATTCATTTATTTGACAGAGAGAGAGATCACAAGTAGGCAGAGAGGCAAGCAGATTAGGGTGGGGGAAGCAGACTCCCTGCTGGGCAGAGAGCCCGATGTGGGACTCTATCCGAGGACCCTGAGATCAAGATCTGAGCCGAAGGCAGAGGCCTAACCCACTGAGTCATTCAGACACCCACGAATACATGTTTTTAAAAAAACATATTTGGTGCTTCAATTCACTCCTTATTTTTGATCCCTAGGACCTTACTCATATTTGCTTCTGTTAGTATTTTGACCTGAATCTGGTACCCATCAAAAGTTTCCTTCTGTTTTGATGTTACAAAATGTTCCAACCTCATCCATATATGGAATTAATTATTTCTCCAATTAAAACGGGCTTCTTTTCATGGCAAATTGTTCTTACAGACCAAAATTTGGGCTATGGTTGTCATTGTTACTGGTCTTGTTATTGCTTCTAGAATATTGAGCATGCAAAGAAATTTTTGAAAATAAAAATACTTCCTGTGCACATAATATTTTCAATTCAAATTTAAGATTGTATATTTCTTGTTTAGATTCTTTGATTCTGTATCTTTTCTCTTTTGGGCTGAACATTTTGCTTCCAAATGACATTGATAGAAGTATTTTGCAAAGCAGAACGTGTGTGTGTGTGTGTCTAGAAATTACTGGTGCTCTGCCCTACTCCCTTGTTCGTCATCATTGTAGAGCACAGGATGGGTCAGGACCTATTTGTGAAAATGGGTTGGGTGGGACACAGCTAAGCGGGAGGTTGGCATGGCAACCAACAATGTCCACCACAATCCTATTACTGTTCCCATTGACATGTTCAATTTAGCAAGAATAAATAATTTTTGGTCTACATTTTCTCCTCTTCACAACTGCTTATTCTAATGTCAGAAACATAGGGCCCTTTTAAATGTAGTTGAGAATACAAATCAGTATTTCAGAAAGAGGTAACTAACATGAATATGCAAAATCAGTTTCTGTCTTTCTAATTTCTAGGAGAAACTCAAAAAAGCTAGAACTACAGGGAGACACACTTTGGGAATGGTGGTGAGAAAAGCCTCTTTTCTTGCCACTTCAAAAAAGTCATTTTTCCACTTGGTGTGATTGTTCATACTAGAAATAACTCTTGGGCTCCTCCCATATATAACTAGATGATTGTCTAATTAGTGAGATCACCGTACCATGAAATCCCAATGGCCTTTTTGTATATACTGCTAGGACTTCTTTGGTACTAGTTCTCAGAGGTAAGAGAGAGTTCAAATTGTGTCCTTCTGATACCCAGTGCATCACCTCATCTCTAACTCTTATAGATCATGTTAAGGTAAGTGGCAATGTCTCCTGTTAACTTCTGAGACAGAGTGTTATAGAGTGTACCCTCTCAAGAAAGGTTTTTGTCTGTCACCTCTCTATTGCTTTCTTAGTCTGGTTCCTTAAGCATTATACTTGTCTGAAATCCTAGGTAGGGGTTTTCTTTCTTTCTTTTTTTTTTTTTTTTTCATGTGGATAGTGCTCATTCCTTTTTTTTTTTGTTGTTGGAGTGGATGTGTTCTTTTCTTATGTGTTATAGTTTCCTTGTTATAGACATTTGGGAAATGAAGGAAGAAGAACTCAATGTCTGGGCTATTGCTTAACTCTTAGAAATGACTGGAAAAGAGAATTTAAAGAGTGGAGGACAGAGTTTAGTGAATAAAAGGATATAATATACTCCATGTTAAAGAGCAGCACAGAGGGAAGATGTGGAAAACAGACTCAGAAAATTCATTTCTCTCAAGTTGGAAGACCTAGATTCAGTGTGACTTCATTATCAACCTCACTTAGCACCACCATCTTTGTTTTCATCATGGGAAAAAAATTAATAACTGGACTCTTATTCATTTAGGTTTCTGTGCTTTTTGTTGAAGATACATACCACAATGAGTGATCCTTGAAAAGGGCAGTTTTAGTAGTTGTTCCTGCAAGTGTAATGATGATACTCACAATGGTGTATTGACCTTGGAGCTTATGGAAACTAATTATCCATGAAAGACAAGAATAGAAGGCAGGTTGGTAAGGTTGTGAACACACAATAGTGATTAAGAGAAAAGGTTTGTATTTCTGTAAACATTTGTTAAAAATCTAGTAGAATCCCTACTCTCCATTGCCACGAGAACAAGTTGTTTGTTAATTATTCAGAGTTGATTAAAATCAGGGAATCATTACATAACATCATGCTTCAACACAAGATATACAAATTGCTATAGGCAATAGGTGGGGAATTCTTCTTATCTATCTTACAAAAATCACATCTGTAACCTGGTAGATGGGTACCCAAGGCAATGCACAGAATGCACTGAACATGAAACTGGGGGTAATATAAAGAGTTATGTGACAGGATCTCTCACCATTCAGACCTCATGTATAGTTGGACATATAATGTGTACATAGCAGATGTTAAGTGGGGACTTTTTTTCTCTAAGAGAATTGAGAGCAAAGTATATTAGGTGACTACACATTATAAAGAGAAGGACCAGACCACCCCCCCATGCAGAACATGCTAAAGGTGACCACCACCTACCCTCACGTGCACACACAATGATCTAGGACACTTAGCCATCATTTATCTTGAATTCAGAAAAGGCGTCAAGGAAGATAATGGGGAGAAAAGATTTCCTTGGAAGGAGTTGCTGAACAGCTCTTTGTCTTGGCTTCTTGTCTGATGATGGCAGACAACACTCTCAGACAGTGAGAGTGCACCAGAAGGAAACTGGACCTCCAGCTTTAAAAAGTGTATACTGAGTTGCCAAATTCAGCTTAGCTGTTGCCAAGGAACAGGAAAAGAGATAGAAGAGCACCCATCAGGCCTAAGATTTTGAGAGACACAGGAAGTCGGTCATGCCTCTTGCCTAAAGAAGTCTGTAGATGAGAAGTTTCTGGAATCATCTTGATGGTAGAGCAGGTAAACAGAATCATAGAAAGACAAAGTTGTTTCTTTGGTTCAAGGAGACCCTGTGAATACAGGCAAACTTGAATCATCCTAAGAATTTCCTACACAGGCAAGGTAATATAGGCAGCAAAAGGGTGGAGATATACCATACGAGAGAGATGCTTGGAGAAGGTGGAGAAGCCATCAGGCAGAGGGGAGAATTCCTGACAGCAGTGGTTCATCTGTAGGTCCACACAGAGGAGATCTCTGAAGAACCCACAACAGGGCCGTACAATGAAAAATGCAAACATGTATTGAGGTGTCTGGTTTTTTTAGAGTGGCCAAAACTTCAGGAAAGTAAATCCTTTGTGAACTTTCCCTCTTCTGTCTCCTGCCACTCCAATCCTGAAGGAACCAGAGGCAAAAGGGAGAGTAGAGGAGGAGGGATGGAAGAGGAAGGCAAAAATGAGTGAAGATATGGACATACCTTTCCTTCTCTACTCCCAGGCCTGAGTTGAGGAAGGGAGAAGTTTTGAATTAGAAGATTTGAATTTTTTTTTTTTTTTTAATGAAACTGAGCTACCTAATATTGTCAATAAGAAAGTGACCAGAATGACTATAGAATCTACTTGAGCTGCCAGGGACAGAGGCAGTAAATGCAGCAAAGCACAGTTGGAAGGGAGAAAGACTTCTGCTTGCACCCTGAAAAGCCATGTGTGGGAACTGACCAGCAATTCACCATAATCAAGGACTCAGGAAAAATGAAAATGGAGAACAAATATGGAAATAACTTGTAGTTTCTAATTACTGGGTATCCAATCTGAGTTGCACCATCTAAATCCCATAAATAATTAACAAATTTTGGTATAGTCTCATCAATTTTGCACCCAGATGGAACTTGTGCCATTACTGTTAAATGCAGGATTAATAATGTCCAAGGTCCCTATAGTCATATTTACTGAATTTGACTGTGGGTTTTTTTTTTGTGTGTGTGATATGACTTGAATTTCTTAAAAATTTCAATGCCACTTGTTTGATGTTTGTCTTTTTTTTTTTGAAAGTGCTGATATAAACAAACATTTGAAATTTATTTACTACTATAAGAAGATCTTATCTTGAAACAGATCTACTATTGAAGACGGAAGAGTTCATAAATGTCTGTAAGCTTCCACGTTCACCTCTGCTGCCTCCAAGTCTCATGCTTGCATATAGCTCTTATACCCTTGGATGACTTGGTTCTAGATAGGTACAAGGTAATGGGTTGTTAATGGGCATCTTGATTAAAGCATAATGAAATTACTCTTTTCTTTTTAACCATTGAGAAAATGCTTACTATTCCCATCAGATTAAGAGCAGGCTAAATGTCTATAAAAAGGAGAGCATGCTTATGTTGAAAGGCCCTAGAGACACCTGAGTGGTGCAGTTAGTTGTGTCCAACTCTTGATTTTTGGCTCGGGCTGTGATCTTAGGGTTGTGAGATTGAGCCCTGTGTAGGGTTCTGTGTTCAGCAGGGAGCTTCCATAATATTCTCTCTCTCTCTCTCTCTCTCCCTTTTCCCCTCCCCCCACTCATTCTCTCTAAAATAAATAAATCTTAAAAACAAAAATCAAACAAACAAACAAAAAAACCCAGAAAAGCCTTCTACTCACACAATGAGATCTTAATGTTTCTAAATTCTGTAAAATTTTACATCATAGTCTGCAAAAGAGGAATTTTATCGAGTGCAAATTCAAAACTCTCCTACTTTGAATTTATTCTTCAAACACAGCTGTGGCAAGCAGAGTCCTGAATTTTTCTAGGGCAGCTGAATGTCCACTATGACACTTATTTTAGCTGTGCTTATGTTTGTGACTAGTCCGCCATGTTTTCCCCATGTGTTGAAAAGGCTCTTCTGGTCCTCCCACAACCACATCCCTGCATCTTCCTCTAGTAGATGTAGCTAGAATGTTTTTCCATGCTTTTCACTGTTCTCTTTCTTTGTCTGTTGTACTGATCCACCACTTCTCTGCTTATTCTTTTAACAAATGGAGGAATGTCCCGCAGGGCTGATGAGTTTTTGTTGGTGGAGAGGGAGGAAATGGAAGAGAGAGACCTAAGAAGAATAAATCATTTTATAATCCAAAGCAGTTATGTAAAATAAACACTTTCTGGGAAAACTGCTGGATGTGTTGCTGATGAGACTCTAGGGTCTCTGTCCATGGAGCCATTGAGGTCAAGAATCCCTGAAGTATCATTTTGTCAGGTGGAGACAACAGTGTGGCCTTGACCTCACTGGTGACATGGCTGGCGGCCACTCCTGAAGGCCACAAGCTCCTTCGGCTGCCTACACTGTCACCCTGCTTGTTTTCACCACTAAGTATTTGAGTTGAGAAGTTGAGTTGAGTTGAGAAGACCAAGAAGAGTAACCTCTCTAAGGATAAAGAGATGTTTATTCCATTGTAAAGAATAAACCAAAAGGAAATTTTTTTCCCTCCAAACCCATCCTCTGGCCAGTGCCCACACAAACAAACAAGTCTGTGTGACAGAACTTATGCATTTGGTCCTCCAAAGTGCTTTGGCTTTCCCTACTTGAGTTGCTGTGGAGTTAATCCTAAAATGAAGAGAAAAGATGCTGACTTATTTTTGTAAGGACTAACTCCTCGGACAACGATTAGATGTGAACAAACATCGATCCATTTCCATGCATGAAAGCCAGTCTGGAAGCCTGTCAGAAGGGCTCTGCTGAGTCGAACGGAAGGATGGTGAGAGGAGTATGTTTCGGGGGCCCACTACAACAGCCCAGGCAGAAAGCTTGGAGTCCTAGGAGGTGTTACCAAATGCCAGGAATCCATTGCAAATTCAACTCCACTATGAGAGCTGGAGAGCACCTTTCTATCCACCATAGTCCTGATTCTGTATCTTGAAGCAAGTGTTCTGGTGGTTGTTGTGATTTTCCTCCCTGTGTTGCTTCTGGGACAGAAAATTCAGTTGAATGCTGCTGTCTGCCATTCCTCCAGGAGGTCTGGGATGCCATGACCTTGAAGGAGCCTCCTCAGTGGTGCATCTTCACAGGTGAGTGAGCCTCCTGCCTCAGATTGGATAGATTGCTGATTCCAAGGTGTGCAAGTGTGGTCTAGGTGTGGCGTATATGTATGTGGTGGACCCTGATGTCCGACTACCTGGAATTGAATCCCAGTTTTCTGACTTACATTCTGTGTGACATTTGTTAAGATATTTCACTTTCCTCATTCATTTCCTCATCAGTGTTCTCTGCTCCACGTTTCTCTGCTCCACGTTTCTCCACGTTTCTCCCCTGTGTCTCTGCATTTGTCAGCTAGAGTGCCTTGCACTTTTTGCACCTTTCTTGTCTCGCATACTAGATCACATTGATGTCTAATATGCTAAGGAGATAAAAATATGTAATTATTTCTTATCGTTTCCAGGCAGTCCTATTAGAAGAGCGTACCCTGGTAGCTAGCAAGGCTTTATTTTTCAGAACACAAACATTGTCATCATTCTCCATGTAATGCTCTTTAGGATGATTTACATTTTACGCAGATGTATAGATTCAGAAGACACACAGTTCAAATCTCAGAAAGGATATAAAGGAACACAGTGATATGATGCCTTCCCACCCCTGTTTCTTATCCATCCCACTTTTCTCCTCCATTTTATTTTCCCTTTGTCTTTGCTGAGATATTTCCTGCATATAAATTCAACATCAATATTCCTTTATCTCCTCAGTTTTTGCACAAATGATGGCACACTATATATGCTTTTCTATAATTTTTTGTTAAGCTAACACTAACATCATCATCCTAGAGGTCTTTCCCCACTAGCATGTAATAAATCCTTCATATTTTTAGAATCTGTATATTATCATATCTTGTGGTTGCATGGGTGAATATCTCATCACTTATCTGTAGATGGACACCTGAGTTGTTTCTAATCTTTTGTGTTTGCAAACGATGCTGTGGTGAGTAACTTTGCCCTGCCGCTATTTTCATGTGTTGACATAACTTGAATGCATTCTGACAAGAGGAATTACAAAATCAAAGGTACATGCTTTGGGGAATTGGATAGATAATGTCAGCTTGCTTTCCAGAGAGCCTATGACCATGAAATGTCCCACTCAGGTATGTGGGGATTCCTGTTTCCCCACCGCTTTTCCAATACCTGACAGTCTGATAGGTGAAAATCAACATCTTATTGTCATTTTCATGCACCTTTTTTCTTGGCCTTTTCATTATTAATGACCATTTAATTTTCTTGTCTGTGAATTATCCATTCATGATTGTTGCCTTTTTTTTTATTATTACTAAGGGCTCTTTAGATATGAAGGGAATCAGCTCTATGAGTATGTTATATGTTTCAAATATATTTTCCCATTTTGTTGTTTGTCTCTCAGAATTACTTAATATCCTTAACTTTATTTTTTTCTATTACCACTTCAAGATTTTGTGTTACACTCCCAGCTCTGTCTCAACTCAGGGAGACTGTCAGGCTTTGCCTGGTTTCCCTTCCTTGCACTTTGGTCTGAAAATCTGATTCAGGCCGTAAGCTGGGCAACCTTAGTGTACACCCAGGAACAGAACTGTTGGGTACTAGGGTGTGTGCGTGTTCAACTTTAGCTGTCAGAAAGCTTTTCCAGGTCCCACTGAATGAGAGCTCTGGTTGTCCGCTCCCTTGTTAACACGGGGTTTGTTTGTCTCTAATTTTACTCATTTTGGTGGGAATGGTTTTAAATTTACATTTCCCTCATGACTAATGGTGTTCAACAAAGGAAAAGATGCACTAGTGTTTCATCTTTGTCCCAAACTAAGATAATTATAGAACTGGTTTTAAACCAGCACCAATCAATTGACAGCTAAAAGCCAAGGGATTGAATGACTTTCTTCACTAGATAGAAG
The DNA here is from genome assembly GCF_030435805.1 of Mustela lutreola. Classification (NCBI taxonomy): domain Eukaryota; kingdom Metazoa; phylum Chordata; class Mammalia; order Carnivora; family Mustelidae; genus Mustela; species Mustela lutreola. The sequence goes on from NC_081292.1 coordinate 75,418,150, forward strand.
CCTCTCTGCGCCATGGAGCTGTATTCTCTGAATGGTACCTTTTGATAAACAGAAGTGCCAACTTTAATTTACTTCTATTTGTTATGTTTTAAAATTTGGGGGAATGCTTTAGTGTAGTGTACAAGAAATCTTTGTCTACTACAAGATTATAAAACATTTTTCCCTATTGTATTTTAGAAACTTTGTTTTACCATTCCCACTTGATCTGTAAATGTGAAACTGAGTTTTTTGTTTGGAATGAGGTAGGGGTTAAGATAGTTTCTTATGTTCTGTGTATTCAATTTACACAGAACATTTTATTGAGAAAATTATTTTTTCCATTTTCAATTGCTCTGTGGTGTCAGTGTTGAAAGAAATCAAATATTTTTCTAAGCATCAGTTTGTTTCTGGATTCTTAGAATTCTCTCCTGTAGGAAGATTTTTTAAATATAAATTCATTTTTTTGGATAGGAAGCTACACAGATTTCCAATTTCTTTTTTTATATTTGTTGTGCTAAATTTTTAAATTATTGGAATAAATTTGATCATTTTATTTTTCCTCCTGTATTATGTTATAAAAATCTCAAACACAGAAAGTAAAGAATTTTACAGTGAATACCCATATACATACCACTTACATTCTACAATGTATGTTTACTGTACTTCATTATTTTTCCTATTTTTTCACTTATCTTTTTTTAATAAATTTCAAAGTTTGCAAATGTCAGTATAATTTCTGCCAACTGCTTCAGAATGCATAGGATTAATCTGTGTCCAATTTTTTTTTTTTTGCTTCTTTTTCTTTGGAGGTAAAATCTATGTTAAATTATACATGTCTTAGATGTACCATCTGGGTAGTTTTGACTTTGCAAACTAAACCCTGACCAAGATATAGAATACCATCATCACCTCAGAAAGTTTCTTCATGTCCTTCCCAGTGAATCACCTTTTCAATCCCCTCCTCCAGGCAAGCATTGTTTTGATTTTCTTTTTTTTACCATAAACTAATCTTTCCTGTATTAACATTTTATGTATATGGAATTATACAGTATATTCTTTATGTGTTTTAGACCTGTTGCAATGGTCCCACTGACAGTCCGGATATTGCTATATTCGACTGTCCGCCTTCCCTCTTCTTCTTTTTTTTTTTTCCCCTTGGTGGAACAGAGGATTAGTCTTGACAGGACTATGTCAATTTTATTTCTTTTTAAAGAAATAACATTTGGTTTCTGGGCATATGTAGTTTGTATTATTTTATTAGTTTCTACTATTTGCTATTTTTTTCCTTCTACAATATTAAATTAGCTGTTTTTTTACAAATGGCTTTAAATGCTTAAATATTTGATATTTATGCTCTCTTTTTATCTGATCTATGCACTTATGACATAATTTCACTGTAAGATGGGTTTGTTTACACTTCACAGACTTTGATATATTTTATTTTTATTATTATTTGTTTGAGTATATTCCTTTTCCCATTATGATTTCTAAATGGATTTGGACCGATGAGTTATATAGGAGGGTATTGTTTATTCCTGGGGGGGATAGTTAGGGAGATGGATTCTCCCTAAATTTTTTAAAAATTTCCATCTAGTTTAATTCTACTGTGACCAGAGAGAATAGTCCATATGATTTCACTCTTAGACAATTGTTGTTATTTTTTTATGTCAATTTTAACAAATCTATCTTGCACACTTGAAAACAAATACGTATTCTGTAATTGTTGCTCTCATGTTTTTAAAATAGAATAGAGTCTCATTAGAGTATATTTTTCATATCCTAATTTCATTTCTTTACTTCTTTCAACTGAGCCTCTTTTATTTTGAAGCTTTATTATTTGGTACATACAAATTTAGCATCATTATATTTTCCTACTCAACTGATATTTTCATAGTTTTAAAATATTGTTTTTTAATCTCTAGAAATTCTTCTTGCCTATCTGATATTTCTAGATCTACATCAGTTGTCTCTTGATTAGCATTTTAATGGTGTATCATTTAACATCCTCCAACTTTAAAACTTTCTATTCTTTTATTTAAAATGTATTTCTTGTAAGAATATAATTTAGTTTTGTTTCTCTTTGTCTGTAATCAAAATTACAATTACAATTTTAATAAAATTGCTGATGTATTTGAGCTTCAATCTACATTTATATTTGTTTTCTGTTGACAGGTACACTTATGTTCTCTGATTCTGTCTCTGTTTTTTTATAATTTCTTTTGAATTAATTAGATTGTTTTTATTATCCTATTGTGTTCCCTTTATGAACCTTTGGTTATTACTTTTTTTTTTTTTTTTTACTATTTCTTTAGTGGATGCCTTAGCGATTTCAACAAGTATTCTTAACTTATGATATCTAATATTACTCAGTAATTTTACCATTTTAAATACTGTAAGAAACTTAGAATATTTTAAATCAATTTGCCCCCCCTTATATTTTATGCTATTTCTTCTCATTATACACACACACACACACACACACACACAGACATGTATGAAGGAATTATTGCCTTATACAACAAATGATCATTTAGATTTATCTATATAATGACCATACCCACTGTTCTTCACTCATTCTTTTCTGTGTTTCCAGGCTTCCTTATGAGATCATTTTCTATTTGCCTAAAAATATTCCTCTTGGTGTTTCCTTTAGTATAAGGCTACTGGCGATTTGTTTTGTTTTGTTTTTTGTCTGAAGAGTCTTTATTCAACATTCGTATATTAAAGATATCATTATAAATTATAGCATAAAATTTCATTATCTTCTGCCTTCTATTATACTTGTTGAGACGTAAGGTTTTAGGTTTATTATGGCTATTGTTACGGAGTTGTACTTCAATTTTTTGTTGTTGTTGTTCTTTATCTTTGGTTTTCAACTTTTTAGTATGATAACCCATGGAATAAATTAATTGTATTTATTCTTCTTGCATGCATAGCAGTTCTTGAATCTGTGATCTGATGCCTTTTTTCTGATGCCTGATATCTATGGGAAAATTATAAATCATGTTGTCTTTAAATATCTTTTTCTGAAAGACAGCCTCTTCAATAAATGGTGTTGGGAAAATTGGACAGCTACATGTAGAAAAATGAAATTGGACCATTTCCTTACACCACACGTGAAAATAGACTCAAAATGGATGAAGGACCTCAATGTGAGACCTCTTCAACCTCAGCCACAGCAACTTCTTCCTAGGAACATCACCAAAGGTAAGGGAAGCAAGGGCAAAAATGAACTATTGAGATTTCATCAAGATCAAAATCTTTTGCACAGCAAAGGAAACAGTTAACAAAACCAGAAGACAACTGAAAGAATGGGAGAAGATATTTGCAAATGACATATCAGATAAAGCGCTAGTGTCCAAAATCTATAAAGAATTTAGCAAACTCAACACCCAAAGAACAAATAATCCAATCAAGAAATGGGCAGAGGACATGAACAGATATTTCTGCAAAGAAGACATCCAGATGGCCAACAGACACATGAAAAAGTGCTCCATATCACTCGGCATCAGGGAAATACAATTCAAAACCACAATGAGATATCACCTCACACCAGTCAGTATGGCTAAAATCAACAAGTCAGGAAATAACAGATGCTGGCGAGGATGCGGAGAAAGGGGAACCCTCCTACACTGTTGGTGGGAATGCAAGCTGGTGCAACCTCTCTGGAAAACAGCATGGAGGTTCCTAAAAATGTTGAAAATAGAACTACCCTATGACCCAGCAATTGCACTATTGGGTATTTACCCTAAAGATACAAATGTAGTGATCTTAAGGGGCACGTGCACCCAAATATTTATAGCAGCAATGTCTACAATAGCCGAACTATGGAAAAAACCTAGATGTCCATCAACAGATGAATGGCTAAAGAAGATGTGGTATATATACACAATGGAATACTATGCAGCCATCAAAAGAAATGAAATCTTGCCATTTGCAATGACGTGGATGGAACTAGCGGGTATCATGCTTAGCGAAATAAGTCAATTGGAGAAAGACAACTATCATATGATCTCCCTGATATGAGGAAGTGGAGATGCAACATGTGGGGGTAAGGAGGTAGGAGAAAAATAAATGAAACAAGATGGGATTGGGAGGGAGACAAACCATCAGTGACTCTTAATCTCACAAAGCAAACTAAGGGTTGTTGGGAGGAGGGGGGGAGGGAGAGGGGGGTGGGGTAATGGACTTTGGGGAGGGTATGTGCTATGGGGGGTGCTGTGAAGTGTGTAAACCTGGCAATTCACAGACCTGTACCTCTGGGGATAAGAATACATTATATGTTTATTAAATAAATAAATAAATAAATAAATAAATAAATAAAATTAAAAAAAAATCTTTTTCTGCACTATTTTCTCTCTACTTTCCTTCTGAAAGTCCAATTACATATATGCCATACCTTCAACTACATCTCATATGTGTTTGATACCCCATTTGGTATCTTTCATCCATTTCTCTCTCAAAAATTTGGTCTGGATACTTCTTATATAAGGTCTTGTTCAAAATTCACTCTATATCAGTGTCTAATTTGCTGACAAAAACACTCTTCGTTTCAGTTACTTTTCAGTATTATAATTTCCACTTAATCATATATACCATATGTGCTGAACTACATCTTGACATCTAATTTCTTGAATGGGTTAATCAAAGTTATTTTTAAGATCCTGTCTTATAATTCTGTCATTAGGATCTCTGTTGGGTCTGTTTTGTTGTCTCTGATTTCTCCTGGTGTTTGGTCATGTAATCTTTTCATCTGTTTGCTTGACAACTTTTGATTGAGTACCTTCCATTCTGTTTGATGAGTTGCAGAGAAAAATTAAGACACTTAATGTTGTTAATTTCCTTTAGAGAGGATTTTCTTTTTGCTGTTAGATCAGAGGAAATTAGGTTGGAGGCATATTATCTGAATCCAACAGGGCTTCAGTGTTTTGAGAAATGGTCTATATCCTGTTCATTCCTATTCCTGATATATAACCCTTGAGAGTATTTAAAGTGAACAACTGAGGTGTTCACAAGCATACATTCTTCTTGGCAAGCCTTTAAACTCTAGGGTCCAATTTTTGTACACTAAATCTGTAAAGCAGTCAATAACTCTACTCAGCTTCTTGTCCTCTCAAACTGCCGTTTCCTTCTCTTCTTATCTGCCTCTTATCTACCATAGTTTAGTCAGCAGATTCCTCAAGGAAAAAAAGTAACATGCAGGCACCTCTGTGAGCTCCTGTATCTGGATCTTGGCCGCTCAAGTTCCATTGCCTTCAGACAAGGTTTTTGGGATTGGTGTGTTTGCTGTTTGTTTTTAAACATCTTTTCCAGCTACTCTAGTTTTCATGGTAGATCTGTTCCCCAATCATTAATCCTCTAGTTCACTATTATGACATAACCTCCTAGTATTTTCCTTGAAATACTAAATGTGATTTCAATTCTCCTATTTGATATAAGGCTTTTGAACACTGGCTGTTAGAGGACGGGAAAGACTCAACTGATGAAAGCCAAGAAGCAAGGCCAGTGTGAAGATGTCTAATGGACATGTTTGTTCCAAGTGAAATGAATTTTATATGGGGGATTGGAAGAAAGAGAAGAAGAGGAGGAGGGGGATGAGAAGGAAAAGGAGGAGGAGGAGGAGAGGAAGAGGAAGAAGAAGGGAAAGAAAAAAAATGGATTCCTGCTCCAAAGTTAGTATTTGGTGAAAATATAATTTTCATGGCCATCAGTCATGTCTGGTTTACAACACCGGTCAAGATAATTAGTCAGCAACCATGGTCTATTAAAGAAGTGAAAAATCTTTGGAGACAAATATGAGAACAGAGAAACTTTAGATGTTTAATAAGGAATAAAAACAAAAGAGATATGTTAATTATTAGAAATATTTCTTAATTCTTCCTCTGTCTGGGCATGGACACCATTGTGAAGCCAGGATAAGCAATTTGCAACAAAACACAGGTATCACTCAAACCAGGGAAGATGCACCCACATAGACCTGCGGTGAATGGTGGGTGAGATTTGGAGCTTAAACTGCATCATAAGGTAAGTGGGAAGACTAAAAGCCCTCTCAAATATGTATGTGCCAACTCAAAGAAGAATAATATAGCTTCTCAATGCAATCTACTTAATATTTGGTGGTTTTTAAGTATTTCATTTATTTTAAGTTTTAATTATAGCTCTTGACATCTCAAGTATTCATAGAAACAATGATGGAGACAAATTCTGTGAAGTTAAACACCACGAGAATTAAATTTTAAAATACAAGATTTGAGCTACAACCATGAAGATCCTTTTTCTCGATGCTGCACAGAAAACTGAGAGGACTATCCTGACCCCCCTCATCAGAATCACAGGGGGTAACAAAAAGACACACTGTTCATTTTGTCTCTCTGTGGCAGTAACAACATTCTTCACATTATGAAGTCCACTAAGGTTACATAAGAAACACACTACAAAGTGGGAGTCACAGAATAATAGCAAAATGACAACTGTGCCTGTGTGTGTGTGTGTGTGTGTGTGTGTGTGTGTGTGTGTGTGTGTGTTCAGTTCCAGTTACTTTAAGAAGGTGGGAAATCAAGCTTTTAAAGGTGATGGACCAATTTCCTTATAACTTGGAAATCCATCCATTTGAAGTTTAAAATGGAAGAGGGAACATGATGAACATGTTCTTGCATATCTTAATCCTGTGAACATGTAAAATAGAAACTGTTAAGCTTCAATGATATTAAGAAGAAAACACCTGCAGTCCCTCCTGGCAACCACAGGGTTGGCTGACTGCTTGTATGTCTGCACTTACAGTGTAAAATCAGCAAGAGGAAAGTGTGTTTTCTTCAATAATGAAGAGGCTGAACCAACACTGGTCACAAGGCAGAGTGATTTCCATTACCTGGAAAACTTCTCAAGCGCTGTATCTCCTACAGGAAGTCATTTAGATTTTAACCTGAGATTCTCAATTTAAAACAAATTAAAGAACACTTAAGTGTAAGCTTTTTGGAGATCATTCTTTATATGGCCTTCTAGTTATGTTTCAATTTTTTATCTTACTATTTCTGTTCAACTGTTACTGGGAGGCAATAACACTTAGTGCTATTTATTTGGAAAACCCTTTTCTGAGTGTTGGATTGGAAATATTTTAAATTACTTAGAGTACTCACTCTAAAACTTAAGGGGGCTCATGCTAAGATTTGGACATATTCTAGGATGCATATTATAGGGTGAACAGACTCTTCCAGACTCTGTATTTTACAAGTTCTGGGAATTCTTGAGGAAAAATAGTGGTACAAATAGAATATATATACATACACACATATATGTGTATATAGGTATACATATGTATGTGCATACACATACATACCTATATACACATATATACACACATATGTGCAGTATGTTGCAGACTTATGTATGGGTATTATATGTTACATATTGATATTATGTATAATGTGTATCTATGCACATATGTATATTTATATACATGTATATTATAGGTATTAAAAGAATTATTAAATTTTGGTCCAATACCAAACAATCTTAAGCATAATTTCTTTGTAATTATAATTAGGTTTTTCCTAGCTTAAAGTAGGATTAGCATTAAAATTAAAGAATCACAACAATTGCTTTGACTGTGCTGGGACCCACAGGAATTATCTTCACCCTCAGAGTTCATTCTATATATGGTCTATGGCACAGCTCATGATCTTGGTGTGGGTTCTGGTCCTTCTCTTCATCCTTTCTGTTACACAGGAAGTACTCAGAGCTTGTTCATTCATGTTTCCAGTGCCGTCCTCAAACCTTCCTCCTGTCAGCTGAGCCCTGACTTTCTCTGCAAAATGCACTGCCATTCCCCTCTCCCACCCGGCTTCTACTTCCAGGACCTACCACACATTCTAGTGCAGTCGACATTTGTTGCTCTTGTTGGTCCAACAAAGAAGTCTCATCACCTGTGATCTTGACCCGTCCCCCTTTATTCTGCACCCCAGCACTTCTCAAATCCTCTATCTGGGAAGCTATTCTGCTTTCTTTTTTCTCCCTTGGTCTTTGTTCCTACCTTTTAAGGCCATTCTTCCAAGTCTGCATTTCATAGTCAACAGATCAGACTAGAAATTCCCTTAGAATGCAAGGAAGCCAGCCAGAGAGTACTTTCAGTAGCAGAGTGGGTGGGACAGAGAAGAGTCACATACAAACCCTTTTGGTCTGAATTATGAATATGTTTATGAATATGGAATCCTTTCTCTTTATCACGTCAGCATGTTCCAGATTCCTACATACCTACATTTTCAGTTAATGTTTAAATTGAAACCTCTCTTAGGAGGAATAGAGTAGCACTTCTCAAAGTTGAAAATACAAACTGATTGCTTGGGGAAGTTGTGGAAAAAACACAGATTAAGATTCCAAAGGTCACACAAGGAGCACGAGACTCTGTCTTTCTGACACACTCCCTAGTGTTGACTATGTCTCCAGGCTCAAGTCCACAGTTGGAGTGACAAGACTGTGGGTTATGAAATATTTCATAACCTCTAATTTAAAAATTATTTTACATAAAGTTTTCAAAACTTATATTTATAAATGAGTACAATGATACAACTGTTTCTTAGGGTAAGATTTAGAAAAAAATATGTTGCATTTCTCCCCCCAGAGCATCTACCACAGCAGACCATCAGTCATATTCCCTCTGTACTGGGCACCAGGAGTTTTAGGGGGAAAAAGGGGAGAGCTGGGCTCTGACCTCTCCCCTGCCTTCATGCATCCCAAATGCTGCTCAGAGCTACTACATAACGCTCTCTCTCAGAAAAATAATGGTGGGAGTGTGTAGGGTGAGTGTTCTTGATTAGAAGAGGTGGGCATGATTTGGAACTATAATTTTATTAAAGATGGAGAGGACATATTCACTTGTATGGTTCTCTCACCAACAGATCTTCCATAAACAGCAAAACCAAACCACGTAAAAGGCAGAGAGAACAATCGGATATCCTAGCTGCATGAAAACTTTTGTGTAAACACCCAAATAATGAGTACCAGGCATGGCTGGTCACAGGTGAGGATATCAGTAGGAGCCAAGCTCAGTTTAAGCTGAGCTTAAAACCAGGTTCAACATAACGCCTGAAAGGAAGGAACAAAGCCCAGAAATGAGGGCAGGAAGTCGAAGGAAATGAAAGCTGTGAGCAGAGACAAGGCAACATGTGTAGGATGGGCTTGTCTCCAGACCTCCTCACGCAATAACCACACACAAGAGAGGAGGGTCTCATCTCAGCATTCAGCAGTCCCTCCTGGCAGGACTGTGACCTCAATGTAAGGGCCCAAACTGGGTGAAAGAAAGACAGAAGAGTTGCTCCAATCCAGAGATTGGGCATAGTTTCCTGAGGTCTTGACAAGACAGGGGTACTTAGGAGAAAGTGAGAACATGAAATGAGAGAATAGAATCTTACTGTCTTCTGCTCTAAGAGTCAATAGATGTATCCAAAGAGAGACCCAGGTTCAGAACAGGATGGTTATTCTTTGATCAGACTGGGGGGGCCTTGGGCTCCTCTCATGGACCTACCCAAGATGCAGAAGGAGAACCTTTATAAGTAGTGAAGGATAATGCATTCATGTAGGTAATATTTTTGACACATTTTTCTTAGAGACTGTCAAAATGAAAAAAAAAAAAAAAAGACAAAAGCATTTAGCATGATGATTCATTGAAACACACTGTCAATTCTCTTCTCCAATTGAGTTCCCTTTATCCTGAAGGTTCAGAAGGGCATCACGTAAATCATTTTTCTTTCAGTATATGTACTTTTTGTTCTTCTGAAATGTAGTCAGCTTCCAGTAAGTTCTTTGTATACCTGCTTTAAAACACCATGAAGCTCTACCAGAGGTTCTGTGTACAAAGGCTGTAAAAAGTGCTATGCAGGGGCGCCTGGGTGGCTCAGTGGGTTAAGCCTCTGCCTTCAGCTCAGTTCATGATCCCATGGTCCTGGGTTCGAACCCCACATAGGGCTCTCTGCTCAGCAGGGAGCCTGCTTACCCTCCTCTCTCTCTCTCTCTCTCTCTGCCTGCCTCTCTGCCTACTTGTGATCTCTCTCTCTCTGTCAAATAACTAAATAAAATCTTAAAAAAAAAAAAGTGCTATGCATTTTTAAATCTGACACTCCACTCCAGGTCCAGACTCCCTGCTCTGAGCAGCAGCCTAGGTTGCTTTGGTGCCATCTTAAAGATGGGCGTCTTGAGACACATGGGTGACTTAGTTGTTAGGCATCTTCCTTCAGCTCAGGTCATGATCCCAGGGTCCTGGGATCAAGCCCTGCATCAGGCTTCCTGCAGGAATCCTGCTTCTCTCTCTCTCCTACTACTTCTGATTATGTTTCCTCTCTTGCTGTGTCTCTCTCTGTCAAATATGTAAAATCTAAAAAAAAGATGGGCATCTTTGTGGGTTTGGAATCCCTCCCCCTCCCCCTGACTTGACTTTATTTATTTATTTTGGGACCTCAGGGACACAGAATTGAGTTAAGCATGGGACAGATTTTTGTCATTGTTTGTGTAAGCACTTCTCTTGTTGGATCATATGTTTTCTTTCTCCTTCTCATCTCTAGCTTCATGTACTGAGCATACTACTTTCCAATCCATCCTGTGTGTTTACTTAAATACATGGGGCTGTGTCCTGTGTCACTGCCAGGATACTTGTGTGCCTTTTTTTTTTTTTTTTTCAATGACATCAGTTGTACTGTGCCTTGGGTCTCCATTTGCTTTGCTGCCTTTTCTTTTCCATTTCAAATCCTTCTGATCTAGCCCTGTTGCTATAAATAAAGAACTCATTATTTCTGACTACCCAGAGTACATGTCGTTCATACTAATTAACTTTCCTCCAGTGATGAACACTTATGTTGCTTCCTCACTGCTATGATTAATACAATGGATTTGAACAGGTATTTTGCTAGGATAGACCTAGGGATAGAAGAGATGTTTTGCTAGGTTCCATTCCTACTTATTTCAGGAAGTATTTTTTTTAATTTTTAATTTTTTCAGCGTAACAGTATTCATTATTTTTGCACCACACCCAGTGCTCCATGCAATCCGTGCCCTCTATAATACCCATCACCTGGATCCCCCAAGCTTAGTGCATAACCTACTTTTGTGATTGTTTTCTATTTGCCCAAGAAGAATATATGGTCTGTGTTTACAGACCATGAAAAGTTCTGTTCATCTATTAGCCCAAACACATCAGCTTCTGTGTCTTTTTCAATTATTTTGACTATTGGCCAATTACTTTTCAGGAGGAATTTATTGACATTACCATCAGTTGTAAATTCAACTGTTTCTTCCTCCCTGCAATTCTGTCAGTTGTTGAAACTATATTTCTAGGTGTATATAGGCTCACGGTCATAATATCTTCTGGATTATCATTTCTTTTCCTAACACTTAATAATATTTGTCTTTTCTGATTTTTTAAAATCAAGCTTTATTCTGTCTTTTATGTTAAAGTTCTTTCCCTGGCTATAATTCAGTTCATATTTCATAGGTAAATCTTTTCTTCCATTTTTATTTTCAAACTTTCTCTCACCTTTTGTTTAAATATGTTTCTTTTAAATAGTATAGTAATGGTCCCCATTTTTATTCAGTCTGAGTCCTTCTCTGTTAACTTAAGCATTTTGGGTAATTGCTATCATTTAAAAACTGTTCTACTATTTTATTTTCTATTTTTATTTGCTACACATCTTGTTATTTATTTGTTTATATAATCTCTACACCCAAGTGGGCCTCGAACTCATGGCTCCGAGATCAAGAGTCACATGCTCTGCTGACTGAGCCAGCCAGGCACCCCTATTTACCACCCATCTTTTTATTCGTCTTGTAATTCCGGACCTTCAATTGGATTTATGAATTTTCCTTTTTTCTTTAAGGTTCAACATTTTACTGCTATTATCATGGCAATTTCTCAAAGATCATACTTCTGTTTATTTTGTGAGGTTTTTTTTAACATGTTCTAGAGCTTACCAACTATGTCTTCTTCTTGAGCAAGAGAAGTTAGTAATTTTAATAATTTTAGGACTAAATTAACATTTAATAGTTTTAGTGATTTAGTTAATTCTAGTAAATTTAGTAAGGTCAGTCATTTTCCTTTAGCCTCTCCCCCACAGTTAACGCATTAAAATATCTTTAGAGTTTTATACACACGTGTTTGCATTGTGATTGAGACAATGATAAAATTATAAATTTTGAGGCACTCTTTTTTTCTTTTTTTTTAAGATTTTATTTATTTGACAGACAGAGATCACAAGTAGGCAGAGAGGCAAGCAGAGAGAGAGAGAGGAGGAAGCAGGCTTCCCACTGAGCAGAGAGCCCTACACGGGGATCTGTCCCAGGACCCTGGGATCATGACCCGAGCCAAAGGCAGAGGCTTTAACCCACTGAGCCACCCAGGTGTCCCGAGGCACTCGTACATGTTATCATACACCGCTTCCTCTTCTCTCTGGACTCCTCCAAGAGTGCTCTCTGAGGTTCTTTGGAGAGTCAACCATGTGGGACACAGTGTGCCTTTATTTTATCTTCATATTTAGAAAAGACATTAGCTCTTTGTCTTGTGTTTTGAAACTATGACTCCATTGCTTTCTTCTACCCAGAGCTGCTATTGGGAAATCTGTTTCTTTGAAGTGATGATCTCCTATTTCTTTCCCAAAGACTTTTGAATTTTCTGCATCTTTGATTTTTTAAATATTACTCTGACGTGTTTAGTGGTTGAGATTTTTTTTAATTTTTAAAAAAAAATTTTATCAACATATGATGTATTATTAGCCCCAGGGGTATACAGGTCTGTGATCGCCAGGTTTACACACTTCACAGCACTCACCATAGCACATACCCTCCCCAGTGTCCATAACCCTACCACCCTCTCCTGACCCACTGACCCCCAGCAACCCTCAGTTTGTTTTGTGAGATTAAGAGTCTCTTATGGTTTGTCTCCCTCCCGATCCTATCTTGTTTCATTTATTCTTCTCCTACCCCCTAAACCCCCGACATTGCATCTCCACTTCCTCATATCAGGCAGATTGTATGATAGTTGTCTTTATCCAATTATTTCGTTAAGCATAATACCCTCTAGTTCCATCCATGTCGTCGCAAATGGCAAGATTTCACTTCTTTTGATGGCTGCATAGTATTCCATTGTGTATATATACCACCTCTTCTTTATCCATTCATCTGTAGTTGGACATCTAGATTCTTTCCATAGTTTGGCTATTGTGGACATTGCTGCTATAAACATTTGAGTGCATGAAGCGGTTGAGATTTTTGTATCTATCCTGTTTAGATTTTCTTATCTATTTTTTGTTTGAATCTGGGTAGTTGGAAGGAAATATTTTCTTATATATCTCTCCCTGCCTCCCCATACACACTTGTTAATTCTTTTCTTCTGGGGTTCCTATTAAATACCAAAGGACAATTCAGTGTATGCCTTTATTTCTTGATGTTTCCCTCGTTCTTCCCATCACTTAATCCTTTCCTGATGCCGGTCCTAACACTGCTGCAAGCATATCTTGCAATGTACATCCTGTTTAACCCATCCAATGTGTTAATTCAATAGTTATGTTTAACACTCAGTAACCCACTTGAACATTCTGTTACTTTGGGCACTTGCCTCTTGTCCCTATGTCCCTCCTCATACCCCTAAAGATATTTACTTATGCTTACTTGAAATACCTGCTCCATCTGGTCAATTAATTCTGTGACTCCTGCTAAGTGGTTTATTTTCTTGCTCTTTAAAATGCCAGTGCTTCTCAACTTGTTACTTTTACTCTTTGAGTTCTCATTCCCTTGGAATTCTCTGCTACCCAGAGTAAGTGATATGAGCCTGGGAGGAGGGGAACGATCTGAAACCTCAGCTTGTTCTCTCCTGTAGAAAGTTTGGATTTGGAGTGGGGTGTCAGGACAGAAGAGTCTCTGGTCTTGTGATCTAAACTGAACAAATCCCCATTTCCTCTTCTCCTCCCCATCTGATGAGCCTCCCCTCCCAGAGAGACCGCAACATCTGCTCCTTATACTGCTCTTCTGCAAACATGCCATCCTCTGACCATTTCTTCATCCATGGGACATGGTTAGGGGGACAGAGAGCGGAAGATGCCCATGGTGACAATCTCCACTACATCTCCTGCTATTAGAGTTTCACCCTTGAGGGACTCCCAGCACCCTCCCATGGGAACCCTGTCTCCCCCTGGCTAGAGACAATACATAGCTCTCCTTTTCCACAGGAGAGACAAGGCAGAACATGCCACCCTACATGCATAATAAGGGTGTGAACGAGAAAAGAGCACAACAAGGGTGGTCCCTTTTCAGCCAGTTTTCTATCTTTGGCAAATGACTCTCTATCTAAGTTAATATTTCTCTTCCAAACAGGAATAAAATTCTCTCTCTCCAGGTATGCCTCATGGTTTTTTACCTTTTTAAAAATTATTTATTTATTTATTTATTTATTTGACAGACAGCGATCTCAAGTAGGCAGGGAGTGGGGGGAAGCAGGCTCCCTGCTGAGCAGATCAGCTCCCTGCGGGGCTTGATCCCAGGACCCTGAGATCATGACCTGAGCTGAAGGCAGAGGCTTTAACCCACTGAGCCACCCAGGTGCCCCATGCCTCATGGTTTTTATGTTCAGAGATTAATTGTCTCACTTTTATGGCCTCTCCAGAATGGTTTCAAGAGAGGAAGTCAGCAGCTATTGGCAAGCTTACCATTCTTCTCCAGAACCAGAAATCTTTGTTGACTTAAAGAAACAATTCTTACAATAACAACTCTTGTTTTGTGTATTCTTTTATTTACTTTTGATGAGAGTGACAACAGGTGTTAGCTCCACTGAGATCGGGAGATTTCCAGTCAACTTCAACACCACCAGTTAATATATTTCTCGGAAAATTTAACCCTCTGAGCTTCAGTTTTCTCATTTGCAAATTGGGAAAATTACATTGCTACAATTTTTATTCAGTAGACACTGTGTGTTAGGCACTAATATGAAGCCCAAACTACTTCACAGGACTGCTGGGAGAATCAAAGGAGATACTATATAATGTAGCTAGATAGACCTCAGTGTGCCATCTTGAAGCAGAAAAATTGCATAGGATTTAAGGTCTTGGTCTCCAGAGTGAGAAAGATGTGTATTCAAATCTTGTCCTTGTTACTTAGCCCTGTTATTTTGAGCACACTACATAATGTCTCTGAACATTAGTTTCTTAAATTGTAAAGTGGAGATAATATCTACATCAAAACATTGTGTGGATTTAATCGAGATAACCTAATTAACAACTCAGTGGTTACCCAATGTCTGACATCTATTATGTGTTCAATAAACACTGGCTATCATTAGCGTATATATCAGCTCCTTCCCTCCTGGCAGTGCTCCACAAGCTTTAATTACCTCTCAAAGGAAATTAAAGGAATATTGACCTTAGATAATTTGATGTCACAGAATCTAAATGCAGTAAGTAAGTTCTTTATAAAATCCTGAATGACTATGATCATTCTTTCCTGCCTTGAAGCATCTCTTGAATTCTTAAGTTATCTTGCTCACTATCATGGTCATTGAAGCAATAGCTATAGATTTTTGAACCATTGCCCAAGTTCTTGGTCTTGAGTGACACTGCAGGGTGTTAAAAGGAAATGCCGTGAATAGTAACAATTAAAAACTTGAGGAAATGTTTGTGCAGTGGATGGGTCATTGGAGGGCGTGGGTAGAAATAAAGAAAGGCAGAGGTTATAGACTGAAAAGCAGGACTGCCATTTATAGAATACCAAATCTGGGGCACCTGGGTGGCAAAGCCAATTAAGTGTCTGACTCTTGGTTTGGGCTCAGGTCATGAACTCAGGGTCTTGAGATTGAACCCCATGTCAGGCTCTGTGCTTAGCTCCAAGTCTGCTTAAATTTCTCTCTCCTTCTCCCTCTGTCCACCCCCAGTAAATAAATAAATCTTAAAAACAAAAACAACAACAAAAAAAACCGTAAAAAACGCCAGACTCTCTGATCATCCTAGTGGCATTGCAATCCAAGCTAGGGGGATAGAGACTCATATTCTGGAAGAGCACTAATCTCTGTTGTCCCAACAGTAGCCACTACCACGTGTGGCTATTAAACATTTGAAATACGGTTAGCGTTATTGAGCTGACCTTAAATTTTATTTGATTTCACTTGATTTAAGCTTAAATTGAAATAACCCTGTGTAGCTAGTGGCTACTCTGTTGAAAAGTGCAGCACCAGAAAAGAGAATTGGCAAAATATGATGTAAGATTAAAAGTGGGTAGTGAAGGAGCAAGAAAAATAAGCTGTTCACAAAGACCCTTGGGGGAAGACTTCAGGGACCCTGGGAGGATCTGGACATCCTTCGTTTCCTTCAGGGTCCTGTAGACAACCATCTGTCACTACCACAGTCTACACCCTGTGTCTCTGTAACCTTGTCATCACCCTGCAATGCCTGCTCACATGTTCCCTTGTCATAAGCGTAACCCCGTGCGCATAGCCCAAGGGAGCCACATGCCATATGGCGTGGAGCTCTACCAGGGCCAGAGGAGCAACACTGATGCAGAGTGCAGAGATTAGTATTCATGGCATCAAGGACTTCCTTCTGTATACACCACACATACCACCCGTATACCGGCATGCAAAGGGCACAAAGCTGCCTCTTGAGAAGCAATATGATATCTCCGGACTTAGTCGTAGAAAGCCAGAGACTGTAATTTGTTAAAAAGAAATTTTAGCTCAATTTGTTGTATGTTTGGGCAAGACGTATATTTAGATATGGGAAGTGTGTGTGTGTGTGTGTGTGTGTGTGTGTAGGTGGGTGGATGGTTAAAAACAAATAACACTACAGTATAGATAATAGCATTTTTGTGCATAGCAATCTTAAGGAAAGGAAAAGAGATATTTTCTCTTTTAAAGATTTGAAGATGACTTCATACTTATTTTCTGCTGTCTTCTCAGCCTTTTCTAGTGTATTTGGAGCTGTGCTGAGGTATATGCCCAGAGCTCCCCTGTTTTAAATAGTATGTCAAATACTCTGCCGGGTGTACTTGCTAACTCAAAGTGTGGGATGCTGGGACCTCCCCTGGTAGTCCTCTTATTCAAATCTATGTAGTGGGGAGATGTTCTCCAAGTAACAGATGAGTGGTATGACAGAGCTGTTTCTGGACAATGCTGGCTATAACAGAGAAATCAGGAAATGAGGGTTTAACAGGGTTGCATGTGAAGGGAAAATTTTCACTCCAGCTCACAGCAGCTTCACTCCAGACTACAGCAAAAAGCAGGTGGAACCCACAGGAGGGTACAGTGGTGATGCTTTGATCATGAGAACTCCTTGCCACTTGGTAACAACTCTCAGTAGCCAGAATTTTTTTATGTGTTTGATTTCAGGGAAATGTAATGTGTTTTATGTGGTTATGGTAGAAAGCATTTCCCCCCATCAATTTTTACAATGTGTTATGGAGAGCTGAATGTTGCAGTTTATAGAAACCCCCAAAAGCTGCTATTCAATGTATTATTGTCCTAAATCTAAATTCATATCAAGTTCACAAAGAAAAAAATATTTAAGATAAAAAGCTTCTCTCTTCTGCCATCACTGAACAAAGGTATTATATTTAGTCCTTTGACCACCATCATTATTTATTTACAGTCCAGAGCAGGACCCAGATTTCTATGCTATATAAAAAAAATTCTGGTAGGAATGAAGAACAGATCATGGTTTCAAATAAGGCCCAATTTTCCTTCACCTACTGTTTTTTGAGTTGACTATAATACACCCTGATTATCCACTGTACACTAACACACATAATAGGTGTGGTGGGAGATTGGCCCAGAGCATTTGAGTTCTCCCTTCTCTGCATGCTACCTTGGCAAAGTTTAGTTGACCCCTATGTTATAAGTGTTTGCTTTCTTTTGCTGTTGCTGTTGGAAAGTTCTACAAACCCTGTGTGGCTCTGCTAAGCCCCAGCTGCTTTTTTCCCTTCCCCCTCAGCCACAAAACATACTCACCAGATTCACATCAGCAACAGTTTCTATCCAGACTAGAGTTTTCTTCATTTCACCTCATTACCAGGTGATAATTCAGTCCGCTGCTTATTTTCTCTCTCATACACATTATTTCTATTAATAAGCTACTCAACTCTAAATGTGATTTTCTCCATTGGAATCTCAATGTGGAAAACTAATCTAATTAGGAACTTTCCCTACAGGTCTGTTTTTTTTTTTGTTTTTGTTTTTTTTTTTAAAATTTCATTGTCAGCACTAGAACTTTCTATGCTTTTCAAATGGAAGAAGAGCAAAGCTTCACCATTGGAAATTATGGGTTACAAAAAAAATTTGTAAAAACCCACATTAGACAACAGGCTCAAGATATAAGCTATTTCCTACTCTGCAGATAAATCTGATTGGTATAAAAAGGTACTAATGCCTGAGATCTTGGATGTATTGGAAACTGACAGATTTGAAATGAATCTATAACTAAAGAACCAACCTGAGAAACCCGTATTTTGGAAAACACATTATTAAGTAGATGATCCGTGATCTGCTACAGCATTTGGCAAATTATTTTTGAAATTGATTTTAGGGGGTGCCTGGCTGGCTCAGTCCCTAGGTAGAGTATGCTACTCTTGATTTCAGGTGAGTTTGAGACCCACACTGGGCGTAGAACTTACAACCTGCTTAATTAAAAAGAAAGAAAGAAAGAAAGAAAGAAAGAAAGAAAGAAAGAAAGAAAGAAAGAAAGAAAGAGAGAAAGAAAGAAAGAAATTGATTTTAGAATTCTAAGGATAATAGAAAACTTCAGCAACTCCGTTCTTTTCAGTTTTCCTTTTCCTTATTCCTTTCTCTCTCTCTTTTTTTAAGATTTTATTTATTTATTTGACGCACACAGAGAGATCACAAGTAGGCAGAGAGGCAGGCAGAGAGCCTGATGCAGGGCTTGATCCCAGGACCCTGGGATCATGATCTGAGCCAAAGGCAGACACTGAACCGACTGAGCCACCCCTGCATTCCTTCCTTACTCTTTTCTTCAGGAATTTAAATTAATGCTATCTCTGAATCCTATAACTCATATGACATTTTCTTTAAAATCTTTTATTTATTTATGGGTCACATTCTTTTCTAAAAGTCCCTAGAAAAGATAAAGCAAGTGAAGATAAGAGCAAATATTTGCATTAATGCTTACTGCAGGCTAGGTACTTATTCTAGATGCTTTGTAGAAATTAAAACTTCATCCTCACTACCCAACCAGCTCATCATCACCTTTTGTAGCCCATTTTAGAAGTAAAGAAATGGAGGCATATTTTCATTATAGTCAAGAACTAAAGATCTTGCTTTCAACCACTATGCCATATTCATCTCAGTAGTGCCAGGTCAGTAATCACTTTTAAACGATTAGCTGCTTAATGTTTTGATATTTTGTTTTAATTTAGCTCATAAGTATAGGCCTGTTCAATTCTGAGAAGATGTTGTCTGCTTACCAATAAGCTACACAAGGTAGGGAACCCACTGTGCCATGTCTGTTTCTCAGTACTACTGCGTGATTTTTGTTGGCACACACAGTGGACTCATTTCTCCAAACAGATTCCCATCAGCCAGTCTCATACAGTAGTAAGCTGATGCCAGGGAGATTGGCCAGTTGGGTTCTCTGGCCTGCACCTTCTTCAGCTATTGATGAACTCTAGGGGATACCAACATTTAACCCAAAGCATGCTCAGTGGTCCCAGATCAGTACAAAGGGAGAAACCATGTAATCTAAATATTAGCTGGCATCGGGTTATTTCAAAATGCTTACTACACTTTGGATAAGCCTCCCATTTAGACTAGAAAAACCCAGTCCCTAGGTTAGGTCTCCTTGACCTTGATCTCCAGCAAGGTTGTCCATACAACTCTTCCTTCCTGGAACTTAATTTCCGGCCAACCCCTCCCAACCACTCAGATGACATTTGGTTTAAATATGTTCATTTGATCAGTTGAACAAATGGATTTCTGTCCTTTTGGATCTTGGATCAAATACAAAACAGGGAATCTTTGAAATGCATGTGCTACAAGGGCCCATCTTCCTCTACAAGTTGCTATGGCATTTCAGCTCTACCACCTTGCACTGGGTTTGTAGAGGGAATCTCAGAAGACAACTTTGCAGACACTTAGGAGGTAGCCAACTGGGGCTATTTTTTCCTCATAGAACATGTAAACAGAGCATTTCTCACTGAGGCGGGAATTACCAGGCCTTCAGGAGAAAAACTGCTTCCTGTCTGTAATGTAGTGCAGTAGCTGCTGTCACATAAATGCATTCAAGTTACTCATTTATTCACTAACTCTGTGTTAGCAACCTATTGTTTACTCATAGCTCAGTTAAACTGGCTGATATCAAATCGATTTATTCGTTTTGCATAAAGTGGAAGCTGCTGCTCTTGACACACTGTTGTAAAAGCTCCTCAGCACTGTGCATCTCAGACCACAAGAAGCTTATTTTTAAAATAATAAACAAACAACTGCACGAATAATGATCATAATTGACTCTTGTTCTTTTATGGTGAAATGTTAAAAGGTAACCAAAAACAACAAGAAATGAATGAACTGTGCCCTCACCTTTGGTTTTCCATCCTATAAAGAACATTTCTAAAAACACAGATTTGAGATCTGTGGAATTGAACAGCTGCACACAAGATTTACTTTTCAGTAATTTCTTTCTTTTCTCTTCTTTTTTTCCCCCCCTTGGCTTAGAGAAGTTTTCCTTTCCACAGAATCCTTCTTGGCCACATTATCTACTGTGAGAACTGATTCATTTGATTCTTTTGCTCCTCATTCTGCGTATGTAAATTTGTAGCATGGCTGGTATCATGGTTAATCTGAAATCACTTGAAATATGGCTGTGTTTTCCTTTGGGTGTGTTCACTGCTGGCTGGGTTAGATGCTCTTTTAGGACAGATCCCACGGACCGCTGCATCATCATGCAGCACCGGGACATGCAGCCTAAAAGGCTGCACCCTCTGCGTCTACTGAATGAATGTGCTCTTGGGGAAGGGAGAAGGGTGAGGGTGTGGCCATCACCCTTGGCCTCCACGGAGCCTTCCACAATATGCTTGAGGGAAAGCGTTGATTTGAACAATCTGTTCTTCCTTTTCAAAGGGCAGTTTTCAGCACATCATTTGGTTTTCTTTTGGATCACCATGAAAATACAATCAGGAAGTAATTTCTTAGAAGAAATTCCGCTCTGTCTAATCAAAATCTACTTTTGATTGCCAGACCTGTCTGTACTTTCAAGTCCCAAAGCCTCCATTTTCAACGTGCTTTCTGTGTTCCCACCGTCATTTCTGCATGGCTCTGCCTCCTGACAAAAACAAATCTGACAAAACCACTATGACTTCCTCAGCTGTTGAGGAAGGGAAGACCCCAATGTTCTTGTTTTTAGGCTTCCTTCCTTCCTTCTTTCCTTCCTTCCTCTAGAAGCAGAGACTGAAACAGAGGTAGAATCAATGTTTCTTGATTATTGAGAAAAGAAAGGGCCCTCACAGAAATGACAAAGCAACAGCTTCACAGTCTCAGATCCGTGAGCCCTCAAGAATGCCTTCTGAAGCTCTTTCAAAGAGGTGGGATGAAGATTGAAATAGCAAGGGGATTTTATGAAAGGCTTGATTTTGAAAAGAAAAGCAAGCTAATGTGAGTAGGGATGCATGTGTTGGGGGCTTGGGAGAATGAGGCAGAGAACCAGGGAAAGGCAGTGACATAAATCAGGCTTGTGCTGAGTTTCCTGACTGTTTATTGGTTTGTTCCCTGTGGTGCTTTCACTAAAACTGCTTCCTCTTTCTCTACATTCATTCTGTTCCCACTCCAGAAGGTCTTGGACGATGTTGGCAAGATACCAAACATCTGGGTTTTGAGATTGAGAAAGAGAGAGTAGAATCTCCATGGTTAAGTAACTTAATCTTTATGTGACCAATGGGATGTGGTCTGAGAGGTCTGATGATTTCCCTTACCACACATCTACTGGGCACTCTGAGAATAAAACATGATGCTTTACCTGTTTAAGAGATGAGCGAGAAGTAGTCAAGTTGATGACATTTTCATAATAACTTGTTATCATAATTATACCATAATGAATACATAATATTTTGTATTTTATATATAATTGTTTTGTGTATCATTATTAGAGTTCTCAGTTTCAGAATGTCACTCTGTGCCGGGCCCTGAGGACGGTGCTTTATATACATAAGCTCATGTAATCCTCATGACACTACCAGCAGATTATAGTTACCATTCCTATGGTAGAGTTGAGAAAACTGAGGTTCGTAGAATCTCTATGACTTGCTTTCACATCGTCTAGCTAGAAGGTAGTAAACTGATATTTAAATCTGGGCCAGTCTGACTTTAAGAATCCTGAACAATGATTATTTTTGACATTTCAGTTGCTTATTACAAATGTTAATACAAATATGAAACTAAAAATGAAACAGTGAGGTTTTCTGCTTTGTTCATTTGAGGATACTTGATGAAAATATTGGCTTTAATTTTCTGCATTTTATTTCTTTACTTCTATGTGCTTTTCAGTAGGTAACAAAAGAGTTGTGACCTATTTTTTCACAGAGAAAATTTTAAAACCTTCAATAAATTGGAGGCTCCATACTTGCTATAAATATTTTAATTTAGAGAAAAAGTAAAGCCGTAGGTTAAAATGTATTGATCATAATTTGAAAATGATACTTGGAGGAAACATGTTTCTTTCTTCTGGATTCTAAAAGATTGAGCATTATTACTATGAGTTATTTAATATTTTAATGAGTAACTTCTATAGTCATTGATTGCTATGGAACAAATTACTCCCAAACTTAGTAGCTAAATACAAGGACTACTTTATTACTTCTCACAGATGCTGTGGGTTAAGAATTCAAGAATAGCTCAGCTGAGTGGTTCTACTGCTTCATGTAACATTGACTGGGATCACTTGGTAGTTTCCAACTGATAGTTGAAATGGTCTAGAACTATACTCTCTCTCTTTATATGTATATATACATATAAATGTATATGTATATATAAATATGTAAATGTAAATGTATATATATATATACATATATACATATGTATATATACATATAAAGAGAGAGAGATGCACATATTAGCCACATTTAAAAAGCTTAAATAAGTATGATTAATTTTAATAGTATTTTTATTTAACCAAATATAGCTAAAATATCATTTAAACATATGATCAATATTTAAAAATTTATTGGAGTTTTTCATATATTGTTTGAAATCCTGTATGTATTTCATTTTTAGAGCACATCTCAATTTGAACTATAGACATTTTGTGTATTCAATACCCACATGTGACTGGTGGCTACTGTACTGGACAGTATGGGTTATTAGAGACTCCAAGATGTCTTCACTGTCATGCTTACCACCTTAGCTGGAGGGCTTGGGTAGACTGAGCCTCTCTTCTTTTCTAAGTATTCTCAAGATGTCCCACGTAGTTTCTCCTACATACTCACATATCACATCATCTTTTTACAAGGTAATTCGGGTTCCAGGAGATTAACGTGGAAGCAATCAGTCCTTTTGAAAGGTAAGTCCTATCTTCTTTCATTTATTCACAGACCTGTACCCCTGGGGATAAAAATATATGTTTATAAAAAATAAAAAAATTTAAATGAAAGGTAAGTCCTGAGCTGGCAGAAGACCACTGTGTCTGAGTACAAGAAAGGAATCCCAGGCTGCCTAGATTCCAGTGGAAACAAAATTACCCCACCTTTCCATGGAAGGATGGTCAATAGTCTACAGCTCTTTTTAACATGGCAGGAAAATGTATTAATTTTTCTCTCTGGTCTTGTCCATTTGTTTTTAGTTTATATCTTAATATGGTGAAGTTACATGTTTGAAAAATCATTTCCATACATTTGTAGGATATTGAGATGCAGCATATAAGGGAAATGAAACAATATTTACACATACTTTGTAGACCCTGGAGAATCATGTAAGATTTTATTTATTTATTTATTTATTTATTTGACAGAGAAAGAGAGCACAAGGAGGGGGAGCAGTAGAGGAAGAGAGAAAAGCAGGCTCCCTGCTGAGCAGTGAGCCCCACTCAGGGCTCCATCCCAGGACCTTGGGATTGTGACCTGAGCCGAAGGCAGACACCCAACCGACTAAGCCACCCAGGTGCCCTGATCCTGGAGAATCATATTAATGTATGAATTGATTAATGCATGAATTGAATAGTTTAATATTAATTTATGAATCTATTTCATACATTTGAATGTATGAAATAGATCCTTAGAGGCATACACACACACACACACGCGCACACACATTGGCATAGAAATAAATGACATAGAAATAAAAGGTATATATATTCTTTTAGAAATGAGAATTCAGGGACGCCTGGGTGGCTCAGTTGGTTAAGCAGCTGCCTTGGGCTCAGGTCATGATCCCAGCGTCCTGGGATCGAGTCCCACATGGGGCCCCTTGCTCGGCAGGGAGCCTGCTTCTCCCTCTGCCTCTGTCTGCCACTCTGTCTGCCTGTGCTCGCTCTCTCTCCCTCTCTCTCTCTGATAAATAAATAAAATCTTTAAAAAAAAAAAAAGAAATGAGAATTCATCATATATAATTTGTTTCA
Source organism: Mustela lutreola (assembly GCF_030435805.1). NCBI lineage: Eukaryota > Metazoa > Chordata > Mammalia > Carnivora > Mustelidae > Mustela > Mustela lutreola. The sequence goes on from NC_081292.1 coordinate 75,442,698, forward strand.
GTCAGATTCCTGGTTAATGACACAACACCTAATATCAACATTGTTCCTACAGGGAAATAAAAACCATTTTTTCTTGTTCCACCAATTTTCTAATGCAACCATTAGGGCATGGTGAAAAACGATGGTGTCCTATTTTAACTTTACAGTTAACAAAAGCATTATAACTTATTACCTTATTTCTGTTTGGACTCATAGTTTTAGTGACTGTTTTGCCATGGAGGTTCTACTATTACTCCAAACCACGTTTGGATGAATATTTTGTAAACTGGCGATCATGATTTGTTTTCAGTTAACCAGTCACAAATTTGAAAAAGTATACCATAGTAATTACAAAACCAACAAACAAACAAACAAAAAGCAACCCAGAATATTAGAGACTTATTTTCTCTTTTTTAAAAAAAAATTTACAGATATTTGGATAGGTCAGATGAAATCTCACTGCTACTGAAATCAGTAATTTATGAGCACTAACTGTAGAAAATCAAATTAAAGCACAGAGAATAAAGAACTCAAGGAACTGCTGTCTCAGGGTAGTCATATATTGTGATTCTGAAATAGATTCATTCTGTCACAAAACTAGAGAATGGTAATGGAGCTAGACAGATCCATGTTGTTATCAGAGTCCTTGACTTCCTCTAGAAGGAGACAGCCTCCATGACTCGTTACAGGTTTCACCTAAACTCATTGGTTTTGACAATGACAAGTCTCTGTTTGGGGGTTTGTCTACACTCTGCTGAGCACAGCTGAGATTAAGGGGTTATCAGTTGTAGTAGATATCCATAATGGATCAACCAAGAAATAGACCATTATGTGAACTGGAATTGAATCCCCTTGCTACAGTAGCCAAGATGAATTTACCAGGTCTATGAATCCCCTAATTTAATGATGTGCCTGAAAATGTGTGGTAATTGAAAAATATAATCCCTAAGGCTAAAAAGGAGAAGTTATGTTTTCTGTTAGGCTCTTCACTGGATGATGCAGAAGATGCCAATATACAAGTTTGCACATCAACCAGTTAATAAACTGGTCATTTCAACTTTCCTGCATGGAGCTGCAAAAACTTACATCCTAGAACTTGATGTGAGAATTTAGAGGGCTGAATGATCAATAAATTTGCTTTTGACTTCTAAAGCACTTGACAGACTATTTGAAAAGTTCTGAATTGAATTAGAACTCTTACCCATGGTGTACACTGAATAAGTGGGTCATCAGATTAAAATTAATCTTGTAAATTCAGACCCAAGAAACACATGAGAGGGATTAATCACATTAAAATTCATTTAGCTTTCATTTTTTCAACTTATGTATTTACTGTGTCACTACATTCTTTCCTTCAATTTTACAATTATTGCCAAGGAACATTCAGTAGGAAGCACGTGATCTAGTATTTATTAAACAAATAAAAATTTTAAAAATCCATTTATAAAATCTATTACTATGTGCCAGATACCATGTAAGACAATTCACCTTTATGTCCCTATTTATTGTTCACATGAAATATAGGAGATGAATACTATTGTTACCTCTATTTCACAGATGATAAAACTGAGGCTTGGAATGATTAAGTCTCTTGCACAATGTTCCACAGCTGATGAGGGGCACATAAGGGATGTGGACACAAGTTTGCCAGTCTCTAAAGCTCTATATCTTAACCATTGTGCAAGAGTGGGGATAGCAGGAATTTCAGTAGTAGTAATAGTGTAGTAGTCAAGGGCTAACATTTACTGAGCACTTACAATATGCCAGTGTCTGACTTTATTCCCAGGCAGCTGGTCTGGAGACTTCCTGGACTGAGTCACCCAAAGAAGATGCTAGAGCCCTATAGAATTCCTACAGCAGCACCCAGTGGCCTAGAGCTTCCTCGGCACCTAGCACATTCTCAGGTTTGTCTTCTCCCTTTGGAGTCACTCTGCAGCACCCCCAGGGCAAAGTTCCAGTAAGCTCCAACAGTGAGACACCTGAGAGCCTTCTGTGGTCTCAGGGATGCGTTCCTTGAGTGGCCTGTCTCAGTCCTCAGAGTTGTGGTTATTCTCTTACCTGCATATTAGCATTTTCCTTGACACTCCACATCAGACTCCCCATGATTCCAATGCTCTGTTAATCATCCTTTATATTCAGCTTTGTGTTTCCAAACATTGTGTGGTTTCTGTCTCCTGACTGGACCCTAGCTGATACAACATGCTATTTTCCCATAGCTCCATAAGCAAAGACAATAATCAGTTCCTTTTTATAGGTGACGCAACAGAGGCACAGAGAAGTTTGTATGTTTGCTCCAATCTGTTAGTTCTAATAGTTAAGAGGACTGCCCTTCCTTCATTTTTCTCCTCTTTCAAAGGCTGGAGCTTTCCAAGGTGCCATATTCAGTAAGGACTCCCTCTGGGCAACTTTGCAGTTCTTAAGGCTCTTATAGTGCACTCTGTTAAGGACTGAACTGTGTTACCTCAAAATTCGTATGTTGAAGCCTTCACCACCAATATGCCTACATTTGGAAGTAGAGCCTTTAAGGAGGTAATTTAGGCTAAATGATGTTAGAAAGGGGGCAGGTGTTAATCCTCTCACCTAAGAAAAGGGAGAGACACACAGAAGGGCCATGTGAGGACACAGAGAGAAGGCAGGCATCTTCAAGCCAAGGAGAGAGGCCTCACAAGAAACCAACTCAGCGAACATCTTGATCTTGGATTTCTAGCCTCCAGACCTGAAAGGAAATAAGTTTCTGTTGCATAAACCACCAAATTTGTGATAGTTACTTAGACAAGGCCAGCAGACTAATACATATCCCAGAGAGTGAATCCTGGTGCTAAACCTCTACCTTCAGTTGTCTACCACATATCTCCACATAGTTTTCAAACTTCAACCTTACCTGCCAAAGCAGTCCTTCTCATACATTCTCTATCATAATTCATGTCCTCTTTAGTTATGGAGACACTTGAGCCACAGAGCCCAGAATCTCTCATTTTCTTAGGGTCTCATGGGATTTGTAGTCATAACAACCCTAACCACAGATACTCATGTTTGATAGGATCCAGCAACCTTACTCCTGGGTATAGATCCAAAGGAATTAAAATCGTTATCTTGAAGAAAAGCCTGCATACTCATGTTCATGGAAGAATTATTCAGAATAGCTAAGCCACTGGAAACAATCTAAATGTCTGTCAACAGATGAATGAAAAAAGATGTGGTATACAACGGGATATTTTTTGGCCATGAGAAAGAAGGAAATCCTGCTGTTTTCAATAACGTGGATGGACCTTGAAAACATTATGCTAAGTGAGAGAAGTCAGCAAAAGACAAATGCTATGTGGTATCACCTACAAGTAGAACCTAAAAAACTTAACTTGTAAAAACAGAGAGTAGAATGGTGGTTAGGAGGGATGTTATAGGGGTGTTGAAGAGATGTTGTTCAAGGGTACACATTTACAACCAGCCGATAAGTAAGTTCTGGAGAGCTAATTCACAACATAGTGATTATCATCAACAAACTTTATTATAAACTTCAAATTTGCCAAAAGAAAACAACAGAACAGAGAGAAAAATGCATGATATGATAAAGATGTTAGCTAATGGTACTGTTGTAATCTTACTGCAATATATAAATGGATCAAACCAATATGTATACACCTCGAATGTATACAATGCTGTATGTCAATTATGTCTCAATAAAAAGATAATACTTTGTTTTAAAGACAAAGAAAAACAAATCAGACTTGTGGTTATCAAGGTGGGGAATGTGGGAGGGGGAACTGGAGGAAGGTAGTGAAAAGGTACAAATCCCTAAGATAAATATTAGGGATGTAATGTATATGACTACAGCTAACACTTGCTGTATGGTTTAGGGAAAGATTGTTAAAAATTAGATTCTAAGAGTTCTCATCACAAAGGGAAATACTATTATTTTTCTTTTTCTTTCTCCTTCTTCTTTTTTTTTTTTTTGTATCCTTTGGAGGTGTTGGATGTTAACCAAACTTATCATGATGATCATTTCACAGTGTATGCACGTCCAATCGTTAGGTTGCACACCTGAAACTTATACAGTGATGTATGTAAATTATAGCTCAATAAAACCTGGAAAAAAGATATTCAAACTATTTTCCACCTATGTTTCCCATACTGTTTGCTTATTTCATGAATAAGCAAACAGTACTGGTCCATCTCTTTTCAATTCATACCTTAAATCCTGGTCTGAATATGTCACTTTAAAAGCCCATAACAGCCTCTTGCTCTTTTCCCATACAGAAACACAGAATGTTTCCCAAGAGATATTCCTATAAAGATGGTTTTGTGGTTTAATGCACAAAACTGCCCATATGTGTAGTAAAGACTCATAAAATACCTGTAGAAAAGCCTTCTATTTGATTTTATTTACTCCAGCATTTTTCAACTTCAGGAACGATCACTTCACCACCTTCCCCCACCTCCATCCCATTTTTCTGTCTTTGTACACGTTGAGAAACGTAAAAAGAAATTTTTTTCTAGTTGATGGCAGACTGTGATTGTCATCTTGTTGTGGACACTGGCTAGTGCCCCACTGGCACCTCCTTGAATCCCTGAATTGTGTTTGAGGAACTGCCTTCAGGCTAGTGGAGTCCACAACCCCACCCCCATCCCCTGGGGTGGCCTAAGCCTCTTGAGGAAGGATGCCAGAAAAGCAGGAAAATCCAGCTCTCTTGCCTCAGGTCTTGATGACCATAAGGTGTTATTTACAGTGTTATTTACACCACAGAGCTCCCCTGCAGGATCCTGCTGACACTGTTATCAAGGAAACTGCCTGAAATCAGACTCTTTCCCTTCACTGCATCCTTCTTTCCATTTCCTCTCAGGTCTCCTCCACCCCTGCACCAGATTCTCCTGGGAGCTTTCATAAACCACTTGCATAGAGATCCTTTCTCATACGCAGATGGTCCCCCAAGATCCTTTTAAGTGTCTCTTACTACGGAGCATTTGCATGGTAGGTAGAGAGCAGTAATTCCACTCCTCCCACCGCAGTGAGTGGCTCATGAGAAAGCTAGCTTAAGCAGATCAATGAACAGGATTACAATGGCATTATCCAGACCTGGGATTAGCTTTAGAGAGGACATAGGGTCCAATCAGACCAATGACACTCAAGGAGAGGTTTGTTATACAAATAAACCCACTTACATGAAAATCAGAATAAAAGGCATTGTTGGGAAATAAGTATTCCTCTGTCTCTGAACCTCATCCTTAAGGCACTTTGAGTATTTGATAAGTTGGGACTGTATTTCCAGTGACAAGGTTCTTGAGAGACATTTGTTTGACAGAGAGAATAAATAACAATGTGAATCATATCACTTTTTTAAGAAGAAATGAGGTCAAGATGGTTCTAGTATGTTGGGGAATGACGTATTTTCATTTGAAAGAAACCTGAATCAGTAGTTGGATAGTCACAGAGTAGAGACATCTTTTGTTGCAGGGTTACAAAGTTCTTCTCTCATGGAGTCCAAAGATGAATCTCATGGACAAAAGTTTTATTAAATGAAGGTGAGAACAGAAAGGAAAGAAAAGGTGCTCTCTAGAGTGAGAGGAGGCAAAAATGGGTTGGCACTGAGGGCTTTTTGGTTGCTCTTTTATAGAAAACTGAACAGGGACTTGGTAAATACCTTGTCTAGAGCACTTCAGACAAGTGAGGTGGCTTTGTAAATATTATGAAAATATCTCGTCTATATTTACAACAAACGAGGTGGATTTGTTATGTTCCCTTCACTCTGGTTAATATCTTGTCTGTAACATTTCGCCCCATCTGGGATTTCTGTGAGCGTGTCTCTCCCTATCCAGTCTCATCTGTCCCTTACTCACTATTTCCCCACGCTTCATGGTAGCCCAATATCAACTTTGCGGAAATATTCCTAAGTCTTCTGTACCAGAAGTCCTCAAAGTGTGGTATCTAGACCAGTAACAACAGCATCATCCAAGAACCTATTAAAAGTACAAATTCTTAGAGTGCCTTGGTGGCTCAGTGGGTTAAAGCCTCTGCCTTGAGCTCAGGTCATGATCTTGGGGTCCTGGGACGGAGCCCTGCGTCACGATCTCTGCTCCGCAGGTAGCCTGCTTTCTCCTCTTTCTCTGCCTGCCTCTCTGCCTACTTGTGATCTTTGTCTGTCAAATAAATAAATAAAATCTTAAAAAAAAAAGTACAAATTCTTGAGTCCAACAATGAAAATTTCAGAAGTAAAATCTTATTGGGGGTGGGACCCAGCAATGGCATTTTAATAAGCATTTATTAATTCTACTACATGCCAAAGTTTGAGAAACTCTGTTCTACATGGGTGTTAACACTTAACCTCTTCTCCGTCCTCAACAACAGTTCCATGTTCACTCTTGTCTCTCTACCACCACTTTCTTAAATATAATGTACTCTGTCATCTGACCATTGCTTTGATTCCAAATACTGTAATTTATAGAATCAATTCAATTCCCTACATTTTATAGGTTTTTATCTCAGAAGTCACATATTTCATATTACCACAGTGGCAAATAATGTCTTAGAGTTTTCTTAATATCTCATAGGTCTGCATTTGTGTTCCATGTGTACTTCATTTTTTTTTTAAGATTTTATTTATTTATTTGAGAGAGAGAATGAGCAAGGGAGAGGGAGAGAGAAAGAGAGAGAGAGCGCGAGCATGGGGATAGATAATGTCAGAGGGAGAAGCAGATCCCCCTTGATCAGGGATGTTGAACTCCATCCCGGGACTCCAGGATCATGATCTGACCTGAAAGCAGTCGCTTAACCAACTGAGCCACCCAGGTGTGCCTGCACATGATACCTTTTTTTGTTTTTCAATTTTTTATCTTTTTTTATAAATGTATAATGTATTATTAGCCCCATGGGCACAGGTCGGTGAATCGCCAGGTTTACACACTTCACAGCACTCACCATAGCACACAGCCCCCCTCCGCAGGGTCCATAACCCCACTACCCTCTCCCTGCACCCCTCCCCTCGGCCACCCTCAGTATGTTTTGTGACATTAAGAGTCTCTTTTGGTTTGCCTCCCTCCCAATTCCATCTTGTTCCATTTATTCTTTTTCTACCCCCCCAAGCCCCCCCACTGCATCTCCACTTCTTCATATTAGGGAGATCAAATGATAGTTGTCTTTCTCCAATTGACTTATTTCGCTAAGCATAATACCCTGTAGTTCCATCCACGTGGTCGCAAATGGCAAGATTTCATTTCTTTTGATGGCTGCATATATTCCGTTGTATATATTTACCACTTCTTCTTTAGCCATTCATCTGTTGATGGACATCTAGGTTCTTTCCATAGTTTGGCTATTGTGGACATTGCTGCTATAAACATTCAGGTGCATGTGCCCCTTCAGATCACTACATTTGTATCTTTAGGGTAAATACCAAGTAGTACAATTGCTGGGTCGTAAGGTAGCTCTATTTTCAACATTTTGAGGAACCTCCATGCTGTTTTCCAGAGTGGATGAACCAGCTTGCAACCTGGTGTAGGGGGGTTCCTCTTTCTCCACATCATTGCCAGCATCTGTCATTTCCTGACTTGTTAATTTTAGCCATTCTGACTGGTGTGAGGTGATATCTTATTGTGGTTTTGATTTGTATTTCCCTGATGCCCAGTGATGTGGAGCACTTTTTCATGTGTCTGTAGGCCATCTGGATGTCTTCTTTGCAGAAATGTCTGTTCATGTCCTCTGCCCACTTCTCAATTGGATTATTTGTTCTTTGGGTGTTGAGTTTGCTAAGTTCTTTATAGATTCTGGACACTAGTCCTTTATCTGATATGTCGTTTGCAAATATCTTCTCCCATTCTGTCAGTTGTCTTTTGGTTTTGTGGACTGTTTCCTTTGCTTTGCAAACGATTTTGAGCTTGATGAAGTTCCAATATTTCATTTTTGCCCTTGCTTCCCTTGCCTTTGGCATATTTCCTATGAAGAAGTTGCTGAGGCTGAGGTTGAAGAGTTTGCTGCCTGTGTTCTCCTCAAGGATTTTGATGGATTCCTTTCTCACATTGAGGTCCTTCATCCATTTTGAGTCTATTTCTGTATGTGCTATAAGGAAATGGTCCAATTTCATTTTTCTGCATGTGGCCGTCCAATTTTCCCAACACCATTTATTGAAGAGTCTGTCTTTTTTCCATTGGACATTCTTTCCTGCTTTGTCAAAGATTAGTTGACCATAGAGTTGAGGGTCTATTTCTGGGCTCTTTATTCTGTTCCATTGATCTATGTGTCTGTTTTTGTGCCAGTACCATACTGTCTTGATGATGACAGCTTTGTAATAGACCTTGAAGTCTGGAATTGTGATGCCACCAACTTTGGCTTTTTTTTTTTTTTTCCAATATTCCTTTAGCTATTTGAGGTCTTATCTGGTTATATAAATTTTAGGATTATTTGTTCCATTTCTTTGAAAAAAGTGGATGGGACTCTGACAGGGATTGCATTAAATGTGTAGATTGCTTTAAGTAGCATAGACATTTACACAATATTTGTTCTTCCAATCTGGGAGCATGGAACATTTTTTCCATTTCTTTGTGTCTTCCTCAATTTCTTTTATGAGTACTTTATAGTTTTCTGAGTATAGATTCTTTGCCTCTTTGGTTAGGTTTATTCCTACGTATCTTATGGTTTTGGGTGCAATTGTAAATGGGATTGACTCCTTAATTTCTCTTTCTTCTGTCTTGTTGTTGGTGTAGAGAAATACAACTGATTTCTGTGCATTGATTTTATATCCTGACACTTTACTGAATTCCTGTACAAGTTCTAGCAGATTTAGAGTGGAGTCTTTTGGGTTTTCCACATATAGTATCATACCACCTGCAAAGAGTGATAGGTTGACTTTCTTTGCCAGTTTGGATGCCTTTCAATTACTTTTTGTTATCTGATTGCTGAGGCTAGGACTTCAAGTACTATGTTGAATAGTAATGGTGATAATGGACATCCCTGCCATGTTCCTGACCTTAGAGGAAAAGCTTTCAGTTTTTCTCCATTGACAATGATACTTGCGGCGGGTTTTTCATAGATGGCTTTGATAATACTGAGGTATGTGCCCTCTATCCCTACACTTTGAAGAGTTTTTTTTTTTTAAAGATTTTATTTATTTATTTGACAGACAGAGATCACAAGTAGGCAGAGAGGCAGGCAGAGAGTGAGAGAGAGGAGGAAGCAGGCTTCCTGCTGAGCAGAGAGCCCAATGTGGGACTCGATCCCAGGACCTTGAGATCATGACCTGAGCCGAAGGCAGCGGCTTAACCCACTGAGCCACCCAGGTGCCCCACTTTGAAGTTTTGATCAGGAAGGCATGCTGTACTTTGTCAAATACTTTTTCAGCATCTATTGAGAGTATCATATGGTTCTTGTGCTTTCTTTTATTAATGTATTGTATCACATTGATTGATTTGTGGATGTTGAACCCACCTTGCAACCCTGGAATAAATCCCACTTGGTTGTGGTGAATAATCATTTTAATGTACTGTTGGATCCTATTGGCTAGTATTTTGATGAGAATTTTTGCATCTGCGTTCATCAAGGATATTGGTCTGTAGTTCTCTTTTCTGATGGGATCCTTGTCTGGTTTGGGGATCAAGGTGATGCTGGCCTCATAAAATGAGTTTGGAAGTTTTCCTTCCATTTCTATTTTTTGGAACAGTATCAGGAGAATAGGAATTAATTCTTCTTTAAATGTTTGGTAGAATTCCCCTGGGAAGCCGTCTGACCCTGGGCTTTTGTTTGGAGATTTTTTTTTTTTTGGTCCTTTTTTTTTTTTTTTAAATAAAACATAGTATGTATTATTATCCCCAGGGGTACAGATCTGTGAATCGCCATGCTTGGAGATTTTTTTTTTTAATTTTATTTATTTATTTGACAGAGATCACAAGTAGGCAGAGAGGCAGGCAGAGAGAGAGAGAGAGAGAAACAGGCTCCCTGCCGAGCAGAGAGCCCGATGCGGGACTCGATCCCAGGACCCTGAGATCATGACCTGAGCCGAAGGCAGTGGCTTAACCCACTGAGCCACCCAGGTGCCCCCATGCTTGGAGATTTTTGATGACTGTTTCAAACTCCTTACTGGTTATGAGTCTGTTCAGGATTTCTATTTCTTCCTGGTTCAGTTTTGGCAGTTTATATGTCTCTAGGAATGCATCCATTTCTTCCAAATTGTCAAATTTGTTGGCATAGAGTTGCTCATAATATGTTCTTATAATTGTTTGTATTTCTTTGGTGTTGGTTGTGATCTCTCCTCTTTAATTCATGATTTTACTTATTTGGGTCTTTTCTCTTTTCTTTTTGATATGTCTGGCCAGTGGTTTATCAATCTTATTAATTCTTTCAAAGAACCAGCTCCTAGTTTCATTGATTTGTTCTATTGTTTTTTTTTTTTTTTTTTTTTTGGGGGGGGGGTGTTTCTATTTCATTGATTTCTGCTCTGATATTTATGATTTCCCTTTTCCTTCTTGGTTTAGACTTTCTTTGTTGTTCTTTCTCTAGCTCCTTTAGGTGTAGGGTGAGGTTGTGTATTGACACCTTTCTTGATTCTTAAGAAAGGCTTGTATCGCTATATATTTTCCTCCCAGGACTGCCTTTGCTGTGTCCCACAGATTTTGAACCATTGCATTTCCATTATCATTTGTTTCCATTAATTTTTTCGATTCTTCTTTTATTTCCTGGTTGACCCATTTATTCTTTAGAAGGAGCTGTTTAGTCTCCATGTATTTGGGTTCTTTCCAAACTTCCTCTTGTGATTGAGTTCTAGCTTCAGAGCATTGTGGTCTGATAATATGCCGGGATTGATCCCAATCTTTTGATTCCAGCTGAGACCTGATTTATGACCCAGGATGTGATCTATTCTGGAGAATGTTCCATTTGCACTAGAGAAGAATGTATATTCTGTTGCTTTGGGATGGAATGTTCTGAATATTTCTGTGATGTCCATCTGGTCCAGTGTGTCATTTAAGACTTTTATTTCCTTGTTGATCTTTTGCTTGGATGATCTGTCCATTTCAGTGAGGGGATTGTTATAGTCCCATACTATTATATTATTGTTGATGTGTTTCTTTGATTTTGTTATTAATTGGTTTAATAACATGGGATACTCCCATGTTAGGGGCATAGATATTTAAAATTGTTAGATCTTCTTGTTGGAAAGACTCTTTGAGTATGATATAATGTCCTTACTCATCTCTTATTATAGTTTTTGGCTTAAAATATAATTGATTTGATATAAGGATTGCCACTCCAGCTTTCTTCTGATGTCCATTAGCATGGTAAATTGTTTTCCACCCCCTCACTTTAAATCTGGAGGTAACTTCGGGTCTAAAATGAGTTTCTTGTAGGCAGCATATTGATTCGTATTTTTTTTTGTTGTTGTTGTTTTGTTTTGTTTTAATCCATTCTGAAACCCAGTATCTTTTGATGGGGGCATTTAGCCCATTTACATTCAGGGTAACTATTGAGAGATATGAATTTAGTGCCATTGTATTGCCTGTAAGGTGACTATTACTGTATATTGTCTCTGTTCCTTTCTGACCTACTACTTTAAGGTTCTCTCTTTTCTTAGAGAATCCCTTTCAATATTTCCTGTAGATCTGGTTTGGTGTTTGCAAATCCTTTCAGTTTTTGTTTGTCCTGGATGGTTTTTATCTATCCTTCTATTTTCATGATAAGCTAGCTGGATATAGTATTCTTAGCTGCATGTTTTTCTCATTTAGTGCTCTGAATATATCGTGCCAGTTCTTTCTGGCCTGCCAGGTCTCTGTGGATAAGTCTGCTGCCAATCTAATATTTTTACCATTGTATGTTACAGACTTCTTGCTCCAGGCTGCTGTCAGGATTTTCTTTTTGTTGCTAAGACTTGTAAATTTTACTATTAGATGAAAGGGTGTGGACCTATTCTTATTGATTTTGAGGGGGGTTCTTTGTACCTTCTGGATTTTGATGCTTGTTTCCTTTGCCATATTAGGGTAATTCTCAACAATAATTCTCTCCAATATACCTTCTGCTCCCTTCTTTCTTTCTTCTTCTTCTGGACTTATGGTATCATTTATCTCTCAAATTCTCCCCTTATGGTTCATTATCTGTTTGTCCCTCTTTTGCTCAGCTTCTTTATTCTCTGTCATTTGGTCTTCTATATCACTAATTCTTTCTTCTGCCTCATTTATCCTAGAAGTAAGAGCCTCCATTTTTCATTGCACCTCATTAGTAGCATTTTTGATTTCAACTTGGTTAGATTTTAGTTCCTTTATTTCTCCAGAAAGGGCTTTTATATCTCCCGAGAGGGTTTCTCTAATATCTTCCATGCCTTTAACAAGCCCGGCTAGAACCTTGAGAATTGTCATTCTGAACTCTAGATCTGACATATTACCAATGTCTGTATTGATTAGGTCCCTCGCCTTCAGTACTGACTCTTGTTCTTTTTTTTGTGGGGAGTTTTTCTGCCTTGTCATTTTGTCCAGATAATAATATATGAAGGAGCAAATGAAATACTGGAAGGGTGGCAAAGACCGCCAGAAAAATGTGCTTTAACCAAATCGTTGGGGGGGTGGGGAAGGGAATAAAAAGAAGTTCAGAAAAAAAAAATTAAGAAAGAAAACAAATAAAGAAAAAATATAAAAAAGAAAGAAAAAAAAAATATATATAAAAAACTGGTGACTAGAACAGAGTCACCCACTTAATTTGGGGAGTATTGTAGTCTCTTAGAAGAAACTCCCTCCCAAAATTTTAAAGAATAAAAAATATATATAAGGGTAAACACAATGAAGGGATGGAATATGACTATAAAGATGAAAAAAATTTAAATTTCTAACAAAGGAGTTGATAAGGTAAGTTGGTTGGGAGAATAAAGAAAAAGAAAGTGGAGAGAATTTGCTTGGGCTGGAGATTAGATCAAGCCTGGTGCTAGATTTAGGGTTAATTTTGACCTATTAGAAGAAGTTGTACCCCAAATTTTTTTAGAAGAAAAAACCCTATGTGTATACAAAAAAAGTTAGATAAAATGAAGGATAAAATATGACTATAATAATGAAGTTTCAAAAAAGATTTTTTTAATGAAAGGTATGAAGATAATCTAGTTAAAAAACGTTAAAAGAGGAAAGGGTAAAAGTTGAAAAAAATTAGCAGAAGAAAAAAAATTAAAAAAATTTAATTAGCTTTGCAAGACTAAAGATTAATGGGAAGAAAGCCATGAATTCCATGCTTTGATCTCTCCTCTGGTATTCAGCTGTTCTCCTTGGTAAGTGAACTTGGGTTTGGCTGGATTTCTTGTTGATCTTCTGGAAGAGGGGCCTGTTGTAGTGATTCTCAAGTGTCTTTGCCCCAGGCGAAATTGCACCACCCTTACCGGGTCCTGGCTAAGTAATCCGCTCAGGTTCACTTTCAGGAGCTTTTGCTCCCTGAGTGCTTTCCGTAGAGTTCCGGAGGACGGGAATGAAAATGGCGGCCTCCCGATCTCAGGCCCAGAGGAGCCGAGAGCCCGGGCCCCACTCTTTAGGGCGCCCTCAGAGAAAAGCACTCAATCACTCCTGTCTCGCTGGCCTCCAGCCACACTTGGAGCAAAGCACTCAGTCACTCCCGTCTCCCTGGCCTCCGGCTGCACTCTGAGCTCACCTAGCCTGTAACCAAGCTTCTCTGTCTCTGGCACACAGCTCCGCCTGGAGTCTCTGAACCCCACAGATCCCTGAGCTCTTCCAGGTCGGGGTCTCCCTGGATATTGTGGGGACCCCCCTCATAGAGCATCGGCCTGTGCCACGGATTACGGTTCAAGGTAACCCCGAGTTGAGAGTTCACTCCTTGTCTCTGTTTCTGTAGCCGGCTTCCCCGCCCTTATACCTGTGAGCTCTGTCACATCAGACACCCTGATCCTTCCATGACCCTGCGGTACCTGAGACCACGCTGTCCCCACATGGGCTTCACTCCTATTTAGCCTCTGGAGTGATGCCCTCAGTGTAGCAGACTTTTTTTTTTTTTTTTTAAAGATTTTATTTTATTTATTTGACAGACGAGATCACAAGTAGGCAGAGAAGCAGGCAAAGAGAGAGGGGGAAGCAGGCTCCCCGCTTGAGCAGACAGCCCAATGCGGGGCTCAATCCCAGGACCCTGGGATCATGACCCGAGCTGAAGGCAGAGGCTTTAACCCACTGAGCCACCCAGGCGCCCCTGTAGCACATTTTTAAAAGTCCCGATTTTGTGCTCCATTTTTCCGTTGCTTGCTGGGAGCCCCCCCCCCACCCCGCCACGGTCTATCTTCCTGTCACTTTGGATTCACTTCTTTGCCAGTCCTACCTTTCAGAAAGTGGTCGATTTTCTGTTTCTAGAATTGTTGCTTTTCTTCTCTTTGATCTCGTGTTGGATTTGTAGGTGTTCAGAATGGTTTGATAAGCTATCTAGCTGATCTCCTGCTATCTGATGTCATCTCAGCCTGGTATTTCACCATCTTGACTCCTCCCTCTGCACATGATACTTTCTTAAAGAGAGAGGTATATATGTATATACAGTGATTATTTTAGTGAATCAGCCTGCTAATTTTTTTCCCTTTTTAAAAGATTTTATTTATTTATTTGACAGAGAGAGAGAGAGAAAAAGCACAAGCAGGGACAGTGGGAGGCAGAAGGCGAGGGGGCAGCAAGCTCCCCACAGAGCAGGTGAACCCTGATATGGGACTCAATCCCAGGACTCCCAGACCATGACCTGAGCCCAAGGCAGTTGCTTACCCAACTGAGCCACCCAGGTGCCCTGCCTGCTAATTTTTTCTAACTGAGCATTGCATTTCACTTAATAAAAACAACTTTTTTTATACCTAGTTTGTTAAAAATAATTCTACAATCTACTCTAATTATTGGAAGGTTTCTAATTGCGTTAAACTTCTCACACATCCCCAGTAATATTTAATAATCCTTTGGTAAATTTCATCTGGTTCTGCTTTTATGTTTTGCAAATGGGTTTTACTTTGCTTTGCTACACTTCTAAAAGGTAATTCTCTCTAGATAATCAAGTTAAGTAGATGAATTTTGGTATAAAATACAACCAGAATTCTTATATAGAGAACTGGGCAAGTATAATGAATTATTTTTTATGGAGCTATACAACTAATCAAATGTTTATAAAAATATGAATCTAGAAAATACTGGGGGAAGATAATTTTGAGGTTAACATTTCATATTACTGTAACTATTCATTCTTAAATGATAATTCCTGATAAATATGAACACTGCTCTTTAAAGTCTTTCTTCAAAGCTGCAAGATCTTCTACACAGATCTTTGCTTTTCAATCAGAGGAAAGAGTTTGAGAGAAGGGGAGGGAAGGCTAGTGGCTAGGCAGCCCCAGAGAAGGCATGGTGTGCCCTGCCTCAGCAGAGTTGAAGAAAACGAGGAAGTTTGTTTGCTTGTTTGCTCTTTGGAGGAGTGTATACACAAATATACGAATACACGTTTATAAAAGAAAACATGGCTCTGTTGTGGAGGAAATTGGGAAATTTTCATGACCTGAATTCTGAACTAACTAACTAACTAAATAAATAAATGGGAATAAAAATCTCAGGGCTAAAAGAAGGAAGATTTTTCTTTTTGATAAACTGGGGGTTGGAGAATGATCCGGCTGGACCACTCCAAAGCGTTTATTTATATGTGAGGCACTTGTAAAGAGAGTCTAAGATGAGAAGGAATGTGTTATAAATGAGAATATTTTTAAATCTGAGTATTTTTTTTAAGATTTTATTTATTTATTTGACAGAGAGAGAGACAGTGAGAGAGGGAACACAAGCAGGGGGGGTGGGAGAGGGAGAAGCAGGCTTCCTGCTGAGCAGGGAGCCCAAGGCAGGGCTTGATCCCAGGATGCTGGGATCATGACCTGAGCTGAAGGCAGATGCTTAATGGCTGAGTCACCCAGGTGCCCATAAACCTGAGTATTTTTAACCCATAAAATGGGGTAACAAAATCTTCTCACCTTTTTCCTAGAAGATACAAATAAATGAAATTTGTAAAGAATCCCTACCTCCCAGAGCTCCATTGACGTTCCTTCCCTCTGTCTATTCCACATCCATGTGCCCTTGAACACCACTTTGTGAGTCAAAGAGTTCTTGCAATTTGGGATAGCATACTAGATCACCACATGTAATGAAAAACTTCACCTCTGTGAAACAGGAGTGTGTGTGTGTTACCTGTGGTTGAATATCCAGGTATATCATCATGGAGTTAATGAATTTGAAGGCAGCAATTGAGAGTTTGCACTGGGCTGATATCAATTCAGTACACTAGAGCTAACAGCTGCCAGAGGACCTGCTCTTTGAATATTTCATGATGATGAAACTTTATTTGCAAGAGAAATTAATGTTTATCCCCCCTCACTCCCCACTTGCCCCCACCAAATTCTGTTTGCATAGGCTTCCAAGTATTGAGGCCTTGGGCTTGCTCTCCAACAGTGTTTCCTGACGGTGGTCACTTCCTCTGCTAATTTATGTGTTATAATTACTCGCTGATCACTGGAGACAATTTCTCAAACCTGCTGCTTTACTGAGATTAGGGCTCCTATATATTCCAGGAACAGAAATTCTTTTAGAAAAGTTTATTTAAAAAATATTAGATAGAGAACAGCTCTTGCTTGAAAGTAGATTTTAGGCTTGAAATGTATTCCATAAAGGCACACGGAAGCAATTCAGAAGGAGGCAATCCAGAAGAAGCCACTGGAATAGTTCATTAAAATATCTCCACATTGCTTTAAATCACTGAATTTGTGAATATTTCCTACTGTAGAATTTTAAAACTCTATCTACATTTTACTCTGTCAGTATGAAATCAGTATGTTGAATCCATCATAATCAAAACCAAGGAAAAGACAAAATAGGTATGAGGTAAGTCAGTTTCTCTTCCTTGTAGCCAGGGGCCATGATGGTATTTATATTCTCTGTTGAACAGAGAATTCCAAATATCCTTTCTTAAGTGAAAACTCAATGTGAAGCCTTCTGTTTTATATTAAGAGTTCATGTGAAAAGGAAAATTAGGTGCTAATTTGTGTTAGCAAATTTCTTTCCTTAAAAATAAAGTAATTAGAATCTCTGTCTCTTCCTTCTACCCATTTCTCAAATATACCACATCTGTACATGGACTCTCACCTTTTGCTTGCCACTGTGGACAGAGACTCTGGCTGCTTCCCTAATAACTATATATTGTAATGCTTGTCTTCTCACAATTGGTTCTGGAAGCCAGAAGCCAGAGAGATCTTTTAAAAAATAATTCTAAATTAGATTAATTCACTTACATCCTTAAATTGCTTCCAAGGCTACCAACCTCAGTTAGAATAATATCCAAATCCTTGCCTTGACTTACGATTCTCACCATGAGTTGCCTCTGGCCTCCACTTAACCTGCCATTCTTCCTACCTTGGCCATCTTCTGTGTCCTTATCTCGAATTTACTTACCTTGTTATCTGCCCACAGCGGCATTAGCTTATGTCTGCCTGGAACATTATTTCCCCTTATCTTTAGTTGGCCATGTCCTCATGGTTCAGATCTGACCTTAACATCTTCTTCAAAGAAAATGTCCCTGACCTGTCTAAACTAGACACCCTCTTTATGTTTATCATGTTAGCCTGTTTTAATTCTTGGCATAGTGTATAGATATTTTCTTGTTTGTTTATTTATTGCCTGCCTCTCCCTCATTTCATTGGGGATATTGTTTGGTTAATTCAAGCTGTATCACCAGCATCGAGAACAGAGCACAGAAATCACACATGTTCAGTAAATCTTTGTTGAATAAATGACTGAATGGAAGTCTAACTATAACAATCTAAATATTGAAATTCTTACAGATTGATTATTATTTTCTTTCAAAATGTAGTTGCTCAAAAATAAAGGCTGTTTTGATAAATAGTATAAAATTAGAATGCTATTGGGAATGCATTTTAGTTATATAAATGGGAGCATTTTTCCTCTTTTTTTCTTGTGTATATTCATGAACATTACTTTTTACTGATCCCAACTGAGAGTTCCACATCAAGTCTATTTTCATTTTCTTGTTTTTGGAGATGTAAGTGCCAAGTAAACTTGTTCAAATCAGTAAGTAAAAGGTCACAGAAGTTGTTTTAAGAGTAGTGTCACAGTCTTTGATTATAAGCCAAAAATTTCTGTGCTCTACCATCAAATACACTTTTTTGATGTTTGATCATCTAAAATTAGAAAGTGTCCTTCTGTTTCATTGAAGGGAGAGATTTGGAGGCCACCAGACTAGCAACAGAGTCATTTACTTTCTCAGTCCAGACTCTATCATGAGGACCTGCCATCCTTGGGTGTGATCTAAGGTAGGTTCTTTGTGCAAATCACAGGCACAGGTGAAAGGTAAGGTGGGTGAAAGAGGGTTGTGAAGAAGGGGCTCACAAAATAGAGCTGATATGGCCTCAAGGATGTTCTTTAAAGGGGCAGAGTACATCTGGGAATAGTAACAGAGCAGGTGGAGGTGGACCTATGATGCTCTTGCAGTCTGGGGCTAGCACACCCAGTTAGAAGCTCACAGGCTTATAGCACAGGGAACTGAGGTCCAGAAAGGCAGGTGCCAAGACGCAGGTGTTAAAGGGGGAGCTAGGAGGATGCTGAAGGCAAGGTTTGCTCTTTGTGCTTGTTACTAGTCCTGCATGCCTTCACAGGCACAAACCACCTCCCCTCTTTAGCATTTCTCTCCCATTTGCCCTATTCCCTCCCTACAACTCCAGATTTCCTTACCATAGAAACGTTTTTAGTATGCTGTATCTCAAAAACACTATGGGATAATTAATCACAGACTTTGGTCAGGGGAGCCATCACTGTTTTTCTCTCAAAAACAACAGGAATTTAACTTTCAAAACATGTTTGAAGGAAGGCTTCTTTTCCCCTACAATTTTTTTTTTTAAGACTTGCAAGAGAAAAGAGGATTGTTTGGGCAAAGAAATGAGATAGCTTTTCTGACAGCCTTGGAATAAATTGGTAGCTTCCTTCATAACCTTTGAAAATAATTCACAAACTCCACGCCTGCTCAGAGTTCCCAGGACAAACCATGTAATAACCGGGGGCCCTGCAGCAGTCTGTAGCAGGCCAATGTCAGCTCAGATGCTCTGACAAACCACAGTTCACCACATTCTGTCTACTGGCAGATGATCCCCAACAGATAACCACAGTGAATACTTCCCTGTGTCACTGCGATCAACCCCCATGGTCTCAGAGATAAATCACAGAAGAAAGGCAGGCTGAAAGCAATGTCAGCCAGCCTAAAGAAAAGCACCATTAAGGGTTTTCCCCTGGCCTTTTGGATGCTGACAAGTATTTTTCTGGGATTGAACACAAGAACATGTTCATTATGAGAAAGTACCAGCATCTTTAAGGACCTAATAGCTTCCAGGAGCAGTATGGTTATATGTTGCATGTCCTTTGAAAAATGTCTCTTTGTCTTTCTGGAGGTCATTTGAATTAGCTTTTTGTGTTAGTAATGATAATTACTACAGAGTTGTCAAATTCTGCATTTCTCAAGAAGATCAGAACGACGTGTTCTCCAGGCTTTTTCCCCTGACCTTGCTGCTGACCTATGTTCCCTCCGGCACCCAGGCACCCTGTTTTCCTCCTGAGTCCAGAGTATAACTTCCTGCAAGTAGGCTCCCCCAGGCGCTCTACAAAGACTGACTTCATTGTAGACTCTTCCTTCAGTGATTTCTGGTTTTGTTTGCTTTTTTCATAGTGTTTCCTTACTGAGTTTGAATACCCTCCAGATTGTCTTGCCTGAGAGGGAAAAAACAACACCTGCTGTATTGAATTATACTCTTCACCAGCAGCTGGCTTCTCTCCCCTTTTCTCCAAGCATGTTGCCTTCAGCCCCTGTCCTTTTTAATTCAAATAGGCTCTCCTGGAAAATAGCCCTCCTCTGAGTCTGCATTCCCCTGGCTGTCCTGGGGTCCCAGGGATCGCTGATGGATGGCACCTGGGCCTGCCTGCCATCCTTTCCATTTTTGTTTTCATAGAAATTGCCTGTTCTGTGCCTACAGAGCTCTTGCAGAGCTGTGGAGCTGAGACCCAAGACACACCCATTAAGCACAAGGATCCCCTCCCTGTGAAACTTGGAGCATCTTTCACAAAAGGGATTGGAGACCTGGGTGCCTGGGTGGCTCAGTTGGTTAAGTGTCTGCTTTCAGCTCAAGTCATGATCCTAGGGTCCTGGGATCCAGCCCAGGACCCTTGAGCAGCAAGTCCTCATCAGGGAGACTGCTTCTCCCTCTCCCTCCCCCTCTTCCTGCTTTTCCTGCTCATATTCTTTCTCACACACTCTCTCTCTCTCAAATAAATAAATAAAATCTTAAAAAAAAAAAAAAAGTGGGGAGGGATTAGAGACCTGTGGTCCTAGAAATGGCCCTGGGAGTGGGGGAGAGATCCCAGAATCTCCCTAAGGAGTCTGCAGCTCTAGAACATGAGCTTTTGCTTCACAAAAGCTTTTTAGCATCACTTTTGCTTCACTTGGAAACCAACTTTTAGCATCACTTTTGCTTCACTTGGAAACCAACTAACTGTACTAGCTGTGGACATGCATTTTTATTAGAAAAAAAAATTAGAACATCAATAGCTCATGGCTAAAAACACAACAATTTGGTTTTACATATGTAAATATAAGTATAAATGAAAACAATTCCTTCATTTCCTACTCTACTTCCACTTTTCTGAAATCACCACACTTTAGCTAAGTCTTTCTGGTAGGCATGTATTCTTCCCAGGTTTCTACTGATATTTTATAGGATGAGAGATGACTTTAAATTAAAAACAGAATTATGCCTCACATACTACTTTTCAATGTGCTTTTTTCATGGTGATTGTGGATATTGCATCATGTAAATATATTGAATATACAAATATAAAAAATTATATATATAATTTATTTTTAAAGTAGTTATATAGAATTCCAATGTAAATGGTATTTGTATGCCCAGATTTCATTCTCTTTATTGGGGAAAGAGTAATCACATAAACCATTTGTTGCTTTTGGGTTAAACTGCTGCTTGTTTCAAACAATTCCTGTGTCTAGTCTCTTCTGTTTGTTGAATGGATGATTGAATTATCCAGAGTGTATCAGAATTCAGTTTAACTTAAATGTGAGGCAGTTTCAACATTGGAATTCATTTTTATTTTTTTATTTTTATTTTCATTTTCTTTATTTATTTTGAGAGAGAGCGCACGCATGCACAAGTGACAGGGGAGGGGCAGAGAGGAAGAATCTTAACCAGACTCCACGTCCAGAACAGAGCCTATTGTGGGACTTAGTCTCACAACCCTGAGACCATAGTCTGAGCCAAAATCAAGAATGGGATGCTTAACAGATTCAGCTACTCGGGCGTGCCCGAAGCTCAATTTAAAATAAGGAAAAGACAATGGATTCTGAAAAACAATCTGAGGGTTTTGAAGGGGTAGGGGGTGGGAGGTTGGGGGAACCAGGTGGTGGGTATTAGAGAGGGCACGGATTGCATGGAGCACTGGGTGTGGTGCAAAAACAATGAATACTGTTACACTGAAAAGAAATAAATAAATTTAAAATAAATAAATAAATTAATTAAATAAAATAAGGAAACCAACCTTCTCCTAGCACCGTAGAATCTAAGGATTGGACTTCACTTGAAAGTTCACCTGAAGAGCTGCTTGTTCCTGGTCAAATCTTCCCTCCATCACTCTGCAAAAAGGCCACTAAGGCTCCATTTGCATGTGGCGAGTGACAGGGAAATCATTACTCCCAGAAGCAATACATTCTTTCAAGACAATGTGAGATAATGGAAGAAAGTATGGGTTTGGTGGTCACTGCACCCGCTGGACTCCCTTCTTTTTTAGATATGAAACAAGTTACCAAAATGTCTCTAGACCAGCTTCATATTATGAAGCTTATGTTAAAACTAAATGCTCAGACTGAAAGCTCTGCTCTTGATATGGAAAGCTTCTGGAGTTTAGAAAATCCCTTTCCCTCTCTACAGAGCCCCGATTTCAGTTCTCTTGCCTCTCTATGGACCAGATCAAGTCTAATAATCAACTCAGAACAAAGTAAGGGCACTTTCCTTTAGGTTCTGTTGCCCCTCTCCTTGAAGAAATGGATGGACTTCATTTAATGAGAAAGGAATCTTAGGACAACAAAATTTGCAGGGACTAAAAATACTTTGGAAAATATTTTTCAAAAATTCAAAAATATTACCCTCCTCCTCTGTGTTTGGGTGAGCTGGGCTACCGATGCTCTTCAAAGGGGACCTCTGTATTGAGGTGCCCCAGGTCTGTTTCCAGACCACATTTATTTTTGAGGCTCAACCTCATAATGTAAGCTGTTAACTAGTTATCTTTATGGAGATTCATCAATTCTACACATTTGCTGATCACCTCTTCTATGCTGGACTGATGCTAGAAATGAAAAGATAGATAAAATATTGTCCTTTGTTAAAAGATAAACTGAAGCATATTCATATTATCAATTGTAAGAATGTATTTGAAAAAAAAAAAAAAAACCAATTCAATTCAGGCAGCAGCAATCCAGAATTGTGATTGTCCTTAAGGTTTTGATTTTGTGACCTTGAGGTATTTACAGACTTAGACTTGAGCTTGCTTACCTAGGCTGCCTGGGCATGAGAGCCACGTCGGTATTATGGCCTCCTTTTTAAATTAATTTAACAACTTGTTCTCAAGGCCTTCTAGAAGAAGCAGACATGTGAACGTGGAGTGATAGGATCACATGGGAAGGCCAGGGATGCTGGAGCAGATGAAGCTTACTTCGACCAAGACTTAATGGAGTTAGCAGTCATGCCTTGGTGAGCAGGCAGGGTAAGAAGTGAGGATTAGTGGCTGTGTCTTGGAAAGATGAGAAGTAAAAGAAAGGGCATTCCAGGCATAGTGATCCAATCCAAGACACTTGAGAGAACATCTGTTTCTAGGGATCACAGGCAGGGCAATATGAATGGTGTGCAGAGCATAAGCAGGCAGTGATGAGAGATGAACGCAGAGTAGTTTTTTATTGCTGCCATAACAGATTACCTCAAACAACATTTTCCAACCAGGCCAATTTCCTATCTCCCAGCTCTGTCAGTCAGGTCAGTGTGCCTCAGCTGTGTGCGCTACTTAAGAGTCTCACAGGGATGATATTAAAAATTGGCTGGGCCGAGCTCCTTTCCGGGGACTCTGGGGAGGAGGCCACTTCCAAGCTTAGTCAGGTTGTTGGCAGCATCCTGCTTCTTCTGTGTAAGACTGAGGGCCCCATTTCCTTGCTGGCTGTCAGCCAGGGTCACCTTTAGCTCCTAAAAACCTCTCTCCAGTTCTTCTACATGATTCCCTACATCTCAGAACCAGCAATGGAACATCAAATCATTCCCATGCTTGGAATCTCTCAGAGTTCCCAACTTGCCTTCCTCTTCTTCCTCCAGGCTGAGACAACTTTCTACTTCAAGTGCTCTTGTGGTCAAACTGCTACCTCCCACCCCCACATAATCCATAATAGTCTCCCATTCTCGAGGTCCGTAACTGAATCACATCTGCAAAGTTCTTTTTGTTTTGGGGATAAGAATGTTGAGCATCACTGGGAGACATTCTGCCTACCAGAATATGGGCAGCACCAAGAGATAATCTCAAGATTTGTGTGTGTGTGTGCAAGTGAGTGTGTGTGTACACTTGTACAGGAACTCTCCACCCAAGTCAGGATTACACAAGTCAAGGTTCCCAAAGTAGAGAAGCACCAAATGACATATTCTTTTCTTTCTTTCTTTTTTTTTTTTTTTTTTTTTTTTTTTTTAGGATTTTATTTATTTGATAGAGATCACAAGTAGGCAGAGAGGCAGGCAGAGAGAGAGGTGGAAGCAGGCTCCCTGCTGAGCAGAGAGCCAGATGTGGGGCTCAATCCCAGGACCCTGAGACCGTGATGTGAGCCGAAGGCAGAGGCTTTAACCCACTGAGCCACACAGGTGCCTCAACATATTCCTTTCTTAGAGATTCGAGAACATATTTTTATGTCAAGGTCTGTGCTAAGGAAATCTGTAGCTTTTCCCTAGTGTTCTCCAAATTTGTTTTACCTTAAAATTTATTTTTCTCCTTGAATGTTCCTTATTAAGTCCCTAGGAACTGGTATCATACAGAGGAGGCTTTGGGAAACTGATTTAGAGAGGTAAATCAAGATGTTCCTCAGCCACACTTAACTATTTGCATATTGTCTTAAAGGCTGAGAGTCAGTGCCGGACTTTTTGCAGGGACTTCATCATCGAGTAGATTTTAACAAGAATCCTCTAAATACGGAGGAGAATGGGTATTAGGGAAAGAAGAGGTGCAGTAGGAGGGAGAGAAGTTGGAAGGCAGGAGTCAGATTCTAAGCAAGAAGCGGCATTAGCCGAGAATCAAATGGATAGGTAAGAAGGGAAGAAGTAGGCTTTGGAGGGTAGATTTGGTTTTTGCAAACACTTCATTTTGCGGCCAACTCTGTCCTTCACTCTCTCCCCATGTACCTTATACTCCAGAGGCTTTTAAATTCCCTACCAGGCCAAGCCTTGCCATGTCTGCCCATGTTACTACCTCTGCTCAATGCTCCCTTTTCTCTCCTCTGCCCAATCCTGGCCTGTCAGCTATTGTTTCATTTGTGCCTTTTGGACAAGACATTTCTACTCCTAGAAAACTTTCCACCCAGCTACATTCATTGCCTCCATCTATCAGACTGACTAACAGTTGACTCCTTCATCCTGTTCTATGATCAATTTTCTTGTTTGCCCTCCCCTGGAGGTAAGTTCTGTAAGTAAAGAGCCATGTAGCACCTTTCCGGGCACAACATATGGCCTCAATAGAGATTTACCTAATGAATGAGCAAAAGAATGAATGAAATATTATCAACTGGGTAAGAAAATTTAGGGTAGAAAAATAAGAGGTGGACATAAACTTGTGCAATTCTTTTCTAACATGAGAATCAGTTACGGGGCTGAGATCATTTTTTTTTTTTTTTAAGATTTTATTTATTTATTTGAGAGAGGGAAAGCACAATCGGGGGAGTGGCAGAGGGAGAGGGAGAAGCAGGCTCCTTGCGGAGAAGAGAGCCTGGACTGGATCCCAGGACTCTGGGATCATGACCTGAGCCCAAGGCAGACACTTAACCAACTGAGCCACCCAGGTGCCCCGGGGCTAAGATCATTCTTCAGTGAGTTTATCTTATGCATCAAAATGGGACATGGCTGGTATAAGAAAATGGAGAAAGCCTCCTTTATGCCTGACTAGTCATACAAAGTTTAAAGAGTTTTTAATTATTCCCCATTTTCTGGTTGTGACCCAGTAAATGAGACCCTTTGTCTAGTGTTACAGAGGGCAGCATTTTAAGTAAGTAGAATGATGGCAGCTACTTTGAAAGGAATGAAATTCATTTTTGGGTTTTAGGTGTGCTATGTTAGAGTTTCAAAGTCAGTTCATAATCATCTTTCACGTGATGTCAATAGACATTTGACTGAATATTTTCTGGGAAGTTTGAACATGAGCAAATCTAAAGCAGGGATTTGATTTGTAGTCAAATGGGATAGGGCATGAGGAGGTCATTTGAAACATTTCTTACAAAAAGTTGTACCTGTTTCTGAGACTGTACCGTCCAACTCAATCAAGTTCCACACTCCCAGTTTTTTTCTGACTGAGCCATGGCACGAGGTTGACCTAATAAGTAATCTGTTCACACCTGATGGTGCACAATTGTTGCTCCTGCTGGCATGTTGAAGTCAGGCTACTTCAGTCACAGTGTGATGTGTTCAAGGCCTGATAAGTTGGCAGACATGGGACCCTCTCCTGCCAGGCCATGCCTACAACCTCCCGATATGGTATCACACCTTTGTCTGAGGATGCCAGCCTTGGCTCTCAGGGATCCATGAAGCTGGCAAGAGGGACATGAGCTGGAGTTAGATCTCATTTTAATGAAAGATAGAGATTTCTGGAATTCTTCATAAAAATAATGCCAGGAAAAACACAGTAACCCTCTTCACTGACTTGCTTCACTTTTAGCTATTTCTATGAACCTCTCTACTCATCCTCTTTTGTCTTTATATACCTTTTATCCATTGGTTTGGGATGGCTTAAATTCCAATTTTCTACACCACAGAAACAGAAAGCCACCAAAACTCCATATTAAAGCCATATTTTAGATTTTAAAATGACCAGATAGCCATTTTTTTTAGTAGCAGTGAGGTAAACCTTAAAAGAGAGGGCAATCCTAATTAATAAATAAGGAGATAGAGGCTGCTGGTCTTGTGTGTTGCTTTGCTGCTGAGAATTACATAGTCACAAAGAGCAACCATTACCAGGGAGTTTTCCAATATGAAGACAGTTACAAACTGCTTAACATGGATGCTTTGCTTCTTCTGGCTTCACAATAATCCTGAATGTCCTCGATTTATCTTCTTCCTATATTTCATATCTACCCTTTAAAGGATGTTAAAGTCATGGCCACAAAGTAAAAGTGACCTCTACTACTGAGTGTTCTCCAAAGACTTTCGGGCCTTTTTTCTTTTACACAGAACCTGGCGTTGAAAGGAAGTCTGAAGGTCATCAGTTTCAAGCTTTAGATGATAAGACAATGCTCTTGGAATATCCTTGTGTGATGAGTAGTTTCCAGGGTATCTCAGACACTACTACATGCCTTCTTCAATCAAAGAGGCTTTCAAAGATCACTTTAATTTCTAATCTAGTCAGGTTTCCAGTAACTTAGAGGTAGAATATCCAGGTAGGTTTCCAGGTGGCAAGGGCCAGTTTGACATGGCTTGATTCACTGCCCCTCATGTGGAAGGGTTACAAGTCCTTGTCTCCCTGACATTAGGCTTGGTCACATGACTCATGATGTCCCTTTCTATGGAAAGACTGTACTAATCTAAAGCTTGAATTGAGGTTTGGTCACATGAATTGTTTTGGCTGATGAATGGGTATAAAAGTGATGAACATCCCTTTCAGGCAGAAGCTCTAAAAGATATTTGGTGACTCTGTCATCTCCCTTTGCTATAGAACTGATATTAATGTATCTCAGATATGCTGCTTCTGGAGTAAAGCTGTACCTGATAAGCAGCCATTCATGTGAATGAAAAAATAAACTTATCTTTGTTTTCCTAAACACTGAGATACTGGGGTCAGCTGTTACCACAGCATAACTTAGCCTAAGCTGACTGGTACAATCACTTAACACTGGCTGGCACCCTCTAGCAGGAACTGAAAAATAAAAATTAAGCCAATCATTGGGCTGGTCAAAGAATGGGGTGGGGATGAGGAGAGCTTTAGGAATGTTGGCCCAGGAAGAAAGACTTATTTACCAAAATTTGGGATCCAAAAACATGAGCTACATGGGTAAGAAGGGGAAGATGTAAAGTCAAGGAGCTAAAGCAGAAATCCATTTATTCATGCATTCATTCCTCATTCAACAAGTGTTTATTGAGCAGTTAGAATTTTCTAGGCTATAGTCTAGTGTTGGGATGAAAGTAGTGAACAATAGAATGTGTTCATTTTGTTTACCACCATACACTCAAATGCCAAGAATAACCCTGAGACTATTTTAGGAACTTAACTATTCAACAAATAGTTTCTTAGAATGATAGGACACCTGATAGGAGTGAGATCTCATGGTGAATGCCAGACTCTGGTATCCCAAATGAAGACTTAAAGTATAACATGGTTTGATGAGCATCCTACATTTCCCAGCATGAGTCCCAGCCGTAGTTACGATCCTATACTAGAGCTCCAGGTGCCATGAAGTCAGCAGTGGCTGGGTGCTAAGTGCTGTGCCCCTGGATGTTCCTGACAGAACCTGGAATGTATCATGTGGAGACATTCCTAGAGGAATTCCGTGTTTAAACTGATTCAGCACTCATTGAGTGGTTCTATCACAGGGGGAGAAGGGCAAGAGTATTGTTGATAGGATTTGATACAGCTGTGTGCCTTCATTAATTATATAACCATGGGTAAGAGTAAGTTGTTGATATTTCCTGAGTTTGCTTTTTTTTTTTTTCAGTTGACCTTAATGGTATTTATGGTATAAAGTTGTCGTGAGGATCAAGTTAGATAATACATGTAATTCATAGCTAGTAGTGACCACTTCCTAAGGGATAATAGTGGACAATATCCACAGTCATTGTGAGTGTCGTAATTATCATTATTCCCATTTGAGTGCCCTGGTCTCCCTAGCAGCTTGACCAGGTGGCTTGGCATTATGGAATTTTGCTTGCTGTACATGGCTATATAATCTAATATAAATATGAATATGAACATAAATATAATTCAACTCTGGATTTTATCTATCATATAACTGAAACCTTATTTTCTCAATAATTTTAAATTGAGGACAGTAGCAGGAGAAAGGATTAAAGGTGACCATTTGTTATGCAAAACAGACAGTCGGCTTTGGATTTCATCCTGCCCCACTTTGACAACAATAGCACTGTGCCAGGGGCTTTGGAAATATAAGAATGAAGCAGATACCCTCTAGTTCCATCCATGTCATTTCAAATGGCAAGATTTCATTTCTTTTGATGGCTGCGTAGAGGGTATTATGCTGAGCAAAATAAGTCAATCAGAGAAAGACAATTATCATATTATCTCCCTGATAGGAGGAATTTGAGAGTCAGGGTGCAGGGTTTAGGGGGTAGGGAAGGAAAAAAATGAAACAAGATAAGATCGGGAAGGAGTCAAACCATAAAAGACCCCTAATCTCACAAAACAAACTGAGAGTTGCTGGGGGTGGGGGGTTAGGAATAGGGTGGTTGAGTTATGAACATTGGGGAGGTTAGGTGATATGGTGAGTGCTGTGAAATGTGTAAGCCTGACGATTCACAGACCTGTACACCTGGGGCAAATAACACATTATATTTTAATAAAAATAATTAAGAAAAAAAAAGAAAAAGAAAAGAAAAGAATGAAGCACATAGGCACTGACCTCCAAGAATATTCATTGCAATAAAAGAAATGAGACATAGACATTAAATAAAATAGGAATTATAAATATCATTAAAAGGGGGTAGTAATACAATCTGTAGTTCAGAGGAAATAGATTACATCCAAGTAGGAAGGCCTCATGGATGGAGTGGCAGGAGAGGTGGGATTTGATGTAGGAAATATTGGGGTACGGAGCCAACAGCCAAGAAAGAATTCTTGAGACATCTTCAGTGAAAAAAGGTGGTTTTATGAAAGGACAGGGACAGGACCCATGAGCAGAAAGAGCTGCACTGGAGTCATGAGGAGTGGCCCACTATATGCTTTCAAGTTGGGAGAGGGTTAGGGATATCGAAGGTCTTTAAGGAATTTTGGAAGCAAGGTTTCTAGGATTTTGAGGGAGCTAGCTATTGTTGGGAAAAGGTCATTTATTACTGTCTAATAAAACCTTAGTCATGAGGCACTTCAAATGTGTTTCTGTGGGCGTATGCTTGGGGGATGATTGCCAACATGTATCTTGGGGGTAGAAATAAAGGATGTTTTAAAGGAATTTTTATATGTTAAAGAAGACTTACAGGATCCGGAGAGTGGGGATAATGTCAAGCTAAGATCGCCTTTTGCCCTTAGCAAAGTATTCACATGGAGGCAGCTGAGCTCCCGGAGGAAGGTCGCTCTGCCTGTTTCCAGGACTTCTCAATGGGTTGTAGGCAGCCAGGAAATTAATTTTTTTTTCTTTTCCCTTTGTTTCCTATATCAGGATTCATTTTGAGTAAGTGAAAATGGACCTGCAGTTGGGGAAGAAAGAACAGCTTAGGTCAATTCGTGGAGAGACTTTGTGACAGACAGCACACCCCTGGAAATAGACCCTGAAATGGAGATCTGTGTGCTTTATTTTACATTCACTGGGGTGTGCTTATAGGGGCATCTCTAAGGGAGCTGGGAGTGAGAAAAGCAGAACTGGCAGAAGAAGTAGTCTAATGGGGAATAATGTAGCTACAACAGAGGCCAACCCAATGCTGACGTGACAAACAAGGCAAGGTAAAGAGGAAGTATAAGAAGGGACAGAGAAGGGCAAGAGAAGTAAAGCAGAAGAGCCTCCTTTAAATCAGTGGAGAGGATTTCCAGAGGCACACGTGGCTGCTCCACAGATATTTGTTAGATAAATGGACTGTGAAAAAAATGACCAAATAAACAAGGTGAATCCTTTCAGTCACAAGCCTTTTGTTTTCTGAGGGCCAACAGATCTGAGTTTATTTCCCCCACAAGTTAGTTCACTGACAGCAAAGAAGTAGAGTCTTCCTAGGTGCCCAACTCTGAAGAATGATATTCTCTAGCCATCTGTCCTCCTCAGGTAAATGTTAAAATGGGAACTCTTTCTAGAACTCTGTCAGAATTCCCAAAATATCGGGAAGCCTACTGAAGCTCTAGTGGTCTGGTTCTTTCTTCTTGGTGTATCTCCTAGCTTCTGGGAGAATGTGGTCCCCTAGAAGGGACGGTAGGCCAGCTGATGGTTGGGATGTTTGCTGAGAAGAAGGGATATTACTTTCTGAGGTGCTGCCAAACTATGGGCCTCCTGAGGGGAGGTACCTATACTTCATCTCATGCTTGAGGATCCAGAGCTGTGCAGGCATGTAACACAAAATGAATCTCTGTCCACCTGAGCCCAGTCACCTGTGTAATATGAGACACTCCTTATTAGCTGTACAAGCTGCTTCAAGGCACCAGCCATACCCACTAGTCCCAAAAGTTATATAGCACACTTCAGTCTAGACCTGGAACTTCAGTGAAAGTATGAAATTTTATAGGTAACTAATGACTTCATGATTTTAAACAATTGTATAAAGAAATTTCCTTAAGACCAAGATGACCCACTTGATAGACTACCCAAAACAGACAGGTGGGTTTTCCAATCTGCTAGAATCTCTGAGTTGTTCTTCTCATACATCTGGAGCTCTGGAAAATATAGCAATTTCCACTCCAACCATACTTATTGAACTAGGGAATTAACATAGGTCTTGGGAATTGAGCTGAGGGGGCTACGATTTAACTTAAGAAATCAATACCCCCTACGTGGCCCCCATAAAGACATTTGAAAATCATACCAGTGGTTTAGGTACTGATTTGATCCTGTTTGAGGCCCAAGAAGGAACTCACTGGGAGAGAATTATAAAGGTCAGATCTTCATTTGACTGATTTTAGAGAAAGTTGTAAGTATCTTAGACTATCTTCCTAGAGGTTGTGTGAAGTAAGGTTCAATAGAGGATAATGACTATAAGATATTAATAGCATCTCTTTTCTTTGTAGTTTGTGTAGAGTAGGTCTAACTACATTGATCAGTCCTCTCATTGTAAAGTAGTTATTGGTATAGAGGTAGGTACTTCCTTTTATTTTTTTGCATATTCAACCTGTTACTCTTATGGTGAAAGGCACTAGAAGTCCTTACAGAGGAATGACTTTCTGTACAGACTGACTGAGTTAGTAGCCATTCGTATAAAAAAGGAGGAGAATCCACATAAAAAATCTCATTCTTAGTTTCTCTTAACAGGTGAGTTCTAGAAACTACGCTGTATTCCTTAGTGGTCATATCTGGTTGGAGCTGAGTAAATGGCTTCTCCTTTAGCTGGTTTGTTACAGTCCTCATAACTGAGGTTTCTCTCATTCCAAGTTCTCAAGCATGTGTGAAAATAAATACAGTGTTCTCTCTGCTTGTTTCCGTTCTTACTTTTTGTTTTATTTTGTTTTTCCCAAGGAAGAAGAGCAAAGGGAGAGTGGATACCACAAGGTAACTAACTCCCTGTCACATCTCCTCCAGTTATTTTATATTAAGATATTAATATGTTTAATATTAGTAATTATTTACGTTAATATTGAGATGTATTGATTTTTACATAATTAGGTCATCAGATGCATCTTGTTTGATTTTCATGTTATCATATTAAAAAATCTATGACTGAGTAATTTCCCATAGTATGCAGGTACCATTACTCAGTTAACCATCTGGATCTTTTGTTTCTTGTCTGTTTGCCCTTCTGGGGTCAGTAGCTACCGATTATCTATGGGGATCTCCTACAGACTTCCAGTAGGGTAAACTCACCTTTCCATCCTCCAACCCAAGGTTCAGAGTTGTCAAGGATTGCATCCTGGCCAATCAGTGCCTTGGCTTCCCCTGGCCTCAGTGGTGGGTTGGAGAATGGATATGTCACCATCAAAGTCAGAGAATGATGAGGAGATATCTGCTGAAGCTTCTGGAACTGAAAGGGGTAAATCCTTTTCCTTTGCAGTGTCCCTGGGAAGGTGTCACTGAAACTCACATCTCCACTTGGCCACTGTATGAAGTACGGGACAAGGAGACCCACACCTACCCCCTGCACAAAGGGCACAGGGATGAATGACAGAAGAAACCAGGCCCTAGCAATTTCATGCAAGTCCTGCTCAAGTCTTTTGTGAGATCAGTCCACCTTGGGACTTTTCTGGTATTAGGGATAATTAATTTCATTTTGGGTAAGCCAGTTTGGTTCGGGCATTCTGTCACTTATGACACATAATTGGAAGGGATCGATTCAAAGTGACGAGAAATGGAAGGTGAGGAATTAGTAATATCTTCCCTTGCATTTCTGAGTTTCTAAGAGAATGGTATCTCTTTTCTTGCAAAACCTATGCATTTCTACAAACATGTTGTCTGAGATGGCAAAGCAGACTTTCTGCCCAGGTGAAATAATCAGAAATTCTTTAAATGATAAGAAAAGGAGTAATTGTGTTGCAAGGTCTGCATGGCTGGAACAACTCCATGTCACACTCCTCCTTTTTTTGTAATCCAAAGGGCATGGCGAAGGTCAGCTACAAGAGGAAGACATAATGAGAAATTTAATATGATCTTCTGCCTTTTAAGAACCAGCAAGTGGGTTTTCTTCCTTCCCCTTCTGCTCCCCGCCCCCTCGACAAATAGCGTATTCTCACTACACACAGAGTCTGGGGCTTGGCTTTCGTCACACGCTGACAGGTTTCTGTTTATCTTAAGTGAGAAATGGACAAAAGGAAACACGAAACAGATGAATGGGCAAAAGTATGAATAAACAACCCGGGCAGCTGAGTAGCAGATGGCTGCAGGGTCCCCATGACTAAACAAATTGCAAGATTTCTGGAAGGAGATGCTTGTTAATGTTTTTCTCAAGCAAAAGTTCAAGTGATAGAATAAAAATGACCTCATCGCTGACTGTAGCCCTTCCTTTGTAAAAAAGCAAAGAAAAGGTTTGAAAGGCATTGTGTTTTTTTTTAACTTTTTTTTTTTTTTTAAGATTTTACTTATTTATTTGAGAGATAGAGCTCACATGCACTAGAGAAAGCATGGGGGGTGGGGAAGGTCAGAGGGAGAAGCAGAGTCCCCATGGAGCTGAACCCCAAATGGGAGACTGGATCCCAGAACTCCAGGATCAAGACCTGAGCCAAAGGCAATTGCTTAACAACTGAGCCACCCAGGCGCCCAAAAGCATTATTGTTTAAGTCACTCATTGTGCTCTCATATTACAACATCTTTAACAGACCTCTGCCAGTGCTCTCTGTTGCAAATCTGGGGTACCAGAATGCCAAGAGCAAAATGACTCCGCTGGCCAACCGCATCTCCCCACCCTCCCCCTAGAAAAAGTTCTCAGAGAATGGCTCACAGGTACATAAATTGTAATGCACTCTATAAGAATTCCACGGTGAAGGTACAGAGCGATTACGTGCACTGTGAGAATGGCCAATGCCATGGGCTTTAAGAGCAGACAGACTCGACTTTGAATCCTGAGTGGTTTTACTCTGCCTTACTTAGCTTTTTGGAGCTGCCATTTTTTCTTGTAAACTTAAAATAATAATACTGCTACCTTTATTTACTCAGCGAACATTTATCCAAAGCAGTCTCTGGCCCTCAGACGCGGAAGGAAACGAGAAGGGCAAGGAAGAAACACATCCTTTCTCAGAGGCTGTGGTGAGGGTTCCTGCAGGGTTTACTGCGAAGGGCAGCTGTGGTTGGAATTTACACACCCTGGAGCCAGATTCCTGCAGGAAAATCACAGCTCTGAGCTTACTGTGTGACCCTGGGCAAGTTACTTAACTTCTTTGGGCCTCAAGTTCCTCCTTTGAAAGATGGAGCTAGTAAACAGTAGGCTAGTATGAGAATTAAATGAGATAATAATATATCCCCACATCTATTGAATCCTAAAGAACAAAATAAAATAACGTGCAAAGCACAGAGTGTGGCTCCCTATGGAGAAGAAGAAGAAGAAGAAGAAGAAGAAGAAGAAGAAGAAGAAGAAGAGGAGGAGGAGGAGGAGGAGGAGGAGGAGGAGGAGGAGGAGGAGGAAGAGGAGGAGGAAGAGGAGGAGGAAGAAGAAGAAGGATAAGAAGAAGAAAGAAAAATGCCTCATGCATTTGCTTCTGGTGGAACAGAGAGGCCCCACACATGTTATATGTTAAAACAGCTTATAATTGAGATTTTTGATTGGAGAGGAAGCTAAATATCACCAGTTAAAGATAGTAAGATGTCTCACCTTGAATTTGATCATTTTAACTTTGAATGCAATAACTGGACTGGAAAATCTAACAGGCTTTCAATGTAACTTCCATTTATTTAATTACTTGATCACATAAATTCATTATTAATTTTCTCAGTGGGCCAAGCTTATGTCAACCCAGCCTCTGGTATTTTCTGCCTGAATTTTGCAATGGGACAACCCAAGAACCCAGGCTGCAGATATAGGAAAATGGCTAGCTAGGGTTGAAGGCAGGGGAAGGGGTGGGGGGCTGTATGCCGCAGAACACAAAGTCAACCAACACTCAGTACTTCTAGGAAATCCTCTATGATGGCTTTTCAGATCCTGGATAGAGGCGCATGCCGTCTTTAGGACACCCATTTTGCCAGAGCCACTGTGAGTGAGAAGCCTTGGGTGCTTTCTTTTTTGCGCATGGGCGCTGGTGCAGATTTTTCAAAAGATCCCTGTCACTTGGGTAGAGGTAATGTTCACGCAGCTGCTGCATGGTGATCAGCAACGCTAAGAGACAGATCCATGTCCAGATTTAAGGGCATACAGGGCATCCCCAACCACTTGCAGGGTACTATGGAAAAGAGGCTTCACAAGGCACTGCTGGTGTAGTTTATGGTGCACCTGCCCTCACACTCGGGGTGAGCAGGGCGCACTGGGAGCGCGGCGCGGCTGAGATGCAGGGCCCAGCTTCCATAGCCCGTAACTACTCGGTTTCTGCCTGGGAGTCTCAGCTTTGGCTCTTATAGCACTGGAAATATCGTGCACCAGGGGTAACTTGGACTTGTGCCTGGTGGTTAGAACTCCGTCTTTTGATATTATCATTCATTTTTAAGATCTTTTAAGAAAAGGAGAGAGCATCACGGTTGCCTCCTGTCTCTGTGCCCTTTGCCAAGAGTTAAGTATCACAGCACTATGTTAAAGATAGGCCGGCCTTGTAAGTGCTACTCAGTACAATGAAATAGCACCTTCGTGAGTGGTACTTGACCCCAGAGAATCTAACATACAGCCAGGATGCAGTTGGGAAACATAAGTCTCTTTGCTAGGAGCATAAAGTTAGCACAGAATGTGGAGGCCTGAATTCCCCCCCACACCCCGCCACACACACACCTCCGCTCTGCACCCAGGTGTTCAGTGGCTCAGAAAGAGCATCCTCCTGCAGAGGAATGACATTGACTGCCCAGGTTCCCACAGCACTGAGTGTCTGCAGTGTATTACAGGTATTACCTGCCAAGCTCTTATCTTATGTTCTCTTCCCAACAAAACCCTAAAACCTTGTTTATTGTCCCTGATGTTTTAAGATATGGAAAATAAGAGGACAAACTCGGGTCCAAAGCCTCCTGGCTGGTGAAGGTTAAAATTGATATTCTGACCCCAGCCCAATGCTGTTAACTTTGGCACATGCACACTTGTTACTGCCTGTCACCCTGAATTTGCTTTCAGTGACACAAGCCAAGTGAGGCACATAAAAAGACTTTAAAGTACATAATTTATTCCAAAGCCAATTTCATAATTTTATTTATTTATTATTATTATTATTACTATAACTACTGTTCATTGCTGTTGTTTAATAACTGGCTTAACAAAAGATCACAAGAAAGAGCTCAATAAAATTTCTACAATAAGAAGCAGTTCCTGGTAGTGGCTCCCAAATAAGCCCCTGGCCACTGAAGTCCTCACAGTGGTTGTCAGCCGAGTCAGGGTCCCACCACACCTCTACCTCACCCCACCGCCCTGTGCTCCCAGCCAGATCTGTGACCCCTGCTTCCTTCAGGGCAACAAGAAGGAACCCACAGGAAAGGACTTGAGAGAGTATGTAGCTCTTCACTCAGAGAGGTAACGACATGACTGATGACGGACATAGATTAGGTGCCTCTCACCCACAGCAGCTTCCAGTCTCACATGTGTTTTAACTTGGCAATGAAGACAGGAAGGATACTAGCAGCCCCTGTGAGTGACCAGTGATGGCTGGTGAAGAAAAGTCACGTTGATTTGCCTACGAGGACCAACTTGGTCATGAGGGACAGTTAGCGAGGGAGACACTGATTCTGGAAAACAAAAGTGGGAAAAATGATTTTGTGTTTTATTACCAAGAACTTCCTTTATCTGCGGACACAGAATAGGATGTGAAGACTGTTTCCTCTATTTTCGGTTTGCATTTGGCGACACCAGATGGAAGAGCCCATTTGGTTCTCTGGTAGGGTTTTCCTTTCAATCATTTATACCCATGTAATGAGGACCTACTCTGTGCCAAGCTCTGTGCTACCAGCTAAGGATGTTAGAGTGAATGGTTTTTTCCCACCTGAGTCAGACAAGTGAATTAATCCCGTTGATAATAAATATTGAGAAAATGGACAGTATTCTCTGGGACAGACCAACCGATGTTAACAGTCCACCTCAGTATTTTGGTGATTTAGCATGTCACTGCCCCTTCAGTGGAAAGAGCCCTGCTCATCATGTATCATCATTATGAAACCCAAGCTCTTCTGCCCCAAGGCTTCACCTTCCTGTATGATCCTTCCCAGAGTTCTCTTCCTCCTGTTAGTGAATGGAAAGAGAGAAGGAGAATTGCCCTTAGAGGGATTTTTGGGGCTTCCCCCCAAAATGGCATAGATTATATCAGAATTCAGACATATGGACATATCTAAATGCAAGGGAGGGTAGAAAATATAAACTTGATGTATACAAAGCTATACAGGAGAACCTGAATATTTGTGCAATCTAGAAACTCTGACATGGAGTTATGTTCAAATACCAACGTCCTAACAGTTTCCCTGTTTTAAAAGGGTGGAAGTTACATTGGCTGAGGCCTTCCCAGTTAGTCATGGACCAAATCATCTCCCTTATTCCCTGTTAACAGCCCCATTTTGTTTGTTGGGCCCTGCCCCAGGTGTTAAGCTCTCAGTCTTCCAAACTTATCATGACTGATTCTATTTGGCTAACACAAGTTCTCAGCTTTTCTTGCAACTAATGGTGGCAATGAGATGTAGATAGATATCTAATGAGGGCTTCTGAGAAAACAGTTTCTTTCTGATAAAGGGGCAGGCCTGGAAAGTAAGCTTGCTATCATGTTCTCTTCACCTTGCTTCTTGCTTTTGCGTGTGGTGATAGGAACAGAATTTGGAACTGTGGCAGCCATTCTGAGACAATGAGGCAACAGCATGAGGAAAAAAAAAAAAATCATGTAACTATATGTACTCATTTGCCTGAGACAATCTCAGGTGAATCCTGCTGGCCCAGTATAATTTTTGATAATGCCCTTTTCATACTCAAAAGTGTTCTAAATTGGACAACAAATTCATGGTCAGTCCCAGAAAAATCTTGAGATGTTGAAGCTGATAGGAAACAGTGATTAACTTCAATGTTGTGGAGTGGCTGGCCCAGCTCTGGAAGATTTACCTCCTGATTTTGATTTTAAGTAAATAGCAGATGTCTCCTGTGTAAGCCTGTATTAATCCAGTTTGCTGTTACTTTCAACTAAAAGCTTTCTTTCTTGCTAGACTTATCTTCAAATCTGGGATTTTGGAGCCAACATTAGAGCTTGACCACTAATTTCAAACTACAGCCTTTTAAAGTTCTGAAGTTTGAGGGTAAGTTTCTCTTTCTGTAATTCCTGAATTGGCATGAGAATTACTGAAATGCTGCACAGAAGGCTTATTTTGTGGTATTTCCAATAGGAACCAGAAGTGGAAGTGTCAAAACTCTCACCAGGAAGCTTGTTACGAGATGTTCTACCCAAGCTGGCACCCTCAGGTAGTTTGGAAAGTACAAATAAGAGGTATAAAAAACTCTTCAATCCATCTGATTTTCCAACTCTTGGGATTTCAACTTCTCCAAGCAGATAGTATGCTTCTCATAAATCTTGAAAGGTTTAAATTAGAACATTTTCCTTTATTTTATCGTAAATACAGAACAAATTGTCAAAGAAATGAGGACTAGAATCCAGGGGGAATATGTGACACTTTGCTGTCTATTGAATATGAGAAGACTTACTGGTCAGATCTTACTGATGAGAAAGAAGTGCCAAGTGTCTGGGAGAAATTGCAAGAGAGGTAAAAAATAAGTCACCAAAAGCATTTGAAAGTTAAGTGACAAATTTATAGATTAATTCCACTGTATGATTTATCTATGCCATGCGGTGTAGTGTCATATCACAGAGCAATCCCCCATCCTCCACCTCCCACAGGACAACAGGACCACAGGATGAACCATTGATGCCCTTAGTTCATTAACACCAATTGCTGACTAAAAGACAATTTGCATATGTTTGCAATAATCAGGTGCAATTTGAGATAAGTTTCTAATATGGTCAATAGATACTTCAAAAAAAGAAAGATTTAATTGTTTTAGAGAGAGAGAGAAAGAGCTTGCACATGGAGTGGAGGAGGGGCAGAGGGAAAGAGAGAATCATCAGCAAACTCCATGCTGAGTATGGAGCCAGACACAGGGCTCAATCTAATGACCCTGAGACCATGACTTAAGCTGAAACCAAGAGTTGGTCGCTTAACTGACTGCGCCACCTGGGCCCCCTGTGGCTAATAGTTACTTTTTTTTTTTTTTTTTTTTTTTTTTTTTTTTTTTTTTTTTTTTTTTTTTTTTTTTTTAAAGATTTTATTTATTTATTTGACAGAGATCACAAGCAGGCAGAGAGGCAGGCAGAGAGAGAGGAGGAAGCAGGCTCCCTGCTGAGCAGAGAACCCGATGTGGGGCTTGATCCCGGGACCCTGGGACCATGACCTGAGCTGAAGGCAGAGGCTTTAACCCACTGAGCCACCCAGGCACCCCTAATAGTTACTTTTTAAAAAATATTTTTCTCATAGTTTTCATTTTCCAAATAGTCATCCGCCCTGTTTCATCACAGTTGCTGTTTCTTTCAATAATCAGCG
Source organism: Mustela lutreola (assembly GCF_030435805.1). Lineage (NCBI taxonomy): Eukaryota > Metazoa > Chordata > Mammalia > Carnivora > Mustelidae > Mustela > Mustela lutreola. The sequence goes on from NC_081292.1 coordinate 75,481,954, forward strand.
TCACTTAGATCTGAACGCATCTCACACTTTCAGGTCTCTTGCTTAACACTGTTTTTCTTTGGAGTTAACTTGACATGAATTGGTTCATTCTATTATCCTAATTAAAATGGATGATCTTTTACTTTTACCCAGTTAGGTCACTAATATGTCCTGCCTGACCTTCCTCTAACTAATTTTAAACACAGCTGCCAGAATGGTTTTTTCAAATGTCAATGCAATGCCAACCAACCTCTGGTTGAAACCCTGAAGTGGGTATGCATTCCGAGAAGGGTGGAGCCTCACTCCACTTCCCACGTAGCAAGGTCAACACAACTCTTTATGATCTGGTCCTTTCTTGCTTTTCGGAACTCACAGGCCCAGGCTCCTACCCCATCCTGAGTCCCTGCCCCAGCCATAAGGAACTTCTTTTAATCTCCAACTTGGGGGATGCTCTGTCTTCCCTCTTTGCATTCTGTGGGTCTGTGCTTGGTATTCCTTCTCTGTGGAATGTTCTTCCTACCCCTACAACCACAACATCCATTGATTATGCCCACTTCTCTCCCCAACCTCAGCTTCGTTAGTACTTTCTCTGGAAAGGCTTCTCCAACCTGGAAATCCCTGCTGGGTGACCCTTCTAGGCATTCCCAGACTTTCCCCATTAGCACTAAGCCCACTGTATGTTGATTGCCTAATTACTGGTTTAGATTCTCTGCTAATATAAACAGCCTATTCCACCGGTGGGCAATATAATAACTTCCATGTATAATAACCTCCAATATAGTAACCTCCATATCCTAACCCTCAAAACCATGAGTATGTGATTAGTTTGGGGGTTGCAGATGGAATTAAGGTGGAGCATCAGTTAATTTGAAGGTAAAGAGATGATTCTGGGTTGTCAAGGTGGGTCCAGTGCAATCACAAGAGTCCTTAAAAGTAGAAGGGGAGGCAGAAGAAAGAGAGAGTCATGACTATGGAGTGATGACCAGGGACATGCACCATTGCTGGCTTTGAAGATGCAGCAAGGGAGCCATGAGCCAAGGAATGTGGGCAGCCTCTAGAACCTGGAAAGGCACGGAAAAGGATTCCCCTGGAGCTGCCAAAAAAGAATGTACCCTTGTATATACCTTCATTTCAGTCCAGTGAGGCCCATTTTGAACCTCTAACCAATAGAACTGAAGATAATAAATGTGTGTTGTTTTGAGTCACTGAGTATATGGTTATTTTTTACAGCAGCAATAGAAACAATAACACAGGAAAGAAATGCTCTCTCTCTTGCTCATCATTTCAGCCCAAGGTGTGCATTAATCCCTGAAATGTGGTCAGTGGCTCAACAGCTACTCATTGGATGGGAGAATAGAATGGCAGGGCCAGGAAGGACTCTTAGGTGACACTCTGTAACAGTCAGTGTGATTCAGAGTGATGCTCACAGCCTTCCTCCCGAAATCCTGCCCATGAAGATGATTCTCCACCAGGTACTTATCTCCATGTTTGATTTTTTGCTAGAGAGGAAGAACATTCTTCTCTCTGGAAGAGGTTAAGATGATACATACACTGACGGTAATGAGAGGGAAGAAAGGGGAGAAGCTCGTCAAGGAGAGAAGAAAGGAAAGCTGGGTCCGGAGAAAAGCTGGGTCAGGAGAAAAGGGGAGAAACTGGGTCTGGAAAGACGAAAGGGGAGAAGCTAGGTCATGGGAGTAGGTAGGTCAAGGAGAGAAGAAAGGGGAGAAGCTGGCTCAGGAGAGAAGCTGGGTCAGAAGAGAAGAAAGGGGAGAAGCTGAGTTAGGAGAGAATCTGGGTCAGGAGAGAAGGGGAGAAAGTGGGTCAGGAATGTAGAAAGGAGAGGAGCTGGGTCAAGGGAGAAGCTGGGTCAGGAAGAAAGAGGACAAACTGGGTCAGGAAAGAAGCTCTTATGAATTTAGGGCAACTGAGAGGCCTGAGTGTTGAGCATGAGGGCTTTTGATAGATATTTTTGATGATTATGAACTAGAGCTGTTTTAGTGTCTTTGTAAGACAAAAGTCTAAAATGTGATTGTTTTAAAATCAACTATGACTCTTAAATTGTGTGCCTTTAAAAATCTTTCTGCAAAGACTGGGTCATTTAGGCATTCTACAGTTGTTAGGGTTACACTACTTTTGATACAATAGCACAATGACATAAACACACTGTTGAGTCCATTTTGGATATATGAAATTTAAGTATACTCTCTGTTGATGAAACGATATATATCTTTTTTTTGCATTTATTAATATAATTTTTTATTTTTTATAAACATATATTTTTATTCCCAGGGGTACAGGTCTGTGAATCACCAGGTTTACACACTTCACAGCACTCACCAAAACACATACCCTCCCCAATGTCCATAATCCCACCCCCTTCTCCCAAACCCCCTCCCCCCAGCAACCCTCAGTTTGTTTTGTGAGATTAAGAGTCACTTATGGTTTGTCTCCCTCCCAATCCCATCTTCTTTCATTTATTCTTCTCGTACCCACTTAAGCCCCCATGTTGCATCACCACTTCCTCATATCAGGGAGATCATATGATAGTTGTCTTTCTCTGCTTGACTTATTTCGCTAAGCATGATACGCTCTAGTTCCATCCATGTTGTCGCAAATGGCAAGATTTCATTTCTTTTGATGGCTGCATAGTATTCCATTGTGTATATATACCACACCTTCTTGATCCATTCATCTGTTGATGGACATCTAGGTTCTTTCCATAGTTTGGCTATTGTGGACATTGCTGCTATAAACATTCGAGTACACGTGCCCCTTTGGATCAGTACGTTTTTATCTTTAGGGTAAATACCCAATAGTGCAATTGCTGGGTCATAGGGCAGTTCTATTTTTAACATTTTGAGGAACCTCCATGCTGTTTTCCAGAGTGGCTGCACCAGCTTGCATTCCCACCAACAGTGTAGGAGGGTTCCCCTTTCTCCGCATCCTCGCCAGCATCTGTCATTTCCTGACTTGTTGATTTTAGCCATTCTGACTGGTGTGAGGTGATATCTCATTGTGGTTTTGATTTGTATTTCCCTGATGCCGAGTGATATGGAGCACTTTTTCATGTGTCTGTTGGCCATCTGGATGTCTTCTTTGCAGAAATGTCTGTTCATGTCCTCTGCCCATTTCTTGATTGTATTATTTGTTCTTTAGGTGTTGAGTTTGCTAAGTTCTTTATAGATTCTGGACACTAGTCCTTTATCTGATATGTCGTTTGCAAATATCTTCTCCCATTCTGTCAGTTGTCTTTTGATTTTGTTAACTGTTTCCTTTGCTGTGCAAAAGCTTTTGATCTTGATGAAATCCCAATAGTTCATTTTTGCCCTTGCTTCCCTTGCCTTTGGCGTTGTTCCTAGGAAGATGTTGCTGCGGCTGAGGTCGAAGAGGTTGCTGCCTGTGTTCTCCTCAAGGATTTTGATGGATTCCTTTCTCACATTGAGGTCCTTCATCCATTTTGAGTCTATTTTCGTGTGTGGTGTAAGGAAATGGTCCAATTTCATTTTTCTGCATGTGGCTGTCCAATTTTCCCAGCACCATTTATTGAAGAGGCTGTCTTTTTTCCATTGGACATTCTTTCCTGCTTTGTCGAAGATTAGTTGACCATAGAGTTGAGAGTCTATTTCTGGGCTCTCTATTCTGTTTCATTGATCTATGGGTCTGTTTTTGTGCCAGTACCATGCTGTCTTGATGATGACAGCTTTGTAATAGAGCCTGAAGTCCGGGATTGTGATGCCACCAACGTTGGCTTTCTTTTTCAATATCCCTTTAGCTATTCGAGGTCTTTTCTGGTTCCATATAAATTTTAGAATTATTTGTTCCATTTCTTTGAAAAAGATGGATGGTACTTTGATAGGAATTGCATTAAATGTGTAGATTGCTTTAGGTAGCATAGACATTTTCACAATATTTATTCTTCCAATCCAGGAGCATGGAACATTTATCCATTTCTTTGCAAGACAGAAGAAAGGGAAATTAAGGAGTCAATCCCATTTACAATTGCACCCCAAACCATAAGATACCTAGGAATAAACCTAACCAAAGAGACACAGAATCTATACTCAGAAAACTATAAAGTACTCATGAAAGAAATTGAGGAAGACACAAAGAAATGGATAGATATATATCTTTTTTTCTCAATCTATCGAGTTACTGGAAGCAAACCCATGAGTTCTTGGTTGATCTCATTCACTATAAGATACAGCGATATACTGGAATTTATCTGGCCCCCTTGGTATTCTTCCTAAGCAGGAGCCCCAGGGATATCAAAAAAGCACCTAAAATAATTTGGCTCAATTACTATTATACTCACAGTTACCTTACACTTTTGTTGGTTGCTTTTCTCTTACTGTAAAGTTTAAGTAAGAATAAGCTTTGCTTACTTAACATGACTTTTAATAAGAAAATATTTCATGCATTATCCATAAGGAATTTTCTTTAGAATCCAACTACCAAGAAGCTAAAAATGAAAGAAAACAAAATTTCCCAAGATTTTGGAACTGTAGAAGAGTAAGGAAAATAAACTCTCATGGGTACTAAAGAGGAAACAGTTTTTTCCCTAAATTCCTAAGTTTTAGGACAAAAATAACAACTTTGAATTGCAAGCTTAGAGAAAATCAGTCATCTATTTTCTGTACATTTGCTAAATAGGACAAGAACATTGCAATAATATAGATGGCAAAGGTTGATTTTTTTTAAAGACAAAATTGACTGGCATCATTGTAGGAATGCTGACCAAACAATTCTGTTTCACATGGTAAAGTCAACAGGCACCAGATCAACTATATTCAGTCTACGTTGCTTCTCAACAGTGACACAAACTGATAGGGAAATTTGAATGCATTCTGAAGTTTCTCTTCCAGCGAATAAACGTGCTGGGTTCATCCATTGATGCCTGAAACACATGGATTATAATACAAATTTTTAAACTTCACAAGCCTTGTCTTAGTAGCTTAATCCATTTTTTTTCTCTTTCCAAGAGCTTAAACTACTGTACTAAGGAGTAGGTCACAAGCAACTTAGGTTTGTGTTACTCAACTTGTGGATGCTGACTTTCAAACTACATTTCCAGGGCACCTGGGTTGCTCAGATGGCTAAGTGTCTGTCTTTGGCTCAAGTCATGATCTCTGGGTCCTGGGATCGAGCCCCTCATTGGGCTCCCAACTCAAGAGGGATCCTGCTTCTTCCTCTAACACTCCCCGTGCTTATGCTTTTGTTGTCTCTGTCTCTCTTTCTCTCAAATAAATAAATAAATCTTAAAACAAAACAAAACAAAACAAAACACTGCATTTTCTTGTAAAGATAAAGTACACACATATTCAAAATAAATTAAAACAGCAAAGAAAGAAAGCATTCTCAAAATTATAATTATAGTTTTTGTTAATGATTTGCTAATGTCTGACACTATCACTAGAATGTTCTACCCAAATGGGGATGGACATTGTATTCAATCAGCAATTGTGACAACAATTTCCTTAGTGTCCAATGCAGAGCTTGGCCTTTAATGGGCTCTCAGTAAATAATTCTTGGTTGCAACGTTAAAGGAAACCAGAACGGTCTGATACAAGTTTGAGTCTACAAAAGCAATATAAAGGGTATGGTAGGTCTAAGAAAATGAAATGAGTTGTAGTCGAAAATTTATGAGAATCCAGAATGAACACTAGGTTATGTGACTCCTGGTTTAGGTCTCTTATTTTCACCATCAATTTAAGCTGAAATTCTTTTCCTAATAATCCCCAAAGCAAAATTTTCTCATGAGAACCAGAATAAAGACCTCTAGAGGCCTTTTTTTTCTCTCCCACTCCAAATTAAATGCATCCAAGCTACCTAGGACATTTTCAGGTATAACAGGTAAAGGATTAAGGATCGCCTCACCATTAGAAGATGAGGGATGGATATTATATGTGGCCTTGGTATCTCAAACAAGCAAATAAATGAATAAGGGTGGAACAGTGTAGGCCAGAACATCACTGATCTCCTTAATCACTTCTCTACCCTCATAAAAGAGTGAGTGCGAAGTGGAGAGAACAAACAAAATTACTGAACCTTGAAATTTCACACACCGTCCATGCATATCCAATGATGGGGAAGCTTAGGCCACTTCTTATTAAATTCTGGAGCTTAGGGAATAAAGGGCTTCACAAAACACTCTTAATTTTGGCGTTTTATTACATACAACACCCATAGGTACCTCCAGTTATTAAATTTCCAGAGAGAAATTCAAGTCCAAGAAAAGAAATAAATTCTCTCCAATTAAATGAAAGGAAACTGAAGTATAGAATTCTGTTCTCCTTGCCATCTCCTCTTACTGTGTCCTGGCCAGGGGTATCTCACAAAGATGCTCCATGTGATTTGGATGTCCTCCTGCAGCAACCACATCCTCAGCCTTCCTCGCAGGAAGTGGACGGTGGGAAGCTCCATCAGCATCTACAAAATTGAATGAGTGCTAACATGAGCCCTTCACAGACCTCAATTGCCAATGAATTCACATGTCAATGGGATAAATTGAATACCTTGGCTCAAGCCCCACATCCACAAAATACAGACATCAAAATGCCATTCTCAACAAGTATGCCTCAACAGGCACAATCAGATATGATTTTTTTTTTTAAGATTTTATTTATTTGACAGACGGAGATTACAAACAGGCAGAGAAGCAGGCAGAGAGAGAGGGAAGCAAGCTCCTTGCTGAGCAGAGAGCCTGATGTGGGGCTCGATCCCAGGACCCCAGAACCATGACCCAAGCCGAAAGCAGAGGCTTCAACCTGCTGAGCCACCCAGGTGTCCCAGATATGTCTTTGGAAGTAAATAAACATTTCAGTGCAGATTCACATTGCTGTTGATGTAATTAGTCAAAGCCTTAACAGTGAAAGTTTAAAGAGCAAAGAGGTAATCTCCCTGATTTTAGATTTACAGGTGCCAGCTAATTTCCAAACTGGAACTCTGTTGTTGTGAGAAATTTTCTTTCATGCCCTATGCATCCTAAATTCCCAGGAAAACATTCATCTTGCAAATTGACTCTGTTCTCAAGTGGGGGTATTTTCAATACTCTCATCTCGCAAAATTTAGGATTTTGGTGTGGTGGAATCCTAGGGGATCTCCAGTCCATCAACAGTGTTGCCTTATCTTGGCACCCTGAAGGGGGATGAAGTAAGGACTCAATCTCAACACACAGACTTTACTTCCTCTTAGGAGCACTCCTAACAGAGAAATTTCCAAGCAAATATTACCCTCCTTCTCCACGGACCCAGTGTCTTGTGATCCTCTTTCTCCTTCATCTCCAGAAAGATCATAAGACATTATGAACTATTAAACACTCTATCTTGGAATTACAGAGATCTGTCTTAAATGCAGTTTTCCCCTGATTTCTGAAGAATTATGCAAAGCAGTTCCCTGAACCAAACCTTATTTTGCTGTTTCCAAAACCTGTGCTGCCAGAGGGTCCAGCAAAATGCAATCTGTTCTCTCCAAGATGCGTTTCAAAACATTGCCATACTCTGCTTTTTTATTGTCCAGGCTCGGACTAACTTATGTTATGAAAATGGTAGTGAGATCGTTCCTTCTTGTCACTATTTTTCCTTGCAGCAGAGGACATGACTCTGATTGTTCTCCAACTTTTTTCAGGTAAGCTCAGCTGAATTTGTAAAAATGTACCTACCTCCAAGTTTGTCCTAAACTCAATCTTCCATGTGTAAGACCAGAACCAGCCAACCAATTTTCATTCCTTCTTTCTTATCTGCCTTCTTGCCTTTTGGCTTTCCCACCTTCTCTCCATTTCCCTTTCCTTTGTGGTCTGTAAATAGTATTCCTAACATATCTACAAGAGCAGATTCTACCTTGTGGGAAGCCCCATGGTAAAATTTATGACATAGATGAGTTTGGGTCAAGAGTAACTCTGTGAAACAAAGCCTGCTCATCTTGCAGTTGCTAAAAGCAGTAATTCTCCTATGTATTATTACATTTGCAGTCTAACAATTCATCTAGGACCATACTTAAATCTGTTCTTCCTGAAAGGCTCCTTCTTCTGGCTAGCACCATTTGTCCTGAGTCTTCCCTTGAAGCCCTAATTCCATTCACTGAAGAGTAAACTTTGCTTAGATTCCAACACCAGGGAACACACCTGCCTCATTCACTGCTTTATAACCTGTGCCTATGACATGTCCATAGTAAGTGTTCAGTAAATATTATCTGAAAAAGTAAGTGACTAATAATGGCATCTTGAAATTCACCTTGGAGGGGCTGAAATATTCTATGCTTGTCTTTACAGCCAGTCTTTTAATTTCTGCCCAGATCATGTACAACCTTGAAGTGTAACTGTCTTTATTTTTAAGGTCTCCCCCACCAAATTGAGTCCCTAATTATCTCAGGGTCAGGCTTAGTGGGGAGTCTGCCTCTCTCCTTCTCCCTCTCCCTGCTCATGCTCTTTTCCTAAAATAAATAATATAAAATATCTTAAAGAAAAAAAGGAAATGATCTAAATGATTTTATAGTGATTTCTGTCTCTAGGTTCCCACTTGTGAAGTTATTCCTGAAGTTATTCTGTCTGAAACTTCCCCTTCATTGACAATTCAACATCTCTGCACTACAATCATCTTCCCTGATCTACAATCAGCAAACAAAGAAAAGGAACCCAGGCAGAAGAGTAAGGTGAACAGAAAAGAAGGACCAGATGGTGTATATTTAGGGGGATTCATATAAGGTGGGTCATTAATATCAAAGGTTGCAGAGACGTAGATGAAGATTAAGTCCTGGAAACCTGATTCTAGATAGAAGCCGCAAGAGGGAGGTTTTAGATCCACGATGGGGGGCAGGAACCAGCTGTGGGGATTCAGGGACTGACTACGTGTGAACAGTGAATGCAGTTCTTCCTTCAGCAGCCATTATGGGGAAAGGAGAAGCCAGTGAGAGAGAAGAGTACAGAACATTAGATATTGACAGAGGATTTTGAGTATGACTTTAGAAAGAAACTGAATCTAAAGAAAGGAAGAGTCGTTTTTCTCCTCAGTAGCTTCCATTTGTGCTACTCTTCCCACTCCTTAATTTAGTTTCATAATTGCATTTCTTTCCCGGACTAAGCAGTTGGGACTGGGCACAAAATGACAGCTCTCACACTGACCCTTCCCTGGAGATGTCCTTCACATAATCAGCTTGACCCATTGAAGACAGTCAACTGGAGTGTGATGAGGAACGGCTGCCTTATGTTAGAAACACAATGCTTTGAGAACACAGAACAAATTAATTGCTTCTTTGCTTCAGGGAGAAAGGAGTTAGTAATTTTATATTGGCTTATGAGTTATTATTTTTTGTGTTGGAGTTTTATGCTAAAAAACTTAATATCTTCTTTTTTATTATACAAATCACTGTTAATTGTTTATTTGCACACAACTTTGCTTTTTCTTTTCTTTTTTTAAAAGATTTTATTTATTTATTTATTTGAGAGAGAGAGAGAGAAAACATGAGAGAGAGTAAGCACAAGTTGGGGGAAGGGCAGAGGGAGAGGGAGAAACAGATTCCCCACTGAGCAGGGAGCTGAACATGGGGCTTGATCCCAGGAACCCAAGATCATGACTTGAGCCACCCAGACGCCCCTAGATTTTCTTTCTTACAATCCTGTTAGCATGGCCCAAGACTTTACTTATAGTGAATTCCAAGCTCAAATATTGCTAAATATCATTTCCACAGCCTTTTCTTGGGCCAGTAGATTTTGTGTTAGATTTCTTATAACATTTTTGTTAAGCCCTGCCTTCTTATGCTTATGTTTCTTAAATTATTTAATATTTATCATTATCTTATGTAGAAGTGTTTTTCATTAGTCAATTCCTTTCCTGAATTTTCTTTTGTCCAGAATTCTACTTGTCCCTGTTAAATTTTTATGCTCCACCCAATTTTCTTTTTATTTTTAAGTATCTTTTTTTTCTCTTTGGCTTTTTAAAAACACTGCCACGTAATAAAACAAATATTGAGGTGGAATTTGAAAGGTTTCTTCTTTCACAAAAATATTTTCCAAATGTTTCCCTGTCATTGAAGATTAACCTTTGTCAAAGGGAAGAAAAAAATGAACAGTTTCTGGTTATTAAAAACAGTTCCATACAAAATTATAAATCATTGAGATTTAATTTAGACATTGTCTTCATTCATTAAACAAATCTTATTGAGAGCCTTCTATGTTCAAGAATAAGGTATTTTCAGCTCCAGTTCTTAGAGTCACCATCACCTTCCATGGATGCATACTCTGCCTTCTTCAAACAATCCTCATTCTCATATTTTCACCCCTTCTCCCTATCAAAAGCCGCTGAGGGAACAGAATCTAAAACTTACTCATACGAAGACATGAATGAGTGACAGCAACTTGAATTTATAATCCATCTCACTTTTAATTGCAAAGCAAATAAACTAAAACAAAACAAAACAAAGCCAAGACAGTATTATTTCAGAGAAATAATCAGAAGAAGGCTTTCTGTGGAAGAGAACCTGTCATCTTAACACAGGGAAATGATGCCGTGCCAATAGTATCAGCTTTTTCCACTTGTTTTGACTTCTCAGTAAATAACTTCCAATGTGCCTAAATGATAGAGGAAATTTGCCTTACTTGACATGTATAAATTGTTATATGGTTCAAACATTATTAGAGGACCTCTACTGCATGCTTCTTACAAGATATGTAAATGATAACATGCGAAATTTTGAAGAGATAAATGAAAAGATCAAGATGACACACCAGGGTGTAAGGAGAGAAGGCGGGTTATGTTGGGTGTACCAAATTTGCTTACATATTTCACCTCTCTCATCTCTTCCCTGAATGCTGTCACTTGTTTCATTTCTTGTCTATCTCCTTCATATTTGTTTAGGCAATCACCTTGTGTAGAAATCTTACCTGTCTTTCTCCAATAGGCTATTAAATGATTATCCTCTCTGCTCTTACTTTGGTCTCTCAAAGCACAGGTCTCTTTGTGCGTATCCTTATTTTAGTATCAATCATTCTATGTACCATTAACAATATCCTTGTTTACCCCTTTTCCTTCATTCTTTGATTGTAAACATTGCTCATTCCTTTCTGAACAGTTCAGACCTTAAAAAAAAAAAAAAAGTTCCTTGAAATCTAGTGGCTGGAAAAAGTATATATTGAATAAATACTAGGATTAAATTAGGAGAGACTTCAAGAATTGCCATTAAGGTGCCCTCTATATCAAATTTATTTAATCAATTATTGTGATAGCACCTACTTTCAAAAGTTTATGATTAATTCTACAAGTTGCAGTGACTTTTCAAAAGATGGAGGTGTTCCTCCAAAACCACATTCTTATGAGTGTTTTTAAAAAGAGAAGAAATTCACAGTAAAAGAAAGCTTCTTGCAAAACTTTTGGATGATCCATAAACTCTATATCAAATGCCTCTTAACATACAATTAATTTGGTAGTGTATTATAAGTGTCAAGGGAGCAATGTTTAAACAAATTATTTTGTCACTGGGAAAGTTCCTGAAAATTCTGGCAAGTGATAAATTTATAAAATAAAATATTGCACATTTTTAGTTGTACTGACCAGGCAAATGGCTATGCAAACTTGGAAGGAAGGTATACCTAATGCATCCCCCTGAATTCTGTGATATAGATGATAAAATTTTTTGACAGTTTAAAAAGAACATGCCTTCTGTGACCATGAAATGTGTTACAAGTGGGTCAACAATCACCTTATTTTCTAGGGTAAAATCAAACTGTCTTGCCTTTCAATTTATAACACGCAATTTTAGAAACTATAAACTTGTGAAGACTTCAATATGAGTTTTATAGTCTCATCTTAAAAGAGCTATAGTCTCTAAGAAATCTATCATATCTTATGTACACTCTCCAGATATGCTCATACTTCTTCACTCAGCCCATGACATCTACTCAGTATTTTTACTTACATCAATTTGTAAACAATGTTCATCCTATTAAATTTTTCTAATTCTTCACGTATAATTACTTGCTTCTTTTTCTACATTCATTTTGAATGTACTTAATTTATATTGCTTTTTTTATAGAATGTGTTATTTGCTTTTTTGAGGACATATACCTTAGGCAAAGATTCTTACATATAAGGATTTTGCATAAGTATCTTTTACAGAGTAGATCAGTAACAAGTATAGCTGAACGAGTGAAAGTTAAAAAAAAAACAAAGTAAAAGTCTTAATTTCTTTTTTCTCAGGAGGCATAAGATTGAGAAGTTAAAGTGTTTGGTTAAAAATCTTTTTCTTCTTCTTCCCCTTCTTATTCTTCCTCCTCTTCTTCCTTTTCTTCTTCTTTTTCTTTCTCTTCCTCTTCCTCTTCCTCTTCTTCATCATCATTGTTGTCATTCTCAGAAAAATAGAATCGGCAAGATCCTGCCTTTGGACTCAAACTGAAACACTGACTTTTCCTGGGTCTTAGTTCTTCCTGTCCTCAGGCCTGTAGACTCAGACTAGAATAATACCATCAAGATTCCTGGGCCTCCTGCTTGCTGACTCGCCCTGCAGATATTCAAACTTATTGACCTCCATAATCACAAGAGCCAATTCTTAGTATTCAATATTTATATAAGATGGTGTAGTTCCAGTTTGAGTCCAAAATCCTGAGAACCAGAACTAATGATGCAGTCCTCAGATGAAAGCCAACAGGTCTGAAACTCAGGAAGAGCCCATGTTTCTGTTTAAGTCCAAAGGCATAAAAACACCAATATCCTAGTTTGAAAGCAGGCAGGAGGAATTGAGTTTTACTTGGAGGATGGTTGAACTTTTTGTCCTACTCAGGCCTTCAACTGATTGGATGAGGCCCACCCACATCAGGAAGAGCAATCTGCTTTACTCAATCTATTGGTTTAAATGCTATCTCATCCAAAATCACACTCAAAGAAACAATCAGAAAAATATTTGCCTAATATTTGAGCACCCCATGTCCTAATCAAGTTGACATAAAATCAACCATTACAATCCTCATCATTACTTAATCATCAGTAGAAGATATCATTTATTAAATTTCTGTAGAATACATTGTTGCATTTATCATTACCAGGGAAACCATAGATTTTCCAGTAAATCATAACCTAAAATGGAATCAGCAAACTGTTTTGAAGAAAAAAATATATATATTTATGTGACATGGTGAGAAAAGACATTCACAAACTAAATAAAAAAGTTGGCTAGATATTGAATAAAACACTGTTTGAAAGAAATGAATTCAAAATTAAATCTGAAGCCTGTTGAATATTAATCACTTTCCCAAATCTTTATGTCAGAAAATTCTTCCTCTATATTAGTTATGGTTATTTTTTTGTCTATAGGTATGTGATATCAAACTTCACAAAATTCCAAGGCCAGAAATACAATACTATAAAAAATAATAGTGTTTTAGCTAGAGCTGTGTCTTGAGACCACATTTTGAGTTAGTGCAAAGAAAAGATGTTAAACCAGGAAATACAGTTTCTACTAATGGTCATATCTGTTCCCCACTCCCTTTTGTTTGTATCTTATAGCAGAGGAGAAACAATAAAGAAGAAATTTTTAAAAATGAAAGCTCACTTGATAAAAGTACAGTGAATTTTACTGTAGAAAGTAGAACACAGACATAGAATTCCAGAAATGTAAATGATCTACTTAAATCTAGGGTTTGTGAGTGACTAACTAATATATAGTTATTATGTTGTTTTATCTGATTCAAAATATTGAAGAGCAACTACTGAGACAAAAGAGGATTCAAAGGCAGGCTTCGATATCTAATAGTTGTGAAATCTTAAGAGACCATTTTAAGCCCAGAGCTTTAGTTTTTCCCACTGTAAAATGGGGATGATGACACAAAGCTTTCATAAGTGTTGGAAAGGCAAACATTTCGTCTTTCCCAGTGTGCAACTAACAGGGGTTCAGTCATCAACAGTTGTTACTCTGTAAGACCATATGCTGACTGAGTGCAGAGGTCATTTCAATATTATCATTTGTCCCAGGCATACTATATGCCTATGGTAAACATTTATTATTCAAATTAATGAATAATGTTCCAGACTTGTACAAGATAAAGATAAAGAGGGAAGAACTCTTCATGAGTGACTTATAAAATAATGACCTTTTAATACAATAGTCTTTTAAAAAAAATTTTTTACTTATTTATTTCAGAGAAAGAGAGAGAGAGAGAGAGAACAAGTGAGAACAAGCCAGGGGGACAGGCACAGGGAGAGGGAGAAGCAGACTCCCCACTGAACAGGGAGCCCAACACAGGGTTCAATCCCAGGACCCTGAGACTACCATGACCTGAGCCAAAGGCAGGTGCTTAACTTAATGAGCCACTCATTGTCCCAATACAGTAGTCTCATACAAGATCATGCAAAGAATGGTTAGATCAGGGAAGTATGAACAAAATAGGCTGGGTTGCACTTATCTCTGAGCATAGACCGATTCCGCACAATAATAATGCCTTTCACATTTTATTTATTTTGTGAAAGTTTATTGAACACCTGCAATGTGGTGGTAAAATATACTTTGGTGGACATATTTTAACCTCACAAATGTGTCACTATTTGTGTGTCTTGCTGGAAATCTAATGACTGGACAAAAGTCAGGTTGACTATTTATATAAGGCAGTGTCAGCAGATCTGGAGGAAATGAATGTATTTTTTTCTGCCCTGGAAATATCTTCAAAACAAGATGCTGATTTGTTTTCCTGGGATAATTTCACTCACTGTACTCAGTCTTAAGTCTGATCTCCTGTTGCCTCACTTACCTGGCAAATTGAAATTAAAGATCCATTTTATAACCCACCCTTTCCACAAGGACTGCCACCATCATGTGATTCCATTTTCGCAATGAAAGCACAAGAGCTATGTGTAATTCTACCAGGAAACAGAGAGTCATGGCTAACCACACTCTTCTCTGGGGAGTCTGCTACACTTCTGGTAAACGCTGTTCTACTACCACTCTGGTGCAGCTGAGGGCCACCATTTAACACTGTTCATTGTAACTGGGCACACATTGAAATCCTGCAGTAATTAGATTAAGGCAACTCCAGACTAGACTTGCCTTGGGCTCCATAAGTCAATGGGAAATCTGCCAGAGCCTCTGGCTGGCACAGTGTAAAATAGGGTCATAAAGCTTCCCAGACCAATGTCTTTCAAAGGAGGCAATTTTTTTCTTTACAGTTTTATAGGCCTCTTGGGTGTCTTGGTAGGGCATAATTCTCTGACTACTTATAATGGAAATATTTCATGCTGGATAAAGAGAGTGAATTTAATTGGGGAGAAAACATTACACAGGTGGCTTCCCTGCATACGTCCCAGGAGACGGTAACAAGTGGATTTAATACTCACTACCTCACTGGTACTTTAACAATGCAATAAGGTAAAATGATTCAGACTCTGAAATAGGCCACAAGTTAAGCTTTTTCCATATGACCCAGGAATGAGGCAAATATGTTTGTCTAATGAGGGCGACATGTGTTTTAGAAACAGCCTGTCAGAGAATGAGGAGGGAGAAAGTTTGGAAGAGAAATTTTTTGTGGGGGCAGACTGTAGAAGCCAGTTGAGGGTTAGGAATACAAGGGAGAAGAAGAAGAGCAGGACCAAGAAGGCAGCAGAGGAGGCTCGTGAACTTTTCCTCACATGGGTGCACCAAATGTGCTGTTACAGGCAGAAAAATATCCCTCTGGGAGAAATGCGGACTAGTTGAATGACTTCTATATATCAGGTAAATGAGAAAACACCCACGTTGAAATGGGTAGGAAAAGCTGAGACACACTTAAACCATAAACCCCACCACAGCACACCGACTTATAGCTGTGAAAGAAACCCCAGCCTCCAGCTTCCCCATAAGGAGTTTTACTCCTGCACATCCAGTGCCCAAACTTTAAAGGCTTCCACCCAGGGGACAGACTTCCAAAATACCTAGCTCAGAGAGTAAACGGAGCTTGTGCCCAAGAGGCCACTGGACTCTCACAAAGAAGCTGTTCTTTATGGGCACATGTGTGAGCATTCATCATGGCATCTTC
Organism: Mustela lutreola; assembly: GCF_030435805.1. Lineage (NCBI taxonomy): Eukaryota > Metazoa > Chordata > Mammalia > Carnivora > Mustelidae > Mustela > Mustela lutreola. The sequence goes on from NC_081292.1 coordinate 75,497,918, forward strand.
CCAGGGCTCAGCATGGAGGAAGCAGGCAAAAATGTGAAATGCCCATCTCCCAGTCTTTCTCTGCAAGGAGTTTGACTGGATACTTAACATGCTACTGCCTGAGGGTTCAGCTTCTAACGAGCATGTATCTAGGGGCTAGCTGTGATCTTCCTCAGAGCCTGGGAGAGCTGGTGGGCATTCCCCCTTCTCCCTCTGACTCACTCAAATGATGAAAACAAGCTGCCAGCACCTCTTCAGAGGAACATGTACATGCATTTGGCACCCCAGCTTTTGTGGTCCCACCTGAATGACAGGTACCAGACTGCCAGACTGTGATAGCCAATCGGTCTTGCACACAGAACTGTAGCAAACAAAAAAGCAGTTTTAAATGGACAAACAGATGGGCACTCATGATGGCTATCCTCCTCCTCCATACTCCTCCCCCCACCAGCTCATTGTTGAGGCAAAAAACATCCATCTCCCAGTCTTCACAGGAGGGGATTTGACTGCATACTTTATGAGTTCCTGCCTGAGGGTTCAGCTTGTAATTAGCACACATAAATACTGACTGTGACCTTCTCCAGACCCAAAAGATACAGTAGGCATTCCCCAACCTTCTCCCTCTGGCTTGTTCCAACAATAAAAACAAGTTGCCAACATCTCCTTGGAAGGAGTTTATAGACACATTTAGTACCCCAACTTTTACAGCTGCCACCCAGGGGATCACCCTTCCCCCTTAAGCACCTCATTCTGATAGCCAATGGGGCTTGCATTCATTCATGGGAAAATAGCAACAAAGAAGTGGTTTTTAAATGGGTATAGGAGAGCCTCCCCATTGCTCTCCTCCTGGACTCAGTGCAGAGGAAGTAGGTAAAATCACGCCTCTTCTAGTTTCTCCCTGGAAGGGACTTAACAACATACTTTCCCAGCCGTTACCTAAACATCTGGTTTCTAATCAGTCTGCATCTAGGTGTGGACTGCAATCTTCCCTTTGGGAGGTAGATCGGTCTGGGACAGCTTTCAGTTACTGGGAGCCACTAAGAACAAATATGGTGGCATAGACAATTACATATATTTGAGAGACAACCAGGAGCTTGGGCCATGCTGATTGAGAAGGTTCATTTCCTGTACAGGACCAGTATGTAAACATGGGGAGCGGTTGTTGTTTTATCTAATGTGCAGAAATCAATACAGAGAGTCAAGAGAAATGAAGAAACAAGGGACCAATCAAAAGACCAAGATAAATCTCTGAAAACTGATCTTAATCTCTAAATCTCTAAAAACTGATCTTAATGAAATGGAGAGAAGTGATTTAGCAAAAAAAAGTTCAAAATAATAGTCATAGAAATGCTTACCAAGGTCAAAAGAACACTGTATGATAAAATGAAAATTTCACCAAAGATAAAATATCAAAAATACCAAAGAAATCATAGAGCTAAAGAATACAATAATGGAACTGAAAAATTCAGTTGAGGGAGTCAAAAGCAGACTGGATCAAGTGATTAGAGCCTCAGCAAACTAAAAAAGGGGCAGTGAAACTCATTAGAGGAGCAAAAAAGAAAAAAAGAATAAAAAACAGTAAAGATAGCTTAGCAGACTTAGGATCATCATTAAGTTGATTTATATGTGTATTGAAGGGGTCTCAGCAAGGAGACAGAGAAAGAGGGAAAAACCTCATACAAAAAAATAATGACTGAAAACTTTTCTAACCTGAGGAAAGAAACAGACATCCAGAACTAAAAAGCACAGAAAGTACAAAATAAAATGACTAAGTAAATCTACACAGAGATATATGAAAATTAATTGTAAAAGGAGAGAATCTTGAAAACAGTAAGACAAAAGCTACTTAAGTACAAGGAAATTCCCATAAGATTATAAGTAGACTTTTCAGCAAACATTTTGTAAGCTAGAGGGGACTATCATGATATATTCACAATGTTGGGAGAAAAGACTCTACCTATCAAGAATATTTTACCCAGCAAAGTGGTGATTCAGAATTTAAGGAGAGATGGTGAGTTTCCTAGATGAACAAAAGCCAAAGGAGTTCATCACCACCACCATCTTACAAGAAATTTTAAAGAGAATTCTTTAAGCCTAAACAAAAGGATGCTGATTAGTAACATGACAACATATGTAAGTATAAAACTCTCTGGTAAAGGTAAAAATATAGTTAAATTCAGAATATTCTGATATTGTAATGATGATAGGTAAATCACTTACAATTCTAGTATAAAGGTTAAAAAACAAAATGTCTAAAAATTAACTATAACTAAAATAATTTGTTAATGCATACACAGCATAAAAAGCCATTACTATTAAATTGGGGGGTATATTAATGTAGAACTTTTGTATTTATTTAAAGTTAAGTTGTTAACAGCTTAAAATAGACTGTTACAACTCTAAGATGCTTATGTAAGTTTCATAGTAACTACAAAGCATAAACTTTTCCTTTTTATCGTAGAGGCACAAAAGATAAAAAGAAAGCATACTGCTACAAAAAATTATCAGATCACTGAAGAGAGTAAAAAAGGAATAAAGGAAAAAAGACACTACCTCAGTAAATAATTAACAAAATGGCAATAGTTAAGTCCATACCTGTCAATAATTATTTGAAATGCAAATAGACCAAATTCTTTAATCAAAAGAATTTCAGGGCGCCTGGGTGGCTCAGTGGGTTAAGCCCCTGCCTTCGGCTCAGGTCATGATCTCAGGGGTCCTAGGATCGAGTCCCTCGTCAGGCTCTTTGCTCGGTGAGGAGCCTGCTTTCCTATCTCTCTCTCTCTCTCTGCCTACTTGTGATCTCTCTCTGTCAAATAAATAAATAAATAAAATCTTAAAAAAAAGAATTTCAGTGGCTAGGTGAATAAAAAAAATAGGACACAAATACATTTACCTCTAAGAGTCTCATTACAGCTTTAAGGACACACATAGATAGTGAAATGATAGAAAAAAAGTGTCCCAAGCAAATGGAAACCAAAAAAAAAAAATATGGATAGCTATACTTATATCTGAGAAAATAAAACTGAAACCAAAAACGGTAACAGAGACAAAGAAGGGCAGTATGTAATCATAAAGCGGTCAATGCATAGAGAATATAACTGTTGTAAATATTTTGGTGTCCAGCATTGGAACACTAAATATATGACACAAATATTACAGTCCTGAAGGGAGAAATAGATAATAATGTAAAAATAGTAAGGGGTTTGATATCCCACTTTCAAAAATGAATAGATCATCCAGATAGAAACTCAAAAAGAAAATAATGGACTTAAGCTACACTTTAAGTGAGCTAAACCTCAGGGACATATATAGAACATATTTCATCCAACAGTGACAGAATACATGCTTTTTTCCAGCACACTTGGTACATTCTCCAGGAGAGATTATGTTTATTGTGAGGCCACAATAAAATCTTAACAAATTTAAGAAGACAAATTATATCAAACTAGACCACATTGGTATCAAACTAGAGATCAATTATAAAAAAAAACACTAGAAACATCACAAGTATGTGCAGAGTAAACAACATGCTCCCAAACAACAAATGGGTTAAAGATGAAATAAAAAGGGATGGAAAGAGATCGGAGGAGTCAAGATGGCGGAGAAGTAGCAAGCTGAGACTGCTTCAGCTAGCCGGAGATCAGCTAGATAGCTTATCTAAATATTGCAAACACCTGAAAATCCATCGGCAGATCGAAGAGAAGAAGAACAGCAATTCTGGAAACAGAAAAACAACCACTTTCTGAAAGGTAGGACCGGCGGAGAAGTGAATCCAAAGCGACGGGAAGATAGACCCCGGGGGGAGGGGCCGGCTCCCGGCAAGCGGCGGAGCAACCGCGCACAAAATCAGGACTTTTAAAAGTCTGTTCCGCTGAGGGACATCGCTCCAGAGGCTAAACCGGGGCGAAGCCCACGCGGGGTCAGCGTGGCCTCAGGTCCCGCAGGGTCACAGAAGGATCGGGGGTGTCTGAGTGTCGCAGAGCTTGCGGCTATTGGAACGGGAAAGCCGGCTACAGAGACAGAGCCGACAGTAAGCTCGCAGCTCCGTGTTACCTTGAACCGGTCGCAGGCTCGGTGAGCTCGGAGCGCGGCCGGAGGTCAGGCAGACAGGAGTAACTGGGCGCTGTTCTCTGAGGGCGCACTGAGGAGTGGGGCCCTGGGCTCTCGGCTCCTCCGGGCCGGAGACCAGGAGGCCGCCATTTGTATTCCCGTCCTCTGGAACTCTACGGAAAGCGCTCAGGGAACAAAAGCTCCTGAAAGCAAACCCGAGCGGATTACTCACCCCGGCCCCGGGTAAGGGCGGTGTAATTCCGCCTGGGGCAAAGACACTTGAGAATCACTACAACAGGCCCCTCCCCCAGAAGATCAACAAGAAATCCAGCCGAGACCAAGTTCACCTACCAAGGAGTGCGGTTTCAATACCAAGGAGAGCAGCAGAATTCCAGAGGAGGAGAAAGCCAAGCACGGAACTCATGGCTTTTTTCCTGTGATTTTTTTTAGTCTTGCAGTTAATTTAATTTTTTCTTTTTCATTTTTTTTTTTTCTCGCCTTCGGGTAAAATTTTTTTTTTTAACTGTTACCTTTTTCTTTTTTAACGATTTTTTTACTAGTTTATCTAATATATATATATATATTTTTTACATTTTTCTTAGGTGTTTTCTTTCTTTAAAAATATTCTTTTTTTTTTTTTTTCTTTTTTCTTTCTTCCTTTTTGAACCTCTTTTTATCCCCTTTCTCCCCACTCACGATTTTGGATCTCTTCTAATTTGGTTAAAGCATATTTTCCTGGGGTTGTTGCCACCCTTTTAGTATTTTACTTGCCCCTTCATTTACTCTTATCTGGACAAAATGACAAGACGGAAAAATTCAACACGAAAAAAAGAACAAGAGGCAGTACCGAAGGCTAGGGACCTAATCAATACAGACATCGGTAATATGTCAGATCTAGAGTTCAGAATGACAATTCTCAAGGTTCTAGCCGGGCTCGAAAAACGCATGGAAGATATGAGAGAAACCCTCTCGAGAGATATAAAAGCCCTTTCTGGAGAAATAAAAGAACTAAAATCTAACCAAGGTGAAATCAAAAAAGCTATTAATGAGGTGCAATCAAAAATGGAGGCTCTAACTGCTAGGATAAATGAGGCAGAAGAAAGAATTAGTGATATAGAAGACCAAATGACAGAGAATAAAGAAGCTGAGCAAAAGAGGGACAAACAGCTACTGGACCACGAGGGGAGAATTCGAGAGATAAGTGACACCATAAGACGAAACAACATTAGAATAATTGGGATTCCAGAAGAAGAAGAAAGTGAGAGGGGAGCAGAAGGTATACTGGAGAGAATTATTGGGGAGAATTTCCCCAATATGGCAAAGGGAACGAGCATCAAAATTCAGGAGGTTCAGAGAATGCCCCTCAAAATCAATAAGAATAGGCCCACACCCCGTCACCTAATAGTAAAATTTACAAGTCTCAATGACAAAGAGAAAATCCTGAAAGCAGCCCGGGAAAAGAAGTCTGTAACATACAATGGTAAAAATATTAGATTGGCAGCTGACTTATCCACAGAGACCTGGCAGGCCAGAAAGAGCTGGCATGATATTTTCAGAGCACTAAACGAGAAAAACATGCAGCCAAGAATACTATATCCAGCTAGGCTATCATTGAAAATAGAAGGAGAGATTAAAAGCTTCCAGGACAAACAACAACTGAAAGAATTTGCAAATACCAAACCAGCTCTACAGGAAATATTGAAAGGGGTCCTCTAAGCAAAGAGAGAGCCTACAAGTGGTAGATCAGAAAGGAACAGAGACCATATACAGTAACAGTCACCTTACAGGCAATACAATGGCACTAAATTCATATCTCTCAATAGTTACCCTGAATGTGAATGGGCTAAATGCCCCTGTCAAAAGACACAGGCTATCAGAATGGATAAAAAAACAAAACCCATCTATATGTTGCCTCCAAGAAACACATTTTAAGCCCGAAGACACCTCCAGATTTAAAGTGAGGGGGTGGAAAAGAATTTACCATGCTAATGGACATCAGAAGAAAGCAGGAGTGGCAATCCTTATATCAGATCAATTAGATTTTAAGCCAAAGACTATAATAAGAGATGAGGAAGGACACTATATCATACTCAAAGGGTCTGTCCAACAAGAAGATTTAACAATTTTAAATATCTATGCCCCCAATGTGGGAGCAGCCAACTATATAAACCAATTAATAACAAAATCAAAGAAACACATCAACAACAACACAATAATAGTAGGGGACTTTAACACTCCCCTCACTGAAATGGACAGGTCATCCAAGCAAAAGATCAGCAAGGAAATAAAGGCCTTAAATGACACACTGGACCAGATGGACATCACAGATATATTCAGAATATTTCATCCCAAAGCAACAGAATACACATTCTTCTTTAGTGCACATGGAACATTCTCCAGAATAGATCACATCCTCGGTCCTAAATCAGGACTCAACCGGTATCAAAAGATTGGGATCATTCCCTGCATATTTTCAGACCACAATGCTCTAAAGCTAGAACTCAACCACAAAAGGAAGTTTGGAAAGAACCCAAATACATGGAGACTAAACAGTATCCTTCTAAAGAATGAATGGGTCAACCGGGAAATTAAAGAAGAATTGAAAAAAATCATGGAAACAAATGATAATGAAAATACAACGGTTCAAAATCTGTGGGACACAACAAAGGCAGTCCTGAGAGGAAAATATATAGCGGTACAAGCCTTTCTCAAGAAACAAGAAAGGTCTCAGGTACACAACCTAACCCTACACCTAAAGGAGCTGGAGAAAGAACAAGAAAGAAACCCTAAGCCCAGCAGGAGAAGAGAAATCATAAAGATCAGAGCAGAAATCAATGAAATAGAAACCAAAAAAACAATAGAACAAATCAACGAAACTAGGAGCTGGTTCTTTGAAAGAATTAATAAAATTGATAAACCCCTGGCCCGACTTATCAAAAAGAAAAGAGAAAGGACCCAAATAAATAAAATCATGAATGAAAGAGGAGAGATCACAACTAACACCAAAGAAATACAAACTATTATAAGAACATACTATGAGCAACTCTATGGCAATAAATTTGACAATCTAGAAGAAATGGATGCATTCCTAGAAACATATAAACTACCACAACTGAACCAGGAAGAAATAGAAAGCCTGAACAGACCCATAACCAGTAAGGAGATTGAAACAGTCATTAAAAATCTCCAAACAAACAAAAGCCCAGGGCCAGACGGCTTCCCGGGGGAATTCTACCAAACATTTAAAGAAGAACTAATTCCTATTCTCCTGAAACTGTTCCAAAAAATAGAAATGGAAGGAAAACTTCCAAACTCATTTTATGAAGCCAGCATCACCTTGATCCCAAAACCAGACAAGGATCCCACCAAAAAAGAGAGCTATAGACCGATATCCTTGATGAACACAGATGCGAAAATACTCAACAAAATACTAGCCAATAGGATTCAACAGTACATTAAAAAGATTATTCACCACGACCAAGTGGGATTTATTCCAGGGCTGCAAGGTTAGTTCAACATCCGCAAATCAGTCAATGTGATACAACACATCAATAAAAGAAAGAACAAGAACCATATGATACTCTCAATAGATGCTGAAAAAGCATTTGACAAAGTACAACATCCCTTCCTGATCAAAACTCTTCAAAGTGTAGGGATAGAGGGCACATACCTCAATATCATCAAAGCCATCTATGAAAAACCCACCGCAAATATCATTCTCAATGGAGAAAAACTGAAAGCTTTTCCGCTAAGGTCAGGAACACGGCAGGGATGTCCATTATCACCACTGCTATTCAACATCGTACTAGAGGTCCTAGCCTCAGCAATCAGACAACAAAAGGAAATTAAAGGCATCCAAATCGGCAAAGAAGAAGTCAAATTATCACTCTTCGCAGATGATACGATACTATATGTGGAAAACCCAAAAGACTCCACTCCAAAACTGCTAGAACTTATACAGGAATTCAGTAAAGTGTCAGGATATAAAATCAATGCACAGAAATCAGTTGCATTTCTATACACCAACAGCAAGACAGAAGAAAGAGATATTAAGGAGTCAATCCCTTTTACAATTGCATCCAAAACCATAAGATACCTAGGAATAAACCTAACCAAAGAGACACAGAATCTATACTCAGAAAACTATAAAGTACTCATGAAAGAAATTGAGGAAGACACAAAGAAATGGAAAAATGTTCCATGCTCCTGGATTGGAAGAATAAATATTGTGAAAATGTCTATGCTACCTAAAGCAATCTACACATTTAATGCAATTCCTATCAAAGTACCATCCATCTTTTTCAAAGAAATGGAACAAATAATTCTAAAATTTATATGGAACCAGAAAAGACCTCGAATAGCCAAAGGGATATTGAAAAAGAAAGCCAACGTTGGTGGCATCACAATTCCGGAGTTCAAGCTCTATTACAAAGCTGTCATCATCAAGACAGCATGGTACTGGCACAAAAACAGACACATAGATCAATGGAACAGAATAGAGAGCCCAGAAATAGACCCTCAAATCTATGGTCAACTAATCTTCGACAAAGCAGGAAAGAATGTCCAATGGAAAAAAGACAGCCTTTTCAATAAATGGTGCTGGGAAAATTGGACAGCCACATGCAGAAAAATGAAATTGGACCATTTCCTTACACCACACACAAAAATAGACTCAAAATGGATGAAGGATCTCAATGTACGAAAGGAATCCATCAAAATCCTTGAGGAGAACACGGGCAGCAACCTCTTCGACCTCTGCCGCAGCAACATCTTCCTAGGAACAACGCAAAAGGCAAGGGAAGCAAGGGAAAAAATGAACTATTGGGATTTCATCAAGATCAAAATCTTTTGCACAGCAAAGGAAACAGTTAACAAAATCAAAAGACAACTGACAGAATGGGAGAAGATATTTGCAAACGACACATCAGATAAAGGACTAGTGTCCAGAATCTATAAAGAACTTAGCAAACTCAACACCCAAAGAACAAATAATCCAATCAAGAAATGGGCAGAGGACATGAACAGACATTTCTGCAAAGAAGACATCCAGATGGCCAACAGACACATGAAAAAGTGCTCCATATCACTCGGCATCAGGGAAATACAAATCAAAACCACAATGAGATATCACCTCACACCAGTCAGAATGGCTAAAATCAACAAGTCAGGAAATGACAGATGCTGGCGAGGATGCGGAGAAAGGGGAACCCTCCTCCACTGTTGGTGGGAATGCAAGCTGGTGCAGCCACTCTGGAAAACAGCATGGAGGTTCCTCAAAATGTTGAAAATAGAACTGCCCTATGACCCAGCAATTGCACTATTGGGTATTTACCCTAAAGATACAAATGTAGTGATCCAAAGGGACACATGCACCCGAATGTTTATAGCAGCAATGTCCACAATAGCCAAACTATGGAAAGAACCTAGATGTCCATCAACAGATGAATGGATCAAGAAGATGTGGTATATATACACAATGGAATACTATGCAGCCATCAAAAGAAATGAAATCTTGCCATTTGCAACAACATGGATGGAACTAGAGCGTATCATGCTTAGCGAAATAAGTCAAGCAGAGAAAGACAACTATCATATGATCTCCCTGATATGAGGAAGTGGTGATGCAACATGGAGGCTTAAGTGGGTAGAAGAAGAATAAATGAAACAAGATGGGATTGGGAGGGAGACAAACCATAAGTGACTCTTAATCTCACGAAACAAACTGAGGGTTGCCGGGGGGAGGGGGTTTGGGAGAAGGGGGTGGGATTATGGACATTGGGGAGGGTATGTGATTTGGTGAGTGCTGTGAAGTGTGTAAACCTGGTGATTCACAGACCTGTACCCCTGGGGATAAAAATATATGTTTATAAAAAATAAAAAATTAAAAAAAAAAAAAAGGGATGGAAAGAAAAATTATGAGATAAATGAAAATGGAAATACAATAACCCAAAACTTATGGGATGTGACAAAAGCAGTTCTAAGAGGGAATTTCATAACCATAAATGTCTACATTATGAAAAATGAAAGCTCTCAAACAACCAAACTTAATATCTAGAGGAAGTAGAAAAAAAACAGAGCAAATGAAGTCCAAAGTTAGTAGAAGGAAGGAAATAAATCAGAGTGGAAATAAATAATATAGAAATTTAGAAATTAGTAGAAAAGATAAATAAAGCTAAGAGCTGGTTTTTTGAAGACATAAACAAAATTAACAAATCTTTAGCTAGACTGAGAAGAGAGAAGGCTCAGGTAAATAAAATAAAAAATGAAAGAAGAACCATGGTAATTGATGCCACAGAAAGACTAAGAATGATAAGAAACTACTGTGAACAATTATATACCAACCAATTAGATAACCTAGAGAAATGGGTGAGATTCTAGACCCAGACAACCTGTCAAGACTGAATCACAAAGAAAGAGAAAACCTTAGTAGGTCAATTTCTTATAGAGATGAATTAGTAATCAAAACCTCCCAACAAACAGAAGTCCAGGACCAGATGGCTTTGTTAGTGGATTCTGCCAAAACTTTAAAGGAGAATAAAAACCAATTCTTTTCCAACTCTTCCAAAAAATTGAAGAAGAGAGGCACTTCCAAGCCCATTTCGCAATGCCATCATTACCCTATCAAAGCCAGATAAGGACATTAAAATGAAAAAATTACAGCCCAATACCCTTGATGAACATGTATACCAAAACCCTCAATAAATATTGGCTAACCAAATTCAAAAGTAAGTAAAAAGAATCATATATCTTAATCAAATGAGACTTATTTTAGGGATCCAAGGGTAGTTGAGCATCTGCGACTCAATCAATGGGATACACCACATTAACCAAATGAACGATAGAAATCACATCACTATTGCAATAGATGCAGAAGAAGCATTTGACAATATTCAACATCTTTTCATGATAAAAACTCTCAAAAAATTGAGCATATTAGAAATGCTTCCTGACCACAGTGGTATCAAATTAGAAGTCAGTTATAGGAAGGGAACTGGAAAAATCACAAATATGTGGAGATTAAGCAACATGATCCCAAATAGCAAATGGGTCAAAGAAACATAAAAAGGCCATATATGACAAACCTATTGCTAATGTCGTACTCCATGATAAAATACTAAAAGCATTTCTCTAAGAACAGAAACAAGAAAAAGAGGTCCACTCTCACCACTTTTATTCAATATAGTACTGGAAGTTCTCACCAGAGCAATTAGTGGGGAAAAAAGGAAATAAAAAGGATCCAAATCTGAAAAGAGAAAAAAATTGTCTCTGTTGCAGATAACATATTATATGGAAAAAAACTTCTAAAGACTCCACCCCAAAACTGTTAAAACTAAAAAATTCAGTAAAGTTGTGGATGCAAAATCAATATGCAAAAAAAAAAAAAAAAAGTTCCATTTTATATACTAAAAATTAACTGTCCAAAGGAGATATTAAGAAAAAATATCTCATTTTCAATAGCATGAAAAATAATAAAATACTTGAATAAATTTCACCAAGGTGGTGAAAGATCTGTACTCTGAAAACTACAGAACATCAATGAAAGAAACAAATGGAAAGATATTCCATTTTCATGGATTAGAAGAATTAATATTCTTGACATGTTCATGCTACCCAAAATAATCCACAGATTCAATGTAATTTATCAAAATTCCAGTGGTATTTTTCACAGAAAAAAAATCCTAAAATTCATACATAATCACAAAAGACTCCAAATAGCTAAAGCAATTTTGAGAAAGAAGAACAAAGCTGGAGGCATTATACTTCCTGATTTCAAACTATATTACAAAGTATGATAATTAACACAATATGGTACTAGCATAAACAGAGACACGTAGATCAATAGAATAGAATAGAGAGCCCAGAAATAAATCCTTGCATATCTATTCAATTAATTTTCAGCAACAGTGCCAAGAATGCACTGTGAACAAAAGATAGTCTCTTCAATAAATGTTGTCAGGAAAACAGGGTATTTACATGCAAAAGAATGATACTGAACTCCTATTTTATAGCACTGACAAAAATTAACTGAATTAAAGACTTAAGCATAAGACCTGATATCATGAGACTCCAGCAGAAAACTGGGAAGAAGTTCCTTGACTTTAGTTGTGACAATGTTTTTTTTGTCTGTTTGTTTTGTTTGTTTTTTTGTTTTGTTTTGTTTTTTTAGATTTGACACCAAAAGCAAAGGCAAAAAAAGAAACAAACAAGAAAACAAGGGGGGCTACATCAAACTAAAAAGCTCCCATACAACAAAGAAAACCTTCAAAAAATAAAAAGGCAACCTATAGGTTAGGACAAAATACTTGCAAACCACATATCCAACAGAGAGTTAATATTCAAAATGTACAAGGAATTCATATAGTTCAGCAGTAAGGTAACCAAATAACCCAATTTTAAAAATGGGCAAAAGAACTGAAGAGACATTTTTTCAGAAGACTACAAATGGCTCATGGGCACATGAAAAGTCTCAGTTGGGCACCTGGGTGGCTCAGTGGGTTAAGCCGCTGCCTTCGGCTCAGGTCATGATCTCAGGGTCCTGGGATCGAGTCCCACATCGGCCTCTCTGCTCAGCAGGGGGCCTGCTTCCCTTCCTCTCTCTCTGCCTACTTCTCTGCCTACTTGTAATTTCTGTCTGTCAAATAAATAAATAAAATCTTTTTTAAAAAAGTGCTAAGTATCACAAATCATCAGAGAAATGCAAATCAAAACTTCAGTGAGATGTAACCTCACACCTGCCAGGATATCTATTATCTAAAAGACAAGAAATAACAACTGCTGGCAAGGATATAGAGAAAAGGGTATCTTTTGACATGGTTGGTAGGAATGTAAACTGGTTAGCCACTAAAGAAAACAGTAGGGAAGTTTTTCAAGAAATTAAAAATAGAGCTATTATATGTTATAACAATCTCATTTCTGGGTATATATCCAAAGGAAAGGAGATCATTGCTCAAAGACAAATCTATACTCCCATGTTGATTGCAACATTATTAACAATAATCGTCATGTGGAAATACTTAAGTATCTATCAACAGATGAATGAATAAAAATTGTGGTCATCTATCTATCATCTATCTATCTACCTATCTATCTATCTAATGGGATATTATTTAGCCTTATAAATGAAGAAAATACTAAATGTGAGACCCAAAATCATAAAAATCCTCAAAGAGAGCACAGGTTGTAATGTTTCTGACATTGACTATAACACCATTTTTGTAGATATGTCTCCTGAGGCAAAGGAAATAACAGCAAAAATAAACGATTGAGACTACATCAAAATAAAAAGCTTCTGCACAGCAAAGGAAACAATCACCAAAACTAAACAACAATCTAATGAATGGGAGAAGATATTTGCAAATGACATATCCAATAATGGGTTAGCATCCAAAATATACAAAAATATATTAAAAATATATAAAAAATTCAACACATACACACACACACACAAATCCAATTTAAAAATGGGCAGAGGAAATGAGCAGATATTTCTCTGAAGAAGACATCCAGATGGCTAACAGACACACGACAAGATACTCAACCTCACTCATCATCAGGGAAATGCAGATCAAAACTCCAATGAGATATCACTTCACACATGTCAGAATGTTTAAAATCAAAACCACAAGAAGCAACAAGTGTTGGTGAGGATGTGGACCAAAAGGCACTCATGCACTGTTGGTGGGAATGCAAACTGGGGCAGCCATTGTGGAAAACAGTATGGAAGTCCCTCAGAAAGTTAAAAATAGAACTACCCTAAGATCCAGTAATTGCACTACTGGATATTTACCCCCCAAATTCAAAGAGATACTTGCATCTCTATATAGCAGCATTATTTACAATAGCTGAACTATGGAAGCAGCCCCAATGTCCATTGACAAATTGGATAAAGAATTGGATAAAGAATTGACAAATTCGATAAAGAATGTACACACACACACACACACACACACACACATATCTTCATGGTGGAATATTATTCAGCATAAAAAACAATGAAATCCAGGGCACCTGGTGGCTCAGTAGGTTGAGCTACCAACTTGATTTTGGCTCAGGTCATGATCTCAGGGTCTAGACATTGAACTCTGCCTCAGGCTCCATGCTCAGTGACGAGTCTGTTTGTCCCACACCTCACCCCACCTCCCTCCTCCCCCAGCTCTCTCACACACACTCCTTCTAAAATAAATACATATATAAAATCTTTAAAAAAAAAGAATGAAATCTTGCCATTTCCAATGACACGGATGGAGCTAGAGACGATAATGCTATGGAAATAAGGCAATCAAAGAAAAATACCATATGATTTCAGTCATATAAGGAATTTAAGAAATAAAACAAATAAGCAAAGGAGAAAAAAATAAAAGAGAGACAAAGCAAGAACCAGACTATTAATTATAGAGAACAAACCGATGGTTTCCAGAAGACGGGTGGGTGAGAGGATGAGTGAAATGGGTGATGGGGATTAGGGAGTGCCCTGGTCATGATGTGCACTGGGTGTTGTATGGAATTGTTGAATCACTCTATTACACACCTGAAACTAATATAACTGCTCGTTATACTGGAATTAAAATAAAATAATAGCATGAAATAAAATGAAAATAAATGAAGCTAGAATGCATTAGACCAGGTGAAATAAGCCAGAAAGAGAAAAACAAATACTGCATCATTTCACTTATATATGCAGGATCTAAAAAAAAAAAAAAAAAAAAGTTGAACCCATGGAAACAGAGAATAAAGTATTAGTTTCCCTGTACTGGATGGGAAAAATGGAGAGAGTCTAGTAAAAGGGTACAGGCTAGCTGTTGCCAGTATAAGATAAATAAGATCTGGAGATCTAATGGTGACTAGTTTTAATAACACTATAATGTGTAATTAGAATTTGCTAAGAGAATAGAACTTAAATGTTCTCATAAAAAAAAAAAAATAAAAGGTGGGACACCTGGGCAGCTCAGTGGGTTAAAGCCTCTGCCTTCGGCTCAGGTCATGATCCCAGGGTCCTGGGATCGAGCCCCGCATCAGGCTCTCTGCTCAGCAGGGAGCCTGCTTCCTCCTCTCTCTCTGCCTGCCTCCCTGCCTACTTGTGATCTTGTCTGTCAAATAAATAAATAAAATCTTTAAAAATAAATAAACAAATAGATAAAGGGTAAATATGTGAGGTGATAGGAGTGTTAAATTAACTCAGTAGTGGAAATCCCTTCACATTCCTAGTGTATATCAAGTCATTTGTGCACTATAAATATATTAAGATTTATTTGTCAATTATATCTCAGTAAAATTAACAGAATAGCAAAAGTACTAGTTAAAGACGTAGAAGAGGAAGAGAAGAAGTAAAAATAAAGATCATATTCTCATTTACATGGTGTGCTGTTTAAAGATGTCTTTATCGCTGTTGAGACAATCAATAAAAGCACAAGTATATTATTTGAAGCTACAAATGTCATCTCCAAGATACGGAAGTAGGGAACAAAAATAGATATGGGCAAGAGCAGCAATAGTGGTAAGCAAGTTAACTCTGAGTGTGATTTTTAAATCATGGGTATGTATTCTATTATAAAATTATTCAAATATCCTTTTGAAAATAAATAGTGGGGAAAAGGGAATAGAAGGGAGAGCCTGAAAGCAGAGAGAAGGTAAGAGAACACATTTCTGTCTTAGGAGAGCTCAGAGATCATTCTTCCAGGTGGGAAGCCAGGCTCAGCTTACCTTTTAAAATCTTTGTTTTTAAGTCATTCACTTATACACACTACTTAAAAGTTCTGTGAAAACGGGTGCTAAGTGATAATACATGTAATTACCTCGTTTTAGAAAGATTTTCTTCTGCAGATGAGGCTGGTCATGATAGAAGCGTACTTAGAAGCTTGCCCTTGGCTGCAAGAGATGAGGCTCCCCACTTAGGACAGAGGAAGGAAATGGGGCACCAGGAAGCCAGTGGACACTGCCAGCTGCCCAATACCGCCTCCACGGTATGTGACACTGCTAACACAAAACGGGAACAATGGATTAATCAGCATCATGAAGAGACTGGGAATATTTATTCCAAGCTTTGCCTCTTTGTCCAGATATTTTCCATCTTCAGTTATATCAGGGATCCGCAACTGCTCATTGACACTTTAATTCCTCTACTAACTGGGTTTAACAACCAGTTGTGTTCAGATAGAATTTAACACCACCAACAAAAACCCAAAGAACATCAAGTAACAATTTAATCAATATATGGAAGTAAGTTTTTCTGTGCAAAAGCAGTCGTGGAATGTTCTTCAGGACTTTCCTTGGGAATGAATCTCACATCCTGCACTTCTCCAGAAGGACATCCAGGCAGCAGCAGCCTCGGCCACCTACCCACCTCCTCCAACCCTTCCAACCTCACTGCACATCAGGAAGTTGACTTAGTAGCCAGAACTCTCATGGAGAGTAAGAGAAGCAGCCCTAAAATTTTTATCTTTGTCTTACTAGCCAGGATGAGAAGTCTTTCTGGAGCTTGGCTCCAAGACACATCTGCCACCTGCCTATATCCCTAAAAGACCTAAATTATTCCTCTGGTTTAAAGTGTATATATTTCTGGTGACCTTTGCAGAATGTATTTACCTTGAACAATTGTAATGTGAGTCAAGCTTCTAGTTTGGAAAACAAAAAGCCATTTATACTTTTGTTTTCTTTCCTTTTTTTTTTTTCCAGATTTTATTTATTTGAGAGAGAGAGAGAGAATACACATGGGGCAGGGGGTAGGGGCAGAGGAAGAAGCAGAAGAAGATGATCCCAGGGCCCTGAGATCATAACCTAAGTCAAAGTCAGACGCTTAAGACTGAGCCACCCAGCCTCCCCTTATTTACAGTTTTCTTGATGACTAGTAATGTAATACGGTCCTCTGTCCAGAAAAGGAATAGGTAAAAATCAAATTCTGTACCTTCTTGGCATCTATTAAAGGTAATTTGAGTGCCTGACTTCTCAGTTAACCAATCATCAAGGCTTCCTTTTTGCGGATGTTGTTTAAATGTATCTGCAAAAGATCCAACATTCTACATAGGTGTTAATTAAGTTTTCTGTTCTTCCCTGAACTGCGGGCACCAAGAGATATTGGTCAACAGTCCCTTTGCTTCAAAGTTCTTTTGGTTAATGAAACATCATCTTGAATCAGTCTGTCTGAGGCTTACAAGAAGTAAGTATGGGTAAAGAAAATTCTAAGCTAAAAGTGTATATAGAGTAAAAGGTGTTACCATATATCAGCATTGACCCATGGTTCCTTGTGTTTGTTTTTAATCCAGTGCAAAACGAGTGATCCCCGTAGTTACTATATAACTTGTAAATTTCCAGATGAGAGGAGGGAAGTGACAAATTCAGCTCAATTTTATTTTCCTACCATATTCCCTTGTAAGGAAGAAAAAGTTCTACTTAGAAGAAATCATCATCTCAGGATAAAGTTAACCAAAACCTTAGAGAGGCAAAACAAAGCATTCCACATTTATCATCAGAAAATAATACTGAACTCTTCTGAAAATCACTTTGACTAATTGTTTGTGTTTATGTAAGTTATTACTAAAAACAACGTATGCTTAGAGTTGAGTTTAAATGTCAGTGTAAGCTTTATGGTAATCATAGAAAAACGTGGAACCGTCTTCAAGGATATTCATTGCAGCACTGTTTATAATAACAAAAGAATAGAACCATCCTCAACTTTCAACAAGGGACTGATTCAAATTTAAATGCATCTTTATAAGAGAATGCCATATAGTGGTAAAGAGCGTTGTGGGTGGGCCAATATTTATTGACAAGATGGCCGGACGTGTTGCTGACCAGATACGTCTGTATGTGTCACACACATAAGATACAGAGTATGATACGGAGCAATTGAACTTATGGTAGCACGTATATGTGGGTATGGGTTTTTGTAAAGAAGACGGGGCCTGGGAGTACAAAATGGAGACATGTTAGCGGGGAAGGAGAGAGAAGAACCATTCTATTCCAGAAACAATTCCATCTGCAGGGGCAACAGTATTCTGAGCTGCAAAACAGTGAGGCTTTTTCCAATTCGTTGTGGTCTTTTTGGCTCTGGAATTGAGGGTTGTTGCATGGTCTTCTTTTGACCACTCATGTTAGATACGTCATGCAGCAGCCCACGTTGGGTTTTTCCCTTTATCAGTTCAAGGATCAAAGTGGTAAGTCTGTCTTTATAAAAAATACTCTTTCAGCAAAAGTACAATTTTTCCTTTCACTGGAGTACTTACCTGCGCCAGCACAATCATCTCTGTTAACTCAAAGTGAGCGACTCTAATTAAGGAAGTTACTTTCAAATTTTAAATATCTTTATATGTACCTGTTGGGAGATCATTCTCCATGGGTCTTTTGAGGTTCTGTGTGTCTTGCAAGAAGAGATACTGACTGTATTTGTTGCAGACTCTTTCAAACTGTACAGTGAACAGCCTCAGAATATAGAGAGTATGTCTCCCCCAGGCAAAAGGCAGGTTTCTTTACTCTCCACCGTAAGAAAGATATTGTTGCCCTCCAGGGCAAAGTATAGACAGGCTTACTGCCCATTATAAAAGATTCTCCCGTTATGTAGCCCCCTGCAGGTGCAGGATGAAGGCGTGAAGCCTTTTATGTAGCAAGAGAACTGATGAAAATGCCAATACTTGGTCTACGCTATTACTGTAACTGTTTTTGTCTCTGATGCACGGGTCTCATGCCATCTGCCAGTATCCATGAATCTGGAAGGCTAACCTGTTAGCTGGAAAGTAAGGTAAAATTTCAGACCCTTCACAGTTATCTACCAAGGTACTGAAGTTACAAGTGTCTCCATTAGGATATTTAATCACATATTTTGAAGTAAGTTTATTGAATGTCAAACACTAACCTTGGATGTATTGATTTCTGACATTTCTTCTTGAAGTAAGTAATTTTGATTGACTTGATCACAAACTGGCTTAAGGTACTTATCAGAGTATCAACTAACCTTAAAAAGACATTAGGAAAGACTTGTCCTTTCAAAGTTATTTTAATTATAATGATGGATAATCTACCAGAACGGTTTTCTGACAAATCAACAGAAACAGGGACTTTGTATTGATCAATTTACCAAAGGTTCAAATTGCCAGTGAATTCGAAGCAATTTAAATAGGAAGAGAGGAGAACTGGGTCAATATGAGGGGTCAAGTTAGATTGCATTCCATAAGCAATGAAACGTCTTTGGTTTGTTTTCCAGTAAATAATCAATTATCAGAAACAGTATTTCTCAAGGATATCTCAGGCTTGAATAGACTTTTGGTTAATAGTCTCATTTTCTTCCTTATGAACTTGTAAACAACTTGGAGAAATCATTCTCTCTATAATTCCACATAATCCATGTTAAGTACCTCAGTCAACTAGTTATTATGCCAGTGCAGAGGCGGGATACCTCCTTTCCAGAGCCTTGCATCATAGATTTCACACAGAAGGAGCTGCTATAATCATAGTACAGAGTACTCAGGTCTGCAGGGTGAGGAGGTGGGAGCAGGGACGTCTGAGAAGCCTTTTGGGAAAAGGTAAGACCCAGCATAGACAGGTGTCTGTGTACAACTTCAGTGAGTAAGGTGTGGATCCAAGCCTGTCAAGACAGAGTCAGGGCACAGCATGGTGGTTGTCAAGGACACAATGAGGAACATGTGTTCGCTGGAGTGTGTAGGGCTTCAGGGGTACTTCCATCTTGAAAGAGGATGATTAGTCAAGTTCAGTCAGGAAATGAGTCGTTGGGGGAATGTTTTCATTGCCAAGATCATTGAATCTAGAGAGTGGAGGAAATCAGCAAGGGAGAGTGTGTAGGGTATTAAACAAGCTAACCTCTTCACTGTGAAAAGGGCCCCAGAAGGAAGAAGAACCTGCCCGGGAGACCTGAAGACCCAACTACACAAGCAGGTGATGCTTTCGTGGACACAAAATAGTGTGGGAGTGCCAGAGTGCAATTCAACCTGGCTTGAAAACACTGTGTAACCCCAGCCAAAACCTTTACTCAGCTTCAGTTTTCTGTGCTGTCCACTGAAGAAAGACTCTTTGGGACCCACCAAGCTTCCCACCATCTCTGAATCCCTAATCTTATTCCCCATTAATAGTGAACAGAGAATCTGAGGCAAGACCGGGCAATCTACTAAGGAATTGCTGGGGTGGACAGGAGGCATTACAAACGCTGTACCCTCATGCACTTCTTTTTGTCTCTGGGTTTATTCCAATGTTTAGATCTATCCCGAAATTAAGTGTTGGTGCTGTTAAAAAAGCAGTAGCCACCCTGACACAGTAGAAATATCAAAGCACAATCTATAGTCACAGAATCTGTATTTTAGAAGACGTGCGAAGTTCATTTGCATTGTTCTGTGTCAGATCCTCTCCGAGAATGCATATTAAAAGCTAGAGCAGCATTGGTACCAATGGCATTCCTACTAATAAAGTCAACAGGAGAAATGACAGTTGGATACATGTAACATGGTATGAGAAATCCAATTTGCATCCTCAAATCCGTTAATTCATGTGTTCCAGAGTTAAGATAATAATAGGCTGGAGAATTTCAAGTTTGCTTTGATAGATGAAACGTTTGCTGGAATGGTTTTAAAAAAAATTCAGTCTGTGTCTGTGTGCCAGGCAGGATCTCTCACATTATAAAAACAAAGCTTTTGCCAAACTGTCTTATCCCTGGAAGTAAAGCGAACTAAAAATCCAACAATGGCAATATCTTAATTAAGGAGGAAGTATAGCACAGTTCAGGCTGTTTTCCAAGATGATCTAATATTTTTATCCCCACAATTTTTTTTTTTAAGAACCATCCTCATGGTTTTAAGGCCTGGGTTTATACATTTAAATAGTCTATTATTGATGATATTTTATATCTTTAAAAAATATTATAACCAATTGGAAATATTTTTCCTTTAAGCCAATTCATTTGGGGATGAAACACAGGCAGAGAGGGGGCTATGAGCCGAGCACTATAGTAGATGCTTCATGGTGCTTAGCTGATACTGTCTTCACAGCAACCCTGTGAAGAATGCATGAGGAAACTAATGATCAAAACTGTAAGGATTTCGCCAAGTTGGCTTACTAGTAAAATTGAGTATCCTTCTCTTTGACACAAAGGAAATCATTCTTTTTTACAGATAAAAAAGACATGACATAAAGTAAACTTCAAGGGACTCTTCCCTTTTTGATAGCGTGTTAACCAGAGGACTGTCCTCTTTGCCATAGTCAGGAAGGTGATAGATGGAGCATGGGACAGAAAGTGTGGGGGACTTGCCACCTCTGTCAGCTCAGCCTCCCATCCCATCTGGACATCTGCATATGCCTCCCCAGTGAGGGGCCACAGTCCTTCAGCTGACTGCCTTCTATGGTTCTCATTTTTTTCATTAGTGTCTAAATTACTTGTCAATTTTAAATGCTAACAGCCTTTTCCCCCCAATGATGATAATTGCTAGAAGACCAAGAGATGTTTTTCTTTTCTTTCTTTCCCTTGGTTGCTGTTGTTGTCGTTGTTAATTAAGGAGTTTTAAGCTTGAACTAATGGGTTGGATGCATAGATAATAAGTTGAGGATTCTGACTCAATTTTAGGTCATCACCTTGATGACTTCAAAGTTGTCGGATTTTACAACTTCAGTTCTGATGTTAGACATACAGAAGAGTCAAATGCAGCTTCGTCTGTACATTCCCTGCTGGTTGCTGGCTTCTGTGACCTAAGTATGCATCTCATTACTTGTGCGGGCAAGGCTCCACCACTTGTTTTTTTTTCTTTTTCAATCCATAACAACTCCTGAATTTGCATGCATTCACATTTCTTGGATGTCACAGCTGAGTTTCTTTCCAATTTCTGTGAAGATTAGTGGAATAAGAATTGCAAATGTGTGAAGTCCTACCAGTTTAAATTAGCCATAATGAAGTTGGCCTTCTCCAGGGTAAAATTATGAGATTTGGGTAGCCAATCTTACAGGTTTTCAGAGGCAATCCCAGATGGGATATAATTAGCTGGAGGCAGGAATTATTATTTTTCTATATTTAATCAAAGTCACACCACTATTGATGGTCCAAAAAGTTATCATTAGAATGTGAAGCGATTGAGTTCTGAAAAAAATAGCTGTGTAATGAACCAGAAGCTGGGCCACCAGAGATGGGCTTCTTACTGAGATGCCAACATCCGTCATGCCAGTGGTGAAAGCAGGGGGTGTTCTCACCTGATGTATCATGGCAAGGACTTCTATATATCTGCTTACAGAATTATGTTACTTCACCCAGTATCTCTGAGAAATCTGCCTTCCAGTTCTTTGCAGAAGCTACCAATCTATTCATGTATCCTGTCTTCTCATAAATCCCTGTCTACTCCCCACCACTTGAGCAACTTACTTCCTTTTCTATATCACTTTTGCTTGAATTCATCTTAGCATCCCATTTGTCTGAAATGGAAACTCCTGACTATAGAACACACAATTTTGTTCTCTTAATGTGTAGTGCTTCTTTCTTGATTTGTCCCTGTCCCCTCTCTGGTCCAGGCTCTCACCAGACTGAGGAGTCACAGGATGTGCCCAGTGTTCTTCCAAAGATTGCCTCCACCACCATGTAGGATCTTTGGTTCCAACAACAATATATGGTCGGTTGACACACTTACAAGAGAACTTCTGTGCTTGAAAAATGCACTTCTTGTGGATTTTGGTGACAAGTGTGCACTATTATCAATTAATCAAGTAATTGAAAAACCAAAAGAGCAGCAACAACTTCAAGTTGTAGATTATAACATTTAGCATATTAGGTGTCTTCTTTGCTTCTTGATTTGTACTAATTCACATGAATGTGTCACCCAGTTACCACTTGAACCATTTCAGTCTGAGAAATACTTTGTTTAGCATTGCTTGAATTCTGCACGATTCCAAATTAGTGAAAAATAAGGCTTATTTCTAAGTTTCTGAAGATTCTGCCATTCAGTGACTTTAGTTTGGACGAGTTTAGATGAACTTTTATCATTTAAAGCCTACCTTTTCATCACTATAATCATATCACTGATGCAACTGAGAGCTCTAGGTGAGATCCATCCATCCTAAAGACAAGGTCATGACCACAAAGCTTTTGTCAACTCCAAGCCATCCCCATTCCCTTGGAGATGTTTTTAAAGTAGGCACAGATCCACAAGACTAGATTTGACGGGCTCAGTGTCTGCAACACACATTTACTTTCCAGGTGTGCAAGACAGTCAAAATGAGTCTGATGAACTACCTTCCTTAAACAAAAGTGTTCAGGGAGGGAGTCGGGAAAAAGGTTCCAGGCAAATGGGGAGGAAGTGTGGAGGTGAGCAGCATGGGCTCACACAAGGCAGGAGGCTTGGTATGGAGGGACACTGACATGGATCCAGCTGGAGAAGGATAAAGCAGACAGGAAATCACTCTAGAAATACCTCAACAAGCAACCATAGGTGTCAACAGCTTCTATTATACGGACTATATTATAGTATTTTGATGAGTATTTGTTGAGTGGGGAAGTCATAGAGATTTCAAGGTAATGATGATTTCCAGAAAAGAACAGGCAGAATGCTTTATTTCAGATACTCACACATGGAAAACCGCATGAATTATAAGGTGTGTAGGAGGCTCATAGGCATATGTATAGCTAAGGCAAATACTTCATCTCGAAATATCTATTTAAACTCATTAAAAAAGGAATCGGCAATATTGTCAGAGCACATATAAATAAGGCTCGTAATGAGCAGGCTGGATGGAATCGTTCCTGAGGGAGTGGGAAGTACTCAGAGCTTGAGCAGTGAATCGGCTTCACAGAACCCAGTACTCACTCATCATCAGAGTATCAAAACGTCTGCACTATAGGAGGGCTGTCCCGATGCACGAGTGCCTGACAGTAAAGCAGCAGACCGCAGGGGATGAAGCCTTGCTCTCCCTTCTCTGGGATGCTCTAAACCAAGCAGGACTATGGGCCTGAGGCTTTGGCCTTGCTCAGCTCATAATGTGGACTCCTTCCAGGTCTTCCAGAGGCAAACAATAGCCAAGGGCTCACACATTTTTAGCTAACAGATTGGTATTAAGTAGAAGAGAGTCAAGTAAGTATCTGCCCCGTGGCTTGGACAGTAGATGGTTCTTAAAGAGAGGCATTGATTAGGAAACTGTCTTCTGGCTTGTGAGTGATAGCCAGCTTCTAGGAGTGGTACATCACTGCTGATGGAGGGGGGAGTGGTGTGAGGAGTAACGTTGACTGTAAATTACCCTGCCGCCAAAACGTTTGGGCCAGTGCCACTGTGAAGAGCACTTCTAAGGTTATCACACTTGCTGAATATTCTCTGTACCAATTCGCATGGAGATTGCAAGCACAAGACACTAATTTACTTCCCAAATGGTATTTTGTGGAACCTGTAAGTGACTACTGAAATAAAAGGTTTATGGTTTAAATAAAATTTGGGAAGCAGGGCATATATATTATAACATCCCTTCTTGGCCAGTCACTGACTTTCACATTGACAGTAATTTTGTTCAAAGCTCAGAAGGGCGATATAGCAAAGAAACCAACTTAACAAGGAATTCCTTGTCTATTTCTATCAGAGTTGCATTTTTAACAGCATCTGCAGTTGATTCCTCTTGGCTTATCTACTAGCCAACTTCTCTCTGTATCACCACCCACTTCACACAAACATGCCCTTAAGCCCAAGAGTGGGCTTCCAACAGTCATGTTTATACAGTGGAGCTAAGGAATTTGTTGAGATTGGTAAGACAGGCAAGAGGATAATGCTTAAGTTCAGAAGTATGTGCTTAAAGCCCACACCTACAAGCTGCTTCTCCATCCTCTGTTCCCCGTGCCCTTACAGATCCCCTACCAATCAGCTAATTAGGGAGAAAAACAGTCAAAACTAACTTCTTGAGAGCCATTTGCCAAATATGGAAAGAGGAGCTATGACCACTCTCTGTTCTCAGGATCTCTCTGTCCACAGGATGGAACTGGACACATAGGCAAGCCTCTGGGCTATCCCAGACCCTAGATTCTTGGTTTTCCCTGTTATCTCCTGCCTCCAGGTGCTGCTGCTGTATAAGAATAAGGTGAGTCTGAGTTTTCCCAAAGCAGAGCCCTCCACCCCCCTGACCCAGCTCTGCTGGCTTTGAGGCTCTTTCAGTGCCCATCAGTAGTCAATGGGCTTTTGACAAAAACTGTGGGCATAGCTGCCATTGCAGAAATGAACCAGACTCATACAGCCTCAACAGATACTCCTAATAAGATATGAAAGAAACTCCAGAGCTGGGGTTGTCAAGTTTTTTATGACATGTCTTGGGAAAGGAAAAAGCTGGCCCCCAGACAGAGGAGGGTAAGAATGTGTTCAAGGAACAGAGGGAGGAACCCAGAGCCTGGTGCCGGACCCTTCCTGAAATCACTTTCAGATGTTTGGGCTCCTGGGAACCCCCATATCTTTTTTTTTTTTTTGTGAGTCCAGACAAACTGAAGCTGGTTTTGGTTTCTTGGGCAATTGTCTTAACCAGTATGACACCAGTTGCCATCATAGGGATCCATGGCTCCACAGCAGCTTACTTTGTAAGACCAGATACTCTGGAAGCTTACCAGGAATTTAAGGGACAAGTATAGGGATGGTACAATCTATCCTTTGTCTGTTTCACTGCACACTTAACTCCTAACATTATTCAAAATTGAACTTCAAACTATTCCATTACCTCCATAGTGATGTATGAAGACCACCAAACACTAGGTGATTCGGTGTGAGGATATGAAGAAAGTAAGGCGTGATTTTTAAAAGGTAAGGGCTCACAGTCTTGGGATAAAGGACTAGATAAGCAAAGACTGATATCAGCAGGGCAGGGAGCATGTCTGAGAAAAACAAAAGTCGAAGAGATGATAGAATTCAACCATTAACTTTCAAAATATTTTTGTACATTGTTTTTCCTAGATCTGGGCTGCACAAATTATTAAAAACAAAACAAAACAAAACACCAGACAAGGCAAACATAAAGAATGCTAAGTATATGAAAACAGACCATGCTTTCCACAGAGGTACCCCCAATTCTATGCAGTCACGGGCCTTCACCAATTGAAGATCTTGTACAAGAAATAAATGACCGATGATACGGCAGTGATCTTCCTGGGCATTGCTAGTCTCAGCCTCTGGCAACAGTCCTAGCAGAGCGTAGCAACCAAGCAATTCAAACTGAGAAGCCACAGAACAAAATCAATCATCACTGAGGGGATTAACCTCAGACATAACCTGTGGAACAGAGAGTCAGAGAGCAAAAGGTTTTTGTACTGGATAACAGAAATCTGAACAGATGCGGTTAAAAAAAAAAAAAAAATCATCCTCAATTATTGTTATTGTGTCTCCAGCAAAGATGTCTGTGGACGAAACAAAATATAAGGCAAAGTATGGTTAAGTGCCATTTGAGTCAAGATGCCATTGTATCACTATGTGTTAAATTTGCCATAGTTGTTCACTGTTACACTTATGCACTGCTGCAACACAAACCACCTTCAAACTGTGGAGTAAACAAGAACAGTTATGATGATGATGATGATGATGATGATTCATTCTCAAGATCTGGGGCAAAAGCTAAAATCTTCCTTGCTCACATGGCTGATACATGGCTGAAAGACAAGGGTAGCTGGGATTCTTCTAAGAGAAATTACCAGAAGCTGCATGACCTTTTCTAGTCCAGGCTTGAAAGTCCTGCAATGTTGGGGCACCTGAGCGGCTCAGGTGGTTAAGCCTCTGCCTTTGACTCAAGTCATGAATCCAGGGTCCTGGGATAGAGTCCCACGTCCAGTCTGGCTCCCTGCTCAGTAAGGAGTCTGCTTGTCCCTCTTCCCCTCCTCTCCTCTACCCCCTTATGAGCATGTTGTCTTGCAAATTAATAAATAGAATCTTTAAAAAAAAAAAGTAATGCAGTGTCACTTCCCCCAAATTATATTTATAGAGTCACAATGGCCCATTCAGTTTCAAGGGCCAGGCACAGATACTCCAGCCCTTAATGGGAAGGAGTATCCTTGAATTTATAGATATGTTTTAAAGCTATCACATTCCAGCTATCTGAAAAATACTTAGCCTGTGGAAAGCTTCCCCCCTCCTTTTAAGAAATATTTTGTAAACATGTAGTGTTTTGGAGTAATTCTAATTTTGCTTAAAGCTCCGCTT
Organism: Mustela lutreola; assembly: GCF_030435805.1. Classification (NCBI taxonomy): domain Eukaryota; kingdom Metazoa; phylum Chordata; class Mammalia; order Carnivora; family Mustelidae; genus Mustela; species Mustela lutreola. The sequence continues at coordinate 75,525,070 of NC_081292.1, forward strand.
GCACATATATCTAGCCGCATGAACAGGAGCAATTTATATAACTTTTCTGAGGCTCTGTTTGTTTGGCACCAAAATAAGGATAATTTTTAGGAATGGTAGGAGAATTGAACAAATAATGCAAATAAAGGACTAAGTATAGTACATTTCTTATAGTGGGTGTTTAATCAAGTAATAACAACAAATCTCAAGTTCAAGCATCCCAATTCAAGACACCGCCTCTTGTTTTCTTGCTTCCTCTAAGCTCCCTTGATTCCAACAGTTAACATATGATTCATGATCCTGTCACTTTTTTACCGAGGTGTTTATAAATGTGTGAAATAGTACTGTATTGATAACTGAGGCCCTCACCGGAGGAGGAAGGATGAGGGAAGAGGGACACTCAATTGTCACCCTGTATCTTCATGGACACTTGGAATTTTTAGCCTAGTAAGTCAATTTTTTTAAAAGATTTTATTTATTTATTTGACAGACAGATCACAAGTAGGCAGAAAGGCAGGCAGAGAGACAGGAGGAAGCACGGTCCCCACCGAGCAGAGAGCATGATGCAGGCCTCGATCCCAGGACCGTGAGATCATGACCTGAGCCGAAGGCAGAGGCTTTAACCCACTGAGCCACCCAGGCGCCCTAGCCTAGTAAGTCAATTTTTAACCTATTTTTTGCCTATTCTCGAAAGCAAATAAAAATATATTTATAAAATTATAATTGCAAAGAAAGCATTAGCCTAATTAATAAGATAGGAATCTTTTTTGTGTGATCATAATATCTTTAATTTCAGCAAAAATAATTGCTAACATACTGATTATTGCTTATTCTGTAGGCTATTCAAACTATAATTTTAAAAAAGTTTGCTTTCCCCTTTACAATTGACTCATATTTTAATCAAGTTATTTCTTTTTAATTATTTAATTTAGCCTCAATGGCCCCATCCAGCTCCTTCTACTAATTCCAAGTAAAAGCAATTGCAGAAAATAAGGCTTCTTAGAATTCCTAAACTTCCCTAAATGGGCCATCAATCCCTTGTTGATCTCCACAGGTAAGCTGTATGGATTTCCTATTAGGAGACTTTTTTATTACCATGAAGAAAATAGAGGCTATCAATAAAATAATTTAAGCTATCTGTGTCTTTGTTCTTTGAATTTTGATAAAACCTTTGCTGGAGACTTGACTAACTCATATATTTAGTGATTTCACATGGTAAGAGTAGCTTTAGAATGTGTTAAGAACCCTCTACGGCAGTCTTACTTAGTCCTTCTAAGGGAGAATTCTCCCTCGCTTGGGCTGACTGTGAGCTTGACATTGATCCCCTGCCCTCAGACTGGGACTTACATCATCTGTTCTTCTGGTTCTTAGGCCTTTGCACTCTGACACAACTACACCACTGGTTGATCTCCATCTTGCTGATGGCAGATCGTGGGACTTCTCAGCCTCCACAGTCACATCAGCCAACTCATCATAATAAAACTCCCCCTCTACTTGGTTCTGTTTCTCCAGAGAACCCTGACTAATACAACTCCTTTAAACATCTTGACTCCTGCAAGTATGTTGTTTTCAAATGAGCTATTACTCCTCCAAGTATGGATGTCTAGCCTTGGGTCTATCTACAAAGATCTGCTACCTTCATGTTCTGCATTTAGTTACCATTTCGTAGTTAGCCCTTCTCTCCTAGAGAACCCTCAGGGACCATCAAGTTTCTATAAATGAGAGACTTCTTTCCACACTTAAGCAGTATAACTTGTTTTTGTATAAAAATTTGCATTTCCCTTCCCCAAAGATTAATGTCTTTAAGACTTAATGTCTTTTTTCCCCTTTGAAAAAAATTTCTATTTCCCACTGCAAGGAACATTTAATATTCCTAATTCCTGTGAAATGTCTTCCACAGATTTACTTCAGGGTAAATGAGTTTTGGCATGAACTTCAATCTTTAATAGAGTGTGTTTAGAGGATGAATCTTCCAAAGTAATTTAATCCCAAAGGATTTTTCAATCACAAATGTTTTAGCTATTGTGTTTAGATTAATCCAAACAACTCTCAAAATGTAAACCTATTCCCCTTCTTCCTGCACTTCCACATTGACTTCAACGTAATTAACCTTATTCTGTTTTACAGTTACAATTGATATGTTTACCGAGAGCCTCAGAATGTACGCATTTCCAGGGTACTGTAAAATTAAATATTGGACACTAAAAAGTCTTTGGTCATCTCTTGCTGATTCAATCTTGGAAACAGAAATAAAATTCAGATATCAATTGATTTCATTAATCAGTAGTTCTTATGAATAAAGGCACATATTGTGTCACATGTGAGTTACCTTTAGCTCATTTGAAAATTAATTGCACAAGGTCAAAGTCAACAAGGACCACCAACAATAGCAGGAGTCCCTATGTGGTGTGTCATAATGGATAAAAATGATTATACTCCATTTGCCAACTGCTTTAGTAAATGCAACTCTGACACTGGAGAAATATTCTCTGCTCTGTCCATCTGTTACTCAAATTGCAGTAAAGTAGTTTAAGGACAAGTCTTTTGCGTTCACATTTCCAGAGATACTTTTTTTTCCTCAATTTACACCAGCAAGTGAATGATTGAAAAGAATGTTGATAAAATTGAATATAAAAAGAAGTAATATAATAGATGACTCACTAGTGGGAGCATTTTATAGGTTATTCCAACTCATCCATGTCCCTTTTAGGTAGAAGCAGCTAGTTCTGGGCAACTATCAACTATTAAATAGCATCCCTGCAGGAAGTCCCCCACCCCCACCCGCATGCCTTTTCCTGTTCCTCCTCTCTCACTGCCATGGGGTCAGCAGTCTGGTTATTTACTACTGGAGACTTCCACTTCTCCTCATATTCCTCCTCCTCTAGTCTGCAAGGTCAAGGACCCCAAAAACTTGAAGAAGCAGTAGTTTCACTTCTTTGTTTAACTACCTAATTTCTAGGGGTGTTGCCTGAGATTCAAAATTCGTCCACTATCCCTCTTTCCTTCTCTTTGCCCATCTCAAAGGAAGGGCCACTTTTGTGGTTTTTAAATGTGTGTTAGGTGTGTATACAAGACCATGTCCTCAGCAGAGGAGTACTTGGTTACTTCCCCTGGATAGCAGGGACTCTTGGCCTCAAGGCCTCTCATTACAACTAAAATCAAGCAATGGATGTGGCCCAAGGTGAGCATCAAGTCACAAAGCAGAGGTTTGAGTTGCAGGTCTAGCCGGTTACGCAGATAACTGTGTATTAAAAGATGAATGGGGGGACGCCTGGGTGGCTCAGTTGGTTGGACGACTGCCTTCGGCTCAGATCAATGATCCTGGAGTCCAGGGATCAAGTCCCACATCAGACTTCCAGCTCCACGGGGAGTTTGCTTCTCTCTCTGACCTTCTCCTCACTCATGATCTCTCTCACTGTCTCTCTCCCAAATAAATAAATAAATAATCTTTAAAAAAAAAAAAAAGATGAATGGAGTGTAAGAAAAGAAGAAAAAGAGGGGAGGGAGTAGAAGCACTTCCAAAATTCTGGAATGAGAGTCTTTGAAAATATGCTCCTTCATAAAAGCAATTACACTTACAAAAACAAATCAACAACAACAACAACAACAAACTCTTACTCAAAACTCTGGAAATTGATGAAATGTTTGCAAAAAATCCAAGGAGCCCTTATTAATGAAAAATGGCTGAACCAGGGTTAGAGCAGGAAGTTTGTGGTATCTTAACTTGCCATGTTCCCATCTTCTTCTCCCAACTCGGGAGTGGTCTTGAAGCCAATGGCCTTATAATCATGGTGGCCATGAAAATCAGTAGCCTAGCAGCCTCTGGAAAGGGTAAGGATAGGTCAGACTCCCTCAAAAGCTCTACCTCAAGATAATTGCCAGCTGTTTTTTTCCTACAAGTAACAGTCATCAAAACACTGTTGTAGGGGCGCCTGGGTGGCTCAGTGGGTTAAAGCCTCTGCCTTCAGCTCAGGTCGTGATCTCAGGGTCCTGGGATCGAATCCCACATCGGGCTCACTGCTCAGCAAGGAGCCTGCTTCCCCCTCTCTCTCTGTCTGCCTCTCTGCCTACTTGTGATTTAAAATCTTAAAAACAAAAACAAAAACAAAAACACTGGTACTGGCATAAGGATAAACATTCAGATCAATAGGATATATCAGAGAGTCCAAAAGTAAACCTGTACATCTATGGGCAGTTGATTTCCAGCAAGGAGGTCAAGACCATTCAATAGGAAAAGGATAGTCTCTTTAACAAATACATGACAACTGCATATCCATGAAAAAAATATGAATTTGGATCTCTACCTCACATCATATACAAAATTTATCATCATATACAAAAATTATCTCAAAATGGATCTGTAACTTAAATATAAATGCTAAAACTATAAAACTCTTAGAAAAATAATGAAGTAAATCTTTGTGGTCTTGGGCTAGCAATGGTTTATTAGATATGACTTAGATATGATATTAGATATGACAAGTGACAAAATTAAAAACAAATACATTAAACTTTATCTAAATGTCATACTTTTGTGCTTTGAAGAGTTCCACTAAGAATGAAAAGAAAACCTGCAGAATGCATGAAAATATTTGCAAATCACCTATTTTATAAGGGACCTATATTCAGAATATATAAAGAACACTTTCAAATCAATAATGAAAAGACAAATGACCCAAATGGAAAATGGGCAAAAGATTTGAATAAATAATAAATTCCATAAATTGAATATATCCTCTAAAGAATATATACAAATGACCTCCAAGTATATCAAAAGATGTTCAACATCACTAATCATTAGAAAATGCAAATCAAAACCACAAGATACTGCTTCATACATACTAGAAGTGTTACAGTCCAACAGTCAGAAAAAATAGCTGCTCATAAAAATGTGGAGAGATTGGAAACCTCATATATTGCTGTTAAGTATGTAATATGGTGCAGCTTATTTTCTTAAAATGTTTCTTAAAATGTTCAGCAGTTTCTTAAAATGTCAAATATAGTTACCCTTATGACTCAAATTTCACTTCCAGGCATGTACCCAAGAGAATGGAAAACGTATGTCCAGTGAAAATGTATACATCAGTGTTCATAGCAGCATTATCCATAATAGCCAAAAGGTGGAATCAACCCTAATGTCCATCAGCTGATGACTGGGTAGTGGTTTATTCACACAATAGAATATTATTCATCAATGAAAAATAGAGGAAACTTGAAAACTCTGTGCTTAATGAAAGAAGCTGCTATTTCTATACAATGTTTACAATAGGCAAATCCATAGAAGAAGAAAGTAGGTGAATGGTTGTCAGAGGCGAATGGGAAGTGTCTACTAATGGGTATAGGGTTTCCCTTCAGAGTGAGGAAAATGTCCAAAGATTAGATCGTTGTCATCATTGTATAACTTTTATTATACTAAAAATGACTGAGTTTTACATTTTAAAAGGATAAATATTATGATATATGAATAATATCTCAATAAAGTCTTTTTTTAAAAAGCATATTTATGAAAAAGTTTTGAAAAATGTGGATTGAGGGGCACCTGGGTGGTTCAGTCAGTTAAGCGTCAGCCTTCGGCTCAGGTCATGGTCCCAGGCTCCTGGGATCAAGTCCCCCATCGGGCTCCCTGCTCAGCGGGGATTCTGTTACTCCCTCTCCCTCTGTCCCTCCCCCGTCCCTCCCCCTGCTCATCCTCTCTCTCTCTCTCTCTCTCTCTCTCTCTGTCTCTGTCTCTCTCTGTGAAATAAATAAATAACATCTTTTAAAAAAATAAAATAAAATTAAAAAATAGGTTTGATAGGTTTTCATGCATTTTATGTTACTCAGAAGAAAAGGTGAATCTGTTTGAAGAAGGGTTTTCTTGTTACATTTTTAGACTTGCCAGTGAGTAAATTTCAGCTTTATTGCATGGCAACCTGGCTCACATGGGTAGATATACAAACTTACCTGCCATCCAGTGTGTATCGGAATTCTATTCTGTTTTCAAAACTAAAGAGAGGCCATTTTACTTTCTGAAAAGATCAAAGTGGTGGTGGTAAATATAAATCCTCTTGAGAACAAGATCTTCCTTGCAGAGCCTGGGAAACAAATTGATTTTAAAAAGTGGAAGATGTGTTGACAAGTGGAGATTACAGTCAGTCATTCTTTCATTTTTTTTTTTGTCAATTCACACATATTTATTAAGCACCTACATGCACATGGCAATTTTTTTTCATTGGAGCTGGGAATAAAAATGTTTGATTCCTTAAGATGCTGACTACCAAAAGCTCTGAAAGACTTTAAAATACACATTAATATACCACTGAGTTTTTGCAGAGATGTTACATTTATAATCAAATTCACCTGTTTAAAAACAAAGTTCTTGCCCTTTAGCGGAGAAAGTAGCTATAAACAAATAAATGGCTACTTAATACTAGCTCAGGGAATGGTCACTTTTATAAAGACAAACCAGGGTAAAGGGTTGAAGGTTCTGGAGGGGAAAGACCTGATAAAATGGAAAGAAGTCTTTCCAATGAGTTACCATTTGAGGTAAGACCTAGTTAGAAGTAAAGGAGATAGTTTTCTGCAAACATATCCCTCTAAAGAGAAGAACAAGTGCAAAGGTCCTGAGGCAGGAGTGTGCTCGGTCTGTCTGTGGTACATTAAGGACTATATTGTAGCTGAGGTCCTGAGATCAAAGTAGGTCATGGACAGAGGTGAGGTCAGAGAGAAACCAGGAGCAGACTGCATAGGGCCCTGGTGAGAGCTTTTAATTTTATGCTAATATCAGTGGAGAAGTTAAAAGTTAGATGTTTTATTTTTCTACATTTCTGATGCTCATGAAAAGAATCAAAAGTTCAGTTTTAAGAAGATGTGCTGTCCCATATTTTCCAAATTTTGGATAAAATTTCATTTCCCATTTCTTTAACACATGGTCATACTTCAGAAAATGGATGAAAACATGAAATGCCAAATGTTTTCTTCCCAAATTATATCACCACTTAAATCTCCTACTAGCAAACTTGCTAAAAAATCATGTAATATGTAACCAAGAGGGGATGCTGGCTTCTGAGAGAATTTGCAACAACCCTTTACTCCCTTGGGCAAACCAAAGGTAAATGGAACAATTTGGTGGTGCCTTCTTGACCTGCAAACAATTGTTTCATTAAGCAAATAAACAAAAGCAGCTGACAAAATAATTATTTGATTTATCAATGCTTTTACTTTTTAGTTGATTGCTTTCTTATTTTTGAAACAGATTCGAGTTTTGGAAATAAGCAACTTAATTAGTAATTATCTTCCCCATAGAATTAGACTGAGAATTAAAGACAACTTGGATAAATAAGTGTTTCCTCTCTTCCTTGATTTGGGGGGGGGGAGCCCATTTTGCAGGGAGTCAGAAAGCATTCACTTTCACCCCCCACCACCTTGATGCAGGTAACATGAAGCATGTCACAGATAGACCCGTTTTCTCAACCAACTATTGAGAAATGAACATTTTAAGAATGACTTTGTGAAGCAGTGGAAGAGGAAGTGAGGGAAAAGTGCTCATTTACATGTTAACATTTTATTCAAAAGAAATTCATTCATTCTGGACCTTATCTTCCAAAGCACCTAAAATAATTTCTCTACTTTTACAGATCAGCTTCCATATTTCACTGCAAGGGAGGGTGGGGGAGGGTGGAAAAAACCTATCAGTTAGTGGACTAGAACTTTTTATTGTTCCTCAAGCATGCCTCACTGTGAGAAGGGGCAGGGTATAAATTGCATTCTGCAAATGAAACAGTCAAGGAAAATACCTTGAAGAAATGTAACTGGTAAGAGGATAAGCTCAGCTGGAATGGGCAGCTATATGAAGGTGGACACTGGGGACACTGGATGAATTTCAGGGGCCAAAACCGGGCTAGCAGAACATGGTGTCCAGAGAGTTGCCAACAACCGGAGGTGGTAATCTCGGGCGAAGACTCAGTGTTACAGAGTTTTCATCCAATTTCTGGAGGTAGATATGAGAATAAAGGAAGTGTTTCCCCAATGGAAAATGGAGCATAGCCATTAGCAGCGTGGCCTCATAGCAACCAGTGGCTAGAGACCTACACAGTTGTTAAAAAAATCCCCATGGGCAGATCTGGGACTTCAATCTCCAGATCCCATTAGAGGGTGAGGGGGCTAGAAGAGACAGACACAATGGCAAGAATGAGGCAGACCTGGTCTAGTCTGAGAGTGTCTGAAGGACTTGATAGGTTTTGAAGTGAGAGATTCAATGCAGGGATCAAGGAGAGGTTGACTTACTAGAAGTGAGGAAGAGAATAGAAGCACAGGATGAGTTACAAAGCAGAAGTCCCATTCCTTCTGTCAGAGATGTAACAGCATGGCCCTTTTCCTGGAAGTTTCATCAGATGAACATGGCAGCCAAATCCATCAGTGTGTTTTAGGACCCCAACAACCTACAAGGGAGATGTGAGTGAGTGGCTGAGAAGGTGCAGGCATTGGGATTGCTTTAGTGTCTATTATTGTAGGTTAAGCATGGTCCTGGGAGTGAGATAGAGTAGAGCATGCTGGTAGGAATGATGGCGCCCCAGTTATGGGGAGAATGGGTGCTGATCACGGTTCAGACAGGAAACAGAAGGCACATTCAAGCTGGTAAAAGAGAAGAGTTTAATGAATACAGAATTAACAAAGGTGAAGGGAAAGATAAAGATAATCAGGTGGGAATGGTAATACTCCCTAGAGTTAATAAACAAGCAAAATACAGGGAGCTGTTATCACCATTAGGGCCCAAAAGGTCAAGAAGAGGAGACATCCTTATGAGAAGACTACTCAATATGACCTATGGCCTTTGGTTGTGGAACAGAGCCAATGCTAATCTTGGTCCAGTAGGGAGGGAGCTAGCTCAAGGAATAAATACTCTGATTTCTTTCTCTCCCCAAGCTGCAATCTCCTGCTGGTGCCTCCTCTTGGCCAAATTTGAAGCCAGCAGGTAAGGAAGCCCAGCTGAAACATTTTCTAGAGGATAGTTTCCAAGGACTCTGGGAAGGGATGTTGGACAGATCTGGACGGGGAGTTGACAGATCTACCAGCCAGCACAGATCTTGGAAACCAGGGTGGGTTTGATATTCATATGCATACATAAAACATATGTGTGTGTATGTTGAATATAATATATATATAATATTCAATACACACACACACATACACACACATATATTCCTGTTTTGAGATTGCTCTCATTTGTATAACTAAATTGATTTTTATGTTTATTTCTTAATGCTTTATAATGTCTATTTTTATAACTATATTGAGAAAGAACACTTTTGTATTCAAGATGCTTTTTCCTAATTGCATAGAGAACAAAGTTCTAAGCCTTCTGTGGAATGTTAGGTAGATTTTTTTTCTCATAATAAATAAAAGTTTTATTCCAGAAAGCCAATTACTGATGATGATTTCTTTACTCAGAATTGCCAAAATTGGTTTTTATTGCATTCTTTGAGTGTGTTGATTTTTCCCTTTAATTAATAAGTTAAAGACCAGTGGATAAAATATATTTTAAGTTTATGAAATTAGATGAAACTCACTTTCTGATAGTAACATCTGAAGACTTAAGCACTTGTTCTATTGACCTGAAAACTTTGCCTTGGAACACAGTGACTTGCTGCCCATACTTTGTCTATCAAAGGGGCAATAAAGATCTGATATAAAGCAGAGTGTGCAGAAATAGATACTGGCCTCCCTTTGAAAAAGAATCTCACCTCAAGGGCAATGGATCATGAGAAGGAAATTAAATCTTTGGGTTAAATTATCGATTTGCAGTGAGGAAATTTGACTACTCCATCCCCCCCCCCCAAATGGTCTCAGGAATCCCATGTGCCACCAAATATAGGGACAGTTAAATGGCCTAAATGACAGAGTGGAAGCTGCCGGAAGTAAATGTCATCACGGAAAACAATTTGAGAAAATTAGTACGGTGCTTTCAATGAAAACATTCTATGTTTTATTCTTGCCCAGACCAAAATTAGAACAAGTGTGACACTGAGCAGTGAGTGGAGGGTTGGAGCACAGGGTGGAGAATAGTAATTTCAGAATCTGAGGCCTCGTGGAAGTCAGAGACAGCTCAGTTTAGCAGAATAGAATAGGGACAGGCACATCCCATCTGTATGGCATTGGGTAGGTTATGTTCCTCCTTGCTCTTATCTATAAAATAGGGATGGCGTGAATAATATTGGCTTTGCTTACCTCAGTAGAAGAGGTACGAATATCTCATGTCTTCATCTGCAAGGCAGCATGATGTAGTCTGTGACTTTTTTGTTTGTGTAAAGAGGAAATAAAGTGGCTTTTGGTGACTGTCCTAGATAAATTTCTAGGGTAGTATAAATAGGAATTGACTTGAGCCTAATTGAAGACTGGTTAGGTAAAATGATATTTATTATTACTAATGACACCCCAGAAATGAGCAGTGAGTAAAATAATAACTAGTTTGAATAATTATTTTGGCAGATGATAAAACAGGGCAATGCTGTGTCATTGAGAGAGTTGTGTTCTCTGATATTTAGAGAGAAAAATCAGAATAGAGTCCAATTAGATGATTGTGTGATGATTCATTAAGCCTGTAGGGTGGACAGAAAGCATGTAACTATTATAGATGCATCACCCAAACTGAAAGGCATGAAGAGAGGCATAGAATGCCTTAAATGCATTAACATCATTCTTTTTAAAATTTAATTTAATTTAATTTTTTTCAGTGTTCCAAAATTCTTTGTTTATGCACCACACTCAGTGCTCCATGCAATATGTGCCCTCCTTAGTACCCAGCACCAGGCTCACCCAAACCCCCCACACGCCTCCACTCCAAAACCCTCAGTTTGTTCCTCAGAGTCCACAGTCTCTCGTGGTTTGGCATATCCTAGGCACAATCTTCCATCCGCTATTCTCATTTCACCCCCAAGTGTTGATTAATATACATTCTGGCTGACCTTACTGGTCTAGTAATCTCAGATTTAGCTGAAGCAGATATGAAGAGTGATTGCATTCATTAAGACTGATTTGATTTCTGTTTTATTCTTTAATTCATACTTTAGGGCTCCCTTTTGGATAGCATGTGTTGTGCCAGACACTGGAAAGTCAACATAAGCATCCCTGCCTTGGTCCTGACAGGATCATCCGGGGGGTCATTTGTGGCTCCCACAAGTACTTATGACCTGGGCTCTACAGCCATGGTAGGTCAGTCTGGCAGTGAGAGGCAGCTTATGAACTTCCATGTGTTGTTTATATCCTAGAATTCATAAATGTTGGTGCAGATTGGATTGGGTTATTCCATTCCTGAGATCTTTTTAGGCACAATGTAAAAATCTTTATTTGTCTTTGCAATTTACCTTTGAGCTTCCTAAGAGATAGATAATCAAGCCATACTGGTTTAGTCATCCGATGCCTAGAACTCTGAAAAAAATGCAAAGGTGTTAAAAGGAACCACAAATGGCTTTTGAAACAGTAGTTCCTGGGTATCATAGGTCAGAAGATCAGGGACCACACTCTCATCTTTAGTTTTTCTTTCAAAATCCTGCCTTCCTTCAAGATGCATTCTTCAAATCCCACCATCCTTCAAGTGTCTCTTTTAAATGAAGTCCTTCTTTATCACTCTAAATGAAAAGAGCTTTTCTTTTTTCCTAAATTACATAAACCTTCACCCCTTTGCCCATTGCTGGGTACTTAACCTAAAATTTTCTCCATCTATTTGATTACCCATATCCTCCCTTAAATGAGAAGCACCTAGAGGTAAGAGAATGTCATACGTTTTTGTATCTACCTGCTACTCTGCATAGTAAGTTTTTGATAAATATATCCTGAAATAATTAATTTGTTGAAAGTACACATCTGATTTTTTATTTATTTGGTGGAAAAGTTTTTTTAGTGGCCTTGTCATTAGCAGCATACTAAATGAAGAGACTAATGATGTCAAGTTATACTAACAGATTACAACTCAGAGTGTCCACCTCCAATCTTATACTAAGACAGATTAAAAATGATAGCTTAATTTTTAAATAACGAGTTAACTTTCTACTAAAGTGTAACCATTAGGACTACACACTGACCTGATTAGTTTTCTCCTTGACTGACTTTGCTCCTACTCAGGCAGTGACCCTCAACACCAAAGCAATTTGTCACACAAGGGAGTTTTATTGTTTCTCAGCTGGGCATAGTCAAAATTCCTTGCCAAATGTCAAAGCTGTAAATAGTAATAGATTGTGTAGATGTTCTCTTGGAATTTAAGATTGAACTGTGCCCTCTATTTGGAGGGGAAAATTCTGGGTCTCCTCTTTTTCCAAGTATGAAGCAGACTGTTTCCTGACAGGAGGCAATGATCCACTGGGACAGATTTGATGAAATTTGAGTATCATCCTCCAGGGTACCTTTGACAAACAAATGATCTTATAATCCCTCAAATTACCTTTCTCCCCTCTCCTGGTCTAGCTGGTTCATGAAATTCTAACTAGCAGAATCATGTCGTCCACGGAGTTAAACTCTTATTCCCAAGGTGCCTAGATAAAAGTACACGTTTAACTTATATGGGGTAGGTAACAGATTGACAGAGTAATTGCTCAGATTAAACTCTTGTTGGGGAGACACACTCCGTCCTGAGGGAATAAGCCACAGAGTGAAAAGTGACTGGGGTCTGGGTAGTGCCAGACAAGACGGACTTATGTATTTGGTGCAGGAAGTTGAGGATGGGCAGAGTGGCTAGCGGGCTTTGCCCACTGGGGTGACTGGCCCAAACACAGTTCTCAACTGGTTGCTTTGAGGCCCAGAGCAACAGGCAAGTATTATTAATGCTTCTAGGGCTTTGAAAATATTCTAAGTCGCTAACGGTATGATGTCAAACTGACAGGAGCAAAGGATGCAGAAGGGGAAAATTTGCATTCCATCCCGTGGCTTTTTCCTTAACTAGCTACTGATTACTGGAGGCCATTTCCCTACTGTAGCAGGACGATAATTCACTCTTTATGCCTTTGGTTCCTCCTTCAGTGTTTCCTGATATCCCAGCCTTCTTCACAGTCAAGTAACAGCGAGTGTTTCCATACTCATTTCCCTAAGCTGTTGATTTTCAAATTAGACTTTTGCAACCCACAAAGAGAAAATAGTTTGAGAAAAGAGGCTTATGGGTCTAAAAAAAAACCTGTTTTGATCATCAATATTCAGATCCATAAGGGTGCTGAGTATGGTGTTTAAGCTATAACACCAGCTATGTGGATTTCTCAAAAGTCAGAGTCTCCTGGTGCCAAGAAGCAAACCAGGAGTGAGGAGGGGTATCAGAACCTCAAAACAAGTTTGGACATTAGATAGTAGATTTGTGTGTTCCTCTCTCTTCTGGAGATGTGGAAGGTGAGCAGCCAAGATTTTCTTGCCTCACCATCAAAAGCTGGGAGTAGGGCGGATGGATCATTGTGTGTTTGTTTACGCAGGGGACCTGAGACAGCAGAAGGGCATGAGAGATAGGATGATGATGTCAAATGCTCTTTGGAAGAGAGTGGATGTAGCTGATACATTCAGTGGACCTGAAAATATCTCACCGTTGGGAAGAGGGAGTTTAGTGATAGATAATGGCATGAATAAACAAATGTTTCCGTGTTTGCCAACATCAAAGGATAAGAACAACCCAGAACTGATGACAGACATGTCAATGCTTACTATTTGGTATGGACACATAATGACAGATAAACAAATCCTGCTCTCTACTCCTCCATTTACTTTACTGGTACATATCCTTCTCACCTGTGCCCCCATAAAGCTGGCGGGGGGAGAAGAGGCAAATAAAACTGTAAGTTCATGGAGTCTGATATGCATATACTATAATTAGTTTTTCTACCTCAGTTAAAATGCAGAGTTAGGGTAGAAATTTGTTTCAGTTATAAAACACATTTTACATACTTAAGGTCCCGGTTTATGAAATAAAGGTCAATTACATAATTACGTAACAGCATTTTGAAAATTTGAGGCATCATTTAAAGACTTAACAAATAGAAACCATAAATGTGTTGACCCTTCTAAATAAGAGAGGTTTTCTTTTAACTGTATAGGGGTGTTGGTATACCAGACAGGATTTATCATGTACACATCAAGGTTCCTTCCTCTTCTTCCTTTTTTCCTCCCTACCTAAAAGATCTCTGTGTTTGTTCAGGTATCCATCGTATTCTTCTGGCTACGTCTATCCAGGGAGGAGGGCCTCAGATTGTGAATCATGATCGCTGAAGCCAACCATAGTGGACCTTTGCCCTTGCAGTGATTGGTTTCTGTGTGAGCCATTTATGACCCCTAAGAAGTAAGCATAAATCTGCCAAGGGACTTATAGGAAATCTTTCTGTTTTCAATGAAATTTTTGAGAGAACATGTTCCTGTTTTGCTTCAGAATATTGCCATGCAAACATACTATCTGTAAAATGATTTAACCTGATGATGACATGAGCATGGGAAGACTGAGATTGTTGATACTCTATAAAAGCCAGCACTGGAGGTGAACGATCTCCAGAAGTTGTGTTGAGCTATTCTATTTAAAAGCATGGTGAGCCTAGGCTTTCTGTTACCTGGAGATGAAATCATACTACTTTTTATTTTAATATCATTTTTAGGGTCCCAGATAATGTCCCATGAGTGAATCTTCTCTGCTTTTAAAATTCAGCTTAAGGGATGCCTGGGTGGCTCAGTTGGTTAAGCAGCTGCCTTCGGCTCAGATCATGATCCCAGCGTACTGGGATCGAGTCCCACATCGGGCTCCTTGCTCGGCAGGGAGCCTGCTTCTCCCTCTGCCTCTGCCTGCCATTCTGTCTGCCTGTGCTCACTCTCTCTCCCTCTCTCTCTCTCTGATAAATAAAATCTTTAAAATAAAATAAAATAAAATAAAATTCAGTTTAAGATAGACATCTCGTGTTTTGGCCAGTGGTGTCAGCCTCAGTCAGTTGAAAGCAAAAAAAAAAAAAAAAAAAAAAAAAAAAATTCACGTATTTTGCTCTGTACATGACCAGCTACCTTCAAACATATTAGCTGAGGACGTTAAAAAATAAATCAATACACAAAACCTTGCTTAATTTTCTGGGAATTACACTCACTCAACCTTAACCTTAGAGATCTGGGAACAATTTCCCAACGTGCTCAAAGAAAATAGTCTCAGCCTCAGACACAGATAGGAAAATTTAAAAGCTATTAAACTGAGCTGGTCTCTTTCTCTATTTCTGCCTGAGGGAAATTAGTCAATTGAGAGAAACATTTCAGGAAGTACACAGGTTTAAACCAAAATGTCATTGTTAATGATTTTCTATCATTGTTGTAACCTGTACTTTCACAGTAATTGCCATTCTCTGACCCACTGGTCAAATGGTATCTTTCAGTTAGGAAAAATTATGTCTCTGTCAGGTATTAATAAAGCATAGCACTGTAGTTTTCAACTCACTATTAATAATTACAGATCTATATCCAGAGATGATCCCCAAGAACAAAGAGCTATCAAAATTTACTGTGCATATAAAGCCATATTCCTATGCATTGCTTTCTTCTCAGTAATGTTATAGAAGAACCCAGAGAAAGGAAATGACAAAAGTGTCAAATGGGTAACACAGCTGAACTAGTCTCTACCACCTGACCAAGTGAAAAAAAAAAAAATGAGACTTGACACTTCAAAGTTATCAGACAGGTGGAGGATCTATTGCTAATTCACACTCACTTGCTAAAATCCAAATGAAAATGGCACTGGCTAGATGATAGGCAATAAATGAAAAGAGCTCCCTGGGTATCAGATTGGAGGGGGTAGCTAACTCTTTCTGACAGTACCAGTGAAATTCCCTTGGCCAGATGTGTTCATTTAAAAGTTTTTCAATTCTTGTTCACTCAAGGGTGTTTCATAAATTGGAGCTTTACCATCCAGAACAAGCTGCTGAGGCCAATTGTAGCTTAAACCTCTACAAGGAATGAAACTCAGAATCTTGGGGCGCCTGGGTGGCTCAGTGGGTTAAGCCGCTGCCTTCGGCTCAGGTCATGATCTCAGGGTCCTGGGATCGAGTCCCGCATCAGGCTCTCTGCTCAGCGGGGAGCCTGCTTCCTCCTCTCTCTCTCTGCCTGCCTCTCTGCCTACTTGTGATTTCTCTCTGTCAAATAAATAAATAAAATCTTTAAAAAAAAAAAAAAAGAAACTCAGAATCTTTTCTGGCCATGTCTGCATTGGGAAAATCCTGTAAGTGTTCTGAAAACAGCAAGTCCTGTGAATGATAAAGAATTGAAAGGAATTATATCTGCATCAAGAGCCACTACAGATGATTCAATAAACTATGATCTCTAAAAATGGAAAAGTGGTTAAAATAGGTTATTTTTCTGAGTCATTGCTGATAAGCAGTCCCTCTGCAGATTCTTTGTGCCTATAGCTGATCTGTTTAGCCACAGAGTATCATGTGAGTGATTCTGCAATTATGCCTAGAGAAACTATTTAATTACTTGTCAGTGAAGGATTTCTAAGCTTCACTATCATGCTTTATCCCAGATTCTTTTCTCAACTCTGCCTCCATTTGCAGATGATTGAGGAAGACTTTCATACTATCAAATATGTCTCCTGAAGCCAAGAATGTATTTGGGTACACAGGTGAGTCAAATGGTTAAAGAGTATTGATGAGCATCAATGTCTTTGGAAGGAGCACAGGCATCAGAAGTCCAGGGGGCCAGTCTCCGACTATTGCTAGGTCCATGGGTATATTTGTTCATCTCTTCCTAGGCCTCAAAGTCCTCATAGAACATCTCAAGAACTATTTTGCATTCTTAACAATAATAAAACTTTACCAATTTATGAACATCCTTCCATGACTCAACTGCCCTGACTTTATTCATGAAACTCTCAAGCATGTACCTATTTCCCTACTACCTTTTGTTGTTTCAAGGTTCACTACACACACACACACAGACACACACACACACACACACACACACACATATGTGCATGCAAGTTGGAATCTTGAAAACTTTTCCATTATTGCTATTCTTAGGTAATACTGAGTCAAATAAGTCCTGCAACAATAATTGGCTCTTTCCACTGAAACAAATATTAAAGATAAGTCCTACACATACAAATGTAGAGAAATATATTTATATATATAGAGAGAGAAACAGAAATAACTTTATTGGATACATAATAAATGTTGCATTTACTCAATGTGTCATGTAAATTGAAAAAAGCTGCCAGGTCCACATAAAGCTCTTTGAGTGAACAAACAGTTTCTAAGTATTAAGAGTGCCAACTTCTTACACTGGTATAAATTTAACAGATTAAAAACCAATAAGAAGAGCTCTATAGAATGCAAGATCCTTTAGGGAAGAAAATGTTCTTACTCATTGCTCTTTCTAGCAGAAACAAGATTATTTGTGTCTAAATTAGGTACAGTTTCTACTTAATTTATTACTTTGTATTGTACTTGGAGATACACTAAGCATGAAATCATCTTATAAATCTAAATTTCCTTCTACTCCGATGCTACTGATGTGACAGAGTAGAATAATGTTGAGTATTTTTCCTGAAGAATTTAAAAGATGGAAAATGGATTGAAAGTTGGCCATTTGTTTTACTCTCTAAATAGCAGGCTTGTCTATTTCCAGAGTTTACAGGCACAAGAGGTAGTTAATTCTGATCCAAACTTTGAGTCAAGTACCTTCTTTCTACTTTGAGTGACATGCCTAGTAGGTTTCCAGTTCTCTTAATCTTCTTTCTCATTTATAGCACTGGGTATTCTGCAGTCAATTCATACTGTTATTTAAGCTTTTTACTATTCATACCCAAATATTCACTAATCTTCCTTTAAAAGACACAAATGATCTCATTGTGAGGTGTTGAGCATGAAATGGCAGGATAACTGAGCAGGATTCTTTTGATTAAACTACTCCAAAGTGATCTAACACTTAAGTAAGTTGTTTCTTCTTGCATCTCAATTTCTTATCAATAGAAGTTAAATCATATCTGTCCCTTCTGTTCCTCAGGAATGTTGGGCAGAAAATGTACCAATTTTTGCTTTAAATGGCTTACCATCACTTAGAGGTACAGCTGTCGAGCCAGGCAACCATGAAAGAAGCATTTGAGCATGCATGAAAGGACAATCACGTGTTCTTAGAATTACAGGTAGAGAAAAATACGACAGGAATGCAGAAATAAATCAGGCAGGAAATAGTTTTGCTGAACATATTTTCAGGGACTGAAAGAACTCATGTAGAGATTGTCAACCTCTACTGAAATAAAGCAGATAGGGGAGTCGGCTTCCCCCTGTATCTATGCCTGCTGCTCTGCCTACTTGGGATCTCTCTCTCTGTGTCAAATTAAAAGGAAGAAGAAGAAGAAGAAGAAGAAGAAGAAGAAGAAGAAGAAGAAGAAGAAGAAGAAGAAGAAGAAGAAGAAGAAGAAGAAATAAAAAAATCAGATAAAGATGAAGAGATAGGTAAAATTGGACTAAGGGCAATGAGGGGGCTGAGCCAACACATGTGAAGAGCATGGCCTTGGAGTAGCACCCCCAGCTGCCGACCTGACAGAAACATGCTGTAGGCATGTAGCTCATGGGTCTTCCAGCTGGTTTTGGGTCTCTGACACATAATAACCAAATCTCATGGCTCTAGATGTTACCTCAGCTCCCCTGAGAAGATAAAGTAGGCTTCTTGGTCTCCAGTCTGGGCCCATTAGGCAACTCTAAGTTAGATGGAAGACTCAACTGAACTCTTAAGGAATCTGAACCCCTTAATTGGGTCAACAATTCAAGTCTGGAAAGACTTGAGTGAACATTGAAATGATGAAAGCAAGGATTATGCTGAGTATGAACACTTTTGCATCAGGTTTAATACAGTAAGTATGTTTGTAATTTTTCTCATTGTAAAGACCTATTTATCCAGAGCGACTCCATCTCAGTTAAAAGCCATTTTGTTGTTTGTTGCAGTAAAACTTAAACTGACCCTGCCCACTCCTCCTCTCCCAAGAAACTTACTTAGAAGCAAGTCTGGGAAACCAGTAAAATATGATCTGCCAGTTCCTAATAACAGAGCCCAGAATACAAGGACGAGTCAGACCAGGTGGAGATATCCAATCAGTAAAAAGCACACATACTATCTACCTAACCACCAAAGAATGTAAACCCCGCCTTTTGGGTGCCAAACTTGAGTGCCATTTCTGACCAGAGTAATAGGTTAGTTCAAACAGCTACTATAGGGTAAATTGTAATTCAATTGGCCACCTGCGTGTGACCTAACATGACTATGCAATGTTACAGTCTCATTGGCCACCTATGTGTGGCCAGGCTTTTGTTCTATAAAAGATAGCCTGTAAGATGTGGGGGTCGCTCTCTTTAGAGGTGGCCTTGACCGGTCAGTCGATTCTTGAGCCTGTAAACTGGGGCTGGTTGCTCTCTTCGGAGATGGCCCTGACCGGTCAGTCTGACTTCTAATGCTTGGCAAAGAATAAAGCTTTGCATAACTTTAACTTTGTCTCAATCTCATTCCCCTGGCCAATCAGTCTGACTTCTAATATTTGGCATAAAATAAAGCTTTAAATAACTTTCACTTTGTCTCAGTCTCATTCCTTTGATAACGGACCTAACACTCATTATTCAGGACTCTAGGGAATTTGATTTAATTTAACTTTTTTATTTTTTTAAAGAAGACTTTATTTATTTGAGAGAGAGAAAGCAGATCAAAAGAGAGAGAAAGAGAGCATGAGCAGGTGGTGGCAGAAGGAGAGAGACAAGGAGACTCTCACTGAGCAGGAAGCCCAGTGCAGGGCTCAATCCCACAACCCTGAGTCCGGACCGGAGTTTAAGGAAGATGCTTAATTTACTGAGCCACCCAGGCATCCTGGGAATATGGTTTACTTTTAAAGTTGTGGCTTTAAGTTAATAAGCATCACAAATTCGACTACATTTATAAACCTTTTGAAAAAGAGACTTGATTGTCACTGTATGCATATGCATGTGATTACTTCTTTTGTCTAGAAGAATATTTTAAATACTTGGAAAGTTTTTTTTTTTTAAGATTTTATTTATTTATTTGAGAGAGAGAGAGAGCAAGGGCAGTGGGGAGCAGCAGAAGGAGAGGGAGCTGGGAGCCTGATGCAGGCCTTGATCCTGTGAACCCAGTATCATGACCTGAGGAGAAGGTACACGCTTAACCAACAGAGCCACCCAGGTGCCCCATGGTTTTTTGTTTATTTATTTATTTACTTTTGATTAGGCCATAGGCTTGCATTGTAAAGCATTAGAAATGCTTAAAAAGGAAATCTAATCTATTAAATTAACACATGAATTTAAGATATTTAATGAATCCTAGTTACATTAAAAGAGTGTTGGGGCACCTTGGTGGCTCAGTGGGTTAAAGCCTCTGCCTTCGGCTCAGGTTCATGATCTCAGGGTCCTGGAATCGAGTCCCGCATCGGGCTCTCTGCACAGCAGGGAGCCTGCTTCCTCCTCTCTCTCTGCCTGCCTCTCTGTCTCTCTGTCTGTCAAATAAATAAATAAAATCTTTAAAAAAAAAAGAGTGTTAAAGTAAATTTTCTGTACAATGTGGATGAACCAAACATTAATCAGAGAAAGGGTAACTGTACTTATTTTACTAAGTTTATAAATAAATATTTGTATAGTGAACTTAAAGAACTGAGGGAAAAATGTATGAGATTTAGAACTTTTTAAATAAATCAAATAAGAATATAAAGCATAGTAGCTCTACCTGTTCTTTCTGTGTCTTTCTATACTGAAAGGTAGACAAATCAGAAACAGATTCTTTAACTATAGAAAACAAGCTGGTGTTTGCCAGGGGGAGGTGGGTGAGGGATGGGGGAAATAAATGAAGGGGATTAAGGGTACACTTACAAGAATGAGCACTGAATAGTGTATAGAATTACTGAATCACTATATTGCAAACCTGAAACTAATATAACACTGTATGTTAACTATACTGGAACTAAAAGTAAAGAAAACTTTTTAAGTTAAAAAAAAAGTGTAAATGTGACCTTGTGACTCCTTATTTAAAAATTTATTAATAGTTTTTACACCATTTCTCTTTTTTAAAAAACATTTATTTATCACCCTTTTTATTTGAGAGAGAGAGAGAGAGAATGAGTGGGAGGAACAGCAGAGGGAGAGAGAATCTCAAGCAAACTCCCCATGGAGCGTGGAGCTCAATGCAGGACTTGATCTCATGACCCTTAGATCATGACCTGAGTTGAATCAACGGTCTGACACTTAACCAACTGTGCCACCCAGACACCCCTCTAGTCTATTTCAAAGCAGAGGCTTTCTTCGAGGCCCTGCGTTATCTCACATGCCTAATCTACTACTGATTTCTCCCTACTACATTCTTCCCTGACCTTCTGACTTAAGCGCGCTGGGCATTCTTCTACCTCCATATCTTTATCTTGTCTCTTCTTTCTACCTGGAAACCTTTTTCTTTTTTTTCTTCTTTTATTCTTTTCCAGATAGCTTCTTCATTTCCTTTGGACATTTACTGAGGAGTCACCTTCCTGGAAGGCCTTCCATGCGCAGTGACACAATCTAACATCTACGCCTACATCCCCTTTGATACTTCATAACCCACTTCTCAATTCCCAGCTTTACTTTTTCTCTGGATGACTCATTTATCTTTTTTATTTGTCTACTTCCTCTACTAATATATGAACTCCATGACATTAGGGTTTATTTTGAGGGGGATGGTTTAGCAAAAGCCCAACAATAGCTGTCTGGCACAGAGTAGGACTCAGTCATAACTGTTAAATTGACAAGGGCATGGACATGCATAGATCAACTTCACCCTTGGAAGATATAAAATTACATAGCTAGACCATGGCATCTAGGATTTTTTTTTCCAGTTATCCGTTTTGCTTGTTCATTTTTTAACTTCCTTCAGGTCTCGTTTCAAATGTCACTGAGAAGTCTTTCCCAACTCTGCCATCAAAAATAAATCGTGCCTTCCAAAATGTTCTATTTCCTTACCTGCTTTTAGTTTTTCTCCGTAGATTTTTCAGCAACTGCCATGATTTATGGCAGTTTATTTACTGTATATTTGTTTATTTGTTTTCTGCCTCCTCTAAAATGTAGGAGTGATGGAGAAAAAGGTTTTTCTTTTTTCCTGATCACAAATATCTACTCCACACCTGGTCAATATTTATTAAAGGAAAGATTGAATGGGTGGATGGATGGATGGATGGATGCAGCCACGACCTCTCTTTTGCATTCCAGACACATATGAACCTAGTAGACAGCACTGAAGGAATGTTTTACCTCAAAGACAGCAGGATTTCTGCTGAACTTGTCAATTTCCTCCTTCCTTGTTCTTTAATTTGCTTGTAAGTATCCCTTAGACTAGAAATCGCACATCACCTTGGCTTCTCCTGCCCACCTACTTTTGAATCCATAGGTGCCCCAAGTCTTGCTGGCATACCCTGTCTTACCTCTGCTCCCTCCCTACTGATATCACCTGTTTCAAATGTCAGAGAAGGATCTGCATTGTCTCTTCTAAAGTCTTCAGGCTCCTTGTAGTTCATCATCTCCACCTTTCCCAATGCGAGATTCCTAAACTCTGATCCTCAGTTTTCCTTAAAATATTCATTGGCCTTTAAGTGAATTTTCCTTTGTGAGACATTCAAAGCTCTTCACAATCTATTCCCAAACAAATTTCTGGTCTGACCTTTATTTTGTGTCCTCTATCATCTACCCTCGGGCCAGGACCTTTCAGAATTGCATCTGAGCCACTGACATCGGTCCTGGTGAAACTGATGGCTCACCTGCGACACTAGTCCTCAGACCCCAATCCAGATTATGGATCAGACTCTCCAGACAAGCAGTCCTGGGAATCCACATTTTTAATAAGCTTTCTTGGCAGTTTCCAGACACACAAACATTATAATCACACCGGGTTATAAACTGCTCAAAAGAGCTCTCTGCTCTCAGCTCTCCCTGACCACACTTTCTTTTTGTCTAGAATGTTTTCCCACTCCACAAACCAAGATTATTATGTTTCTTCCTCCATTTCCCCTACTTTCACTCACAGCACCCCCTTTGGGGTATTTGTTCTTTATGCTCCTTCTGACTCATATCCTGTTCATGTGTATAGCCCATCCCTAGCATGCTATTTTTCACCCAACAGGTCTTCAATCAATGTTTGTGCAATTGAATTTTTTAAGTGCTTTAAGCTAGTCGAAAGTTAAGACCCTGTTAAATCACAGGAGAACATGAGATTAATTCATGTGGAGTGTTATCTGGGAACGATTTTGCTCTTTTGCTTTTATCATTTTTGTGTCGCTAGATAACAGAAGTCTCCAGCTGCAATTAGCAAGCACCTTTTCCTTAGGTAACGAACATGGAGGTGGAAAGCCTGCAGACTTCAGAAAACTGAAAGCCAACTTTGACATAATAGTCTCCATATTTTCTCTTTTAAAAATTTTGTATCTCTATGTGCAATGCAAGCACTTCTTTGATCAAAACTATACGAACTTTTAAAATTTGCTATAGATTACTTTCTAGTTAGTTTGCATTGAGCTGGGCATTGAAGAATAAGAAGGATTTCAAAAGACAAAAATCACGATTATGCAGCCTAGACAGAGGAAAAAAATAAATCTTTGGGAAAATGATGAGTAGTTCTAATGTCATAGTTATAGAAATAATTTAGGTAAGGGCTGGCTGATGAATAGCCATATTTATCCTTCTAAGGAACTGTCTGGCTTCTTTATGCTTTGTCAGTGACGCAAAGTTATGTTACCTTCAAAGTGAAACCTCTTTGGAAATCAAAATGGCCATCACTCTGACTGACCAAATGGCATTTGCTCCTGGATCTGGGTTAAGTTTTGGAGAATGCAGTTGGGATAGAAATGGAAGAAGTGAAGAACAAGAACGCTTCCTTTCTGCTGGCTCAGGAAAACTTAAAACTGCCCCACTGGTATTCAAAAGGGAAGCAAGTCCCATTTTCATGTTGATCACATCTGCAAATGGAAGAGAGTTTTTCACATTCTCTTTGAAATAGACTCTAAACATATCATTTACAATCTATGTACTTATTTTAAATTGTAGATTTGAAAGTTTTATGTTAAGAAAATAAATTATATTATACACATAAAAATTAGATATATGAAAATAGTTATTCCTAAATATTTCACTTTATTTCTCAAGCCAAATTAGTCTTGAAATTCAATCTATGGAAACTTTGGGGAGGGAAAGTATATACTTTTAATCCTCCATTTTCAGAGAGAGGAAAGGAGAATTCCAAGCAGACTCCCTGCTGAGTAACTGAGCCCAATTCGAGATTCAATGTCAGGACCCTGAGATCGTGACCTGAGAGTCAGATGCTTAACCGGTTGCACCACTGGACATCCCTTAGGCCTCCTTCTTACAGTGGCTTCTGTGACATGATATTTATACATATATGACAAAGATAATTTTATTTAACATGTATTATGTTTGTAATGGGGTAAGGAACAAAGACAATCACTTTCCAACAAAAATATATGCAATATAAAAGGAAGGATGTTACTAATTAGTATTAGTATATTTGGAATCAACATATGACATAGAAAATAGAAAAAATTCCATTGTAATGTTAAGAAAAAAATTATTCATGACTTTTGTTAAAGAATGGTAAGGAGTGCCACTGTGGTAGGTATAGGGACCACTGCAGTGGGGCCTTGCGGTGTGGGAGGAAGATTGGCTTCAACACCAAAAACAAGGAAAAGTGGGAATTTATAACCATGAGCAGTGTAGGGAGCTAGTGGATGGAAAATTACAAAGAGAACACATGAGAGATGAAGGGTGATTCTGGCTAACCCAACCCAACAGGATTCTTGCTGAAGCTAGGCAGGTAGGGGGAATGGGAATGAGAGAATGGGGGAGAATGGATGATGAAGATAATCACCACATGATGATGACGAAGTTATCAAGAGTGATCAAGTAGGAAGGAAAGGGGATTCTTGGTAAACTGACTTCATGAGACTCTTGCTGAAAATGGACAATATAGAGATAAACATAGAAACTCAAAATTCACGACCTAGTTGAGAAGAAAGTTCATAGGAGCCTGACCAGAGTGTGGTCAAAGAGAAAAGTCTTTGTCAGTTAATAAAAATAACAATTTTTGAAAATTTCTGAAGATTTATCCCTAGTTTTCCACATAACCTTGTTTTGTTTTTTTTTCTATCTCAAGCTTTGTAACCTTTTGTTTATGAAGAAAAAAATAAGATAAAATTGGCAATGATATAAAATATAAAGTATTCTTTGGAAAACTATTTTGTAGTTATCTGCCCATATTCTGATTTAAAAAAATTAGTCCATCATTTAATATAGCAATGTCCAAAATTTTAAGAGAAACAAAGCCCCTCACATCTAAGATACAAATTTGATAATTTGATCAGAATTAGTTAAAAGCTTTTGCTCTTTCGCTATATATATGTGTGTGTGTGTCTGTGTGTGTGTGTATACAAAAACACATATACATGTACATATATATACACATATATATGAAAATAATTATTCCTATTTATTTAACTTATTTGTTTGAGAGAGAGAGCATGCATGAGAGCAGGGGAGGGGCAGAGGGAAAGGGAGAAACAGATTTTATTTATTTATTAGAGTGAGATAGAGAGAGCACGAGTGGGGGATGGGGTACAAGGAGGAAGAACAAGAGGAAGAAGCAGACTCCCCTGGGCAGGGAGCCCCATGAAGGGCTCAATCCCAGGACCCTGGGATCATGACCTGAGTAAAAGGCAGATGCTTAACTCACTGATCCACCCAAGTGCCCCAGCAAATACATTTTCGAGAACTTATTTTTGCATCTGGCACCATGTTAGGCTCTACAGTCACAAGACTAATGAGATACAGGAGCTACTATTAGTATGTTTGTAGTCTACTCAGGAAAAGCAGCATATTTTAAGGTCATCAAAATACAGCATCATCCATGCAATAAGAGGAATATGCTCAGAGAAGGATGCCCTAGTGGTCGTTCTTAATCTCCTACAGGTCATGGGGGTTTGGGCTATCATGACATTTTTTTTTTTTAAGATTTTATTTATTTATTTGGCAGACAGAGACCACAAGTAGGCAGAGAGGCAGGCAGAGAGAGAGGAAGAAGCAGGCTCCCCGCTGAGCAGAGAGCCAGATGCGGGGCTCGATCCCAGGACCCTGGGATCATGACCTGAGCCGAAGGCAGAGGCTTAACCACTGAGCCACCCAGGTGCCCCGACATTTTGTTTTTAAGAAAGCTATTAATACATAAATTAAATTTTTCCCTTTAAGAAATAATGGGGTTTGATAGTATCTGAGAGGATCTAGTAAGCTGATGTAGGGGTTCATAGAAGGTATAAAATGTGCTCATGGGTCATTACTTTTTTTTTATTTTTTAGCCACTCAGCTCAGAATAGGTTTTGATTATTATATAATCTGGAGCTATTTTTGTTCATTCTTGGCTATATTTTTAATAAATACTGAAGCATAATTTATGTAATGCATCCATTTTAAATATATGGTTTAGCAAATTCTGACAAATAGACATGACATGCTCACAATCAAGATAAAGAATGCTTCTGTCACCTCAAAGACCTTTCTCATGCCCTTTTGAAGTCATGAGTCCCACCCCCTATGTTAGGTATCCGGAGATCTGGCTTCTATCACTACAGATTAGTGTTCTAAAATTTTATGTAAAGGAATCATTCTGTGTGTAATCTTTCATGTCTGGCTTCTTTCATTCTACATAATGACTTTGAGATTCTCCATGTTGTTGTACATATCTGTAATTGCTTTTCATTGATGTGTAGAGTTTCATTGCATAAATAGACAAACTTCTGAACACAGTGGTGACATATTTTAGAGATTCTAGTTTCTGTAACTTTCTTCTGAGGAGCGTTGGTGTTTATTCTGATAGGCAATTCAATTACTAGCTGATTTACTCCAACTCCGGTAGGCTTAGCTTTCTATATTGTGGGTTTGGTGTTTTGGGAATCCCTAAACCATTTTATTTAGCAGAACCCAACTCCCTAACTGTATTCTGTGGGTCCTATTCATGTTTGGTTTCAAGGTTTTTAGAGTAGTTCAGAGTACAACTTACTCTAAATAATGTCTTGGTTTTTACTCCTGTAGTACCTCCTTTATGAAGTCTCCATTGTACTAAAAAATGACTAAAGGAAACAACTTAGATGATATAATCAAACTTTATTTATTACCTCATTAAGTGGACAGTCTTCTTTCTAATAACTGCAAAATGCGGGCTAAAAGTAAGATGCTGGTACAGGATGAAGAATAAAGAATAAGGAAGAGAAAAATAGCAAGTAACTGATTGTCTAGGGCCACATAGTCTACTTTGTTTGGAGTGAGAAGACCAAGAGTTGCTTTGGCACTTGAGGATTGGGCTGTCTAGACATACTGTGTTTTTGCTCAAGTGGAGCATTTACAGGGACATGTGGTCATCTAAGTTTTGGTTTGCTGATGCTGCATTGTGGGTGGGAGTGGCTCCATCTTGAGCCAAGAAATTTAGTTCAATAGATGGATGTCTTGTGTTAATAAAGTCTTAACATGTCTCTCCAGTCTGGAACTCCAGTGACTTCCACACTGACTGATCAATGGAAGATGTGCTTGGCTCTCAAATCTGGAGCTACTATTTCCTGGGAAACTTTAACACACACATGTCAACCACAGCCCTTCGACAAGTCCTTACCGGGATCCCCACTTGGATTTTGGGAACTCCCTCTAAATAAATTATCTCCCTACTCTTTGGTGCCTTCCTTCACAGAATGAAGGGCAATCAGCTGTTGGAGACCCTGATTTCTGTAACCCCAAGCTCAATGGGACCATTGTACCCCATATGCTGTATTGAGGACAGGAAATAGCCTCATATATTTTGTGTAGTTTTATGTTTGCTTATGGTAGGTCTAGTCTAGTGTAAGTTACCTTATCATACATAGCCCATAATACATAACTGATTAAACAGAACAAATTATGTTGAATTTGAATTTCAACATTCTTAATTAAAATTTTGTGTAGGCCTTTATAACATGCAGTTTTGTTCCAGAACTACTTTTAAGCTAAGAACAAAGCACTAGCAGAAGTCATTTCTTAGAGAATTTTTTTTTCCTGACTACCCACCTGACCCACCAGTACATAATAAACACATCTCCATTTCCCCAGAACAGTGAAACTGAGAAAAAGAGGTAAGAAAGATAAATAATCCATGAGCTTTTCTTTTAATTTATTTTAGGCAAGAAAAAATGGAGACTTCTCTCAGATGACATGCCATATGGGAGAACGCAAAGGCTCAATGACACATAATCATAGAAGGGAGGTGTCTCTCATGGAATCTAGGATGGAAGCAGTCTTTAAAGAAATGATGGCACGTTGGATATATGTATCCTTTTAATTTTATAAAGGCAACCAATCTGTCTAAGAGGAAGGGTTATTCATTCGTCTGTGACTCTCTCCCACCATTTTTGTATGCTGGGCCTCCCATTTTGAAAGCTGTCTCACATTTTAGCTGAAATGCTTTTGTCATGTTCCTTGATAGTTTATAAAGTAAATGTAAACTATCCACATGTACACATTTCCTATTGCTGCAGTAACAGATTATCACAAACTTAGGATCTTAAAACACAAATATATTAACCTATAGTTCCAGAGGTCAGAAATGTTAGCATCAAGGTGCCGAAAGGGCTGCATTCCTTCTGGAGGCTCCAGGGTAGAATCTGTTTCCTTGCCTGTTCAAGCTTCTAGAGGCCACCCAGAAGCTCACAGACTTTTCCTCATACCACTCCAACCACCGCTCATCACACTCCTTTTCTGACCTTGGCCCCTATGACCCCCCCCCCCCACTTATTTTTTTAAGATTCTATTTATTTATTTGATACAGAGAGACACAACAAGAGAAGGAACACAAACAGGGGGAGCTGGACGGGGAAAAGCAGGCTTCCCGTTGAGCAGGGAGTCTGATGTGGGGATGGATCCCAGGACCCCGGGATCATGACCTGAGCTAAAGGCAGACATTTAACGACTGAGCCATCCAGGAGCCCCATTTGACACCTCTTACAAGGACTCTTGTGACTACATTGAGCTCAGCTAAATAATCCAGGACTGTCTTCCCATTCCGAGCTTTAACATGGTCTTATCTGCAAAACCCCTTTATGAAATTGTAGATTCTAATGACAAGGCTATGGACATCCATTGGGAGCCATTTTTTTTTTGCTTAGAACAGTATAAATATGTGTTTGGACTAATTACGAACTAGTTTCTATACCTTGTCATTTTTAATAGTCCATACACATTAACGAAGTTTTCCATTATTTCTGACCTAGAGTTGAAATAATTAGAAACTGTTGAATTTAAGAAATCAGAGACCTCAGAAGTTTGAGGATTTTTCCTCTAAATATCCCTTTCATGTGTAACATGTTAGTAAGAGAGGGAAAGATGGAAGGGGGTTTTACAAATCTAACTCAAGATTTTTTTTAACAGACTTATAAATCAACATCTTCCCAAACTTTTTTTCTGTAGCAATCAAGATGTTTTAATAAATTTTTAGAAAGTTAAAAATGTAAAGGGATCCAAACTATATATTTCATCTATTTAGAAAAAGAATTATTCACACCTTCCATGTCATTTTAGAAGAGAACTACTTGCAGAGTATCCTGTGAAAGCCTTTTTGGCTTGTCATTGGTAAAAAAATCACAAAGATTATTTTTAGAACAAAATAAAAATTTCCAAGCATGAACGTTTGCATGAATTTAAGACTCCACACTATAATACATAATTTGTTTCTAAACCAATCACAATATTTTTATATTGGTTAATGATTAATCATGTCTTTTATTCATCAAATGGCAATACATTTTAAAAACTGACAACTTATTAAAAGAAATGTTAATATAGCAGAAATATTAAAGATTTTTTATTATATAAACTTTATAATAAAATCTGTAATATCATACTGATCCAAAATAAAACCTTTTACCCTAAAACCTTTCTCTCTCACACTCCTTGAATTATCCAAGAGGGAACATAAGATTATGGTATTATGAAACTGTTCATGAGTCGAGCCATAGTGGAAATGCTAATATGTGAAATTAAGGGAGCTCAGAAGTGAGTCTTGACTTTATCTGGGAAGAGTGGGGTTAAGGAAAGCTTCCTGGAAGAACTAAGCACTCAGCTAACTGTGAAAAGATAAACAGGATTTACCCAGCAAAGTGTAAGTAGAAGGGAAGAGAGGGATATGTCATTTCAAGTGGAGAGGATAGCATGAGAAGAATCGATAGTGAAGAGGTATTTCTAGACTGTAAACAAAATTGATGTAGTGATTTTAAAAGACTGAGACTAGAGAGGTCATCAGGGAAAGACACACAGGACATTAAATGCTAACATGAGGAACTTGACTTGATACCCTCATGGTAGGAGGCTGAAGAACCAAGAGGGAGATAAATTACTTCTGTGGTTCTGATGGATTTCTCTGGAAGTTTTGTGAGAGAGAGAGATCCTAAAGAATGGATCTGAGGACAACATTCCTAGAGGTGGAAAGTTAATGAGCTGAAAGATGCAGAGGTAGAGCTCAGTAGACTCTAACAGATGATGTTGGCAAAGGTCAATAATAAGTTAGAGGTACATTCCAGGTGAAGAAGAAGCAAGAGAAAGCTCTGAGTCTCTTCCATGATTTCTAAGTAAGTGAGAAGCAAATTTATGATGAAGGTAAATTAGATACTGTGGAATATCCAGATGCCAAGTGGTGGCCAAAAACATAAGAATGGATGAAATTACCTAGACAGAAGACTGAAGAGAGAAGAGAGAACAACCACAATGGTGCTAACATACATGGCAAGTGGTCCTGTGGCAGGTACTCTTGGGAGACTTCACACATATGAACACACATGTGTTCATAACATATCTAACCACACTTTATGGGTGACAAAACTGAGGAAAAGTGTCTAAGAAAATTCCCCAACACCTCACAGTGGCCAACAAGGGAGTTGGGATCCCAGCTGAGACACCTGGGCATTGCAGGATGTGCTCTCAGGAGAAGGGAGTGGCCATAACTCAAAGGCAGCAGAGAGATCCAGAGAGAGACCTGAAACAGAGCTATTGGATTTTACAAGTAGGAGGAAATCACCACAGGGTAAATTTCAGTACCAGCAGCTTAGAGCAGGGAGGAAAGTGATATGGTAACACATGAGTGAGAGGAATGGCAGAGTCCTGAGTATTTATCTGATATAGCTGTAGACATAGAGTACATTTACGTTAGCTTCGCACAGATGTTTGAGTGCTTCGTATGATACAATGCTGGACAAGCATGGCCTTTGGCCTCATAAAGCTCATGTTTTAGCACCTGTAATATCACAATATGTAATTATTTATTTATTTATGGCCTATTGCTCTGGAGGAAATCAATGGTTGGATGTGATGGACATTGCCAAGGAAGATGCTATCTAATCTGAGATCTGAGGGGTTGAAAGGAGCTTGCTGGGTAAAGAGTTAGGGAAAAACATTTCCTAAATGAGTAAAGGAGAAGTCCTTATGTTCATTCAAAATGAATTTGGCACTTTGAAGAAATAGTCTTAAAAGTTCGAAGAAGAAGGAAGAGAAGAAAAGGAAGAGGAAGAAGTGCAACAGGAGGAGGAAGAGAGAGAGAAGAGGAGGGAAGAGGAGGAGGAAGAGAAAGCCAGTGTTGTTGTTGCAGAGTGAATTAGCAGAAAGGAACAATGGCAGGAGTTCCGAGAGCCTGACAAGAAGATGGAAGATTCCGAAGTCTCGTGGCGTGATGCAAATCTGCAACTTATTCCAGTGGCAACCGGAGAGTGATCTGATTTGGTTTACATTTCCCTTTGGCTACTGTTTGGAGACTGAACTGAAAGACAAAAGTGAGAATGAAAAGATAAGCTGGTGCAGCCACTCTGGAAAACAGCATGGAGGTTCCTCAAAATGTTGAAAATAGAACTGCCCTATGACCCAGCAATTGCACTATTGGGTATTTACCCTAAAGATACAAATGTAGTGATCCAAAGGGACACATGCACCCGAATGTTTATAGCAGCAATGTCCACAATAGCCAAACTATGGAAAGAACCTAGATGTCCATCAACAGATGAATGGATCAAGAAGATGTGGTATATATACACAATGGAATACTATGCAGCCATCAAAAGAAATGAAATCTTGCCATTTGCAACAACATGGATGGAACTAGAGCGTATCATGCTTAGCGAAATAAGTCAAGCAGAGAAAGACAACTATCATATGATCTCCCTGATATGAGGAAGTGGTGATGCAACATGGAGGCTTAAGTGGGTAGAAGAAGAATAAATGAAACAAGATGGGATTGGGAGGGAGACAAACCATAAGTGACTCTTAATCTCACAAAACAAACTGAGGGTTGCCGGGGGGAGGGGGTTTGGGAGAAGGGGGTGGGATTATGGACATTGGGGAGGGTATGTGCTTTGGTGAGTGCTGTGAAGTGTGTAAACCTGGTGATTCACAGACCTGTACCCCTGGGGATAAAAATATATGTTTATAAAAAATAAAAAATTAAAAAAAAAAAAAAAAAGATCAGGTGCCTGGGGCTTGAGATAATTCAGATCGAGTGTTACATAATTGATGGGAGGAAAAAATGTATTTGACCAAACAAAAGTTAACAAAATAAACTGGCAAAATGTTATAGAAGGAATAAAAGCAAGGGTACACTTTATATTAAATGTATGAAACTGGATTTTTCTTGCAAAAGTGAAGACTCTCCTTGGTTCAGAAGCAAAACACAGCTCTGTGTTTTTCACGAGACATGTGTAGCGTAAAGTAAAAAAGAGGAATTGACAATGCAGGGGTGGTTAGTTACCAGGAAATTCAGGTCATAAGAAACAAGAAATTGTGACAGTAATATCAAAGAAGTAGACTTTGAGGCCAAAATAGTTAATTTGACAAAAGTTTTAAGTGGACAGAAGTTACCATCCCCAAAGAAGATTGTCATAATCTCTTATGCAATGAAGGGGTTCAGGACATGCTACCCCCAAAATATGGCACCTTGGTGTATTAGAAATCTTAAGGAGTTTGTGAAAATGACAAAAGCAGGAAGGTCACTCTGACCTCCCCCACCCACCTTCCTCCTGATTTCCAACAGGAGATCAGTCTGTTGTTTTTCCTTATTTCCTTGTGAAAGTTTCCTTGTGAAGGGAGATTTTAGGGCCAAGAGGCTAGATAAGCAAATATTGTCAATTGTTCTTCATTTACTCTCCCTAAGCCTACCTCTTTGCCTTGTCAATACTTCACAAATTTATTATTTCTTCATCTGAAAGTAAGTATAAAAGTTTCTTCCTTTTCTCCCTGCTTTGGATCTTCCTGCTCTTGTGAAGGCTCCCAGGGTCATGTAAATATTTAATAAAATGTGTATGCTTTTGCCCTGTTTATCTGTTGGTTTAATTTTCAGACCCAGGGGTAAACATTTTCCATGCCTATAGATGGTACCAAATAATGCAACAATATTCATTTTGAAGATACAAGAGGACCCGCTAAAAGCACAGCGGTAATGGAATATATGTGGTGTATATTTTCAGAATTTGACAGATTTTACAGGTGGAATTATAAAAGAAGACAAAAAATTAGAATCAGCAGGTTTACTTTATAGCTTTGAGCAATGAATCTCCACACAGTCCCAAAGAACATGGAGAGATAAATCCCTGCCCACCGGATAACAAGGACACAGGGACAATTATAAATGCCAGCTTCCCTATAGGTGGGGAAATGAATATCCCAAACCAGGGGAGCCAGCTCCAGAGTCCCTGGGAGAGCAGGAAGTGGGGTGGAGAGCGCACAGAGCAGGCGAGAGGGCTGAAGAGGTAGAAATCGCCCACGCAAAAAGAAATCATCACTGTGAGGGCGAATACTGACAAGTGAGACCCCGAGGTAGAGAATTGGCCCTGGGCAGAGAAAGGAAAAGCCTTGGCAGCATGCAGACCAGAGGGGAGTCCTGAGAAGGGATCTCACAAGAGTGAAATGCCTCACAGACTCACCTGTGCAAGGAAAGAAGGGAGCAATTGCCCAATGCCAAGGAAGAATCCTACTTAAGTGAAAGCATATCGCGGGAATAGGAACAACAACAAGGAACCTATTTGTCCGAAAGACCACACTGCAAGGGAATTAAATGTTTGCCTTACAATAGAAAACGGCATGTTTAAGTTATTATTTTCTTTTTTAAATTGAAGTAAAATTGAAATCGAAGTATAATTAGCATACAATGTTATGTTAATTTCAAGCGTACAGTATAATGTTTCAACAATTCTGTACATTTGCCAGGGCCCATCAGAGTAAGTGCACCCTTAATCCCCTTCACCCCCTCACCGACCCCCATAACTCCCATCTGGCAACCACTAGTTGTTCATAAGAAGACACCTTTTTTTTTTTTTTAAGATGTTATGCATTTATTTGAAAGAGAGAGAACATGAGAGCGGGGAGAGTCAGAGGGAAAGGGAGCGGGGCTGGCTTCCCACTGAGCAGGGAGCCCTTCAGGACATGGGGGCTCGATCCCAGGACCCTGGGATCACGACCTGAGTCAAAGGCAGTTGCTTAACTGACAGAGCCACCCAGGCGCCCCAAGAAAGAACTTTTTAACTAACAAACCTCACAAGCCACTCATATTCGCTCCCCCTAAAGGGAAAGAATAGTTATTAATGGTTCGGCAGAAACCTAAAACCTTTACAAAGAACGAAAAATCAAATACAAAGCAGAGGAAAGCTGTGAGCCAGCACTGCAGCACGACTTTAAGATCATCAAAGGCAATATTAGATATGAAACAGCACTCTGAATCAAAACTCAAAAACTCAGCACCTACCCCCCCAAAAAGTGAATAGCAACAACAACCAAAGAAAGATGGGAAGGAAGGCTTGACTGATTTCAAGAAAAAAATTGAGAACAGATAGAATGTCATATTAGAAAAGAACACTAATTACAAATATCCAATGGTGAATAGAATCAACTGAAAATATAATATGGGACATTGAGAAGAGGTGTGAGAATAGAAATATGAAAAATAAAAGAAATAAAGAAACAGGTAATGAATATTGAAGGCAAAAGGAGAGATACATAGAAATAAGAGATTCTACCATAGAGAACCTGAAGAAGAAAAATCAAACAATGAACTAAATTAAATATTTAAAACTGTAATAAAAAAAAATCTGGAAATAAAAACCTGTGAAAAGGGCATGGTGGATTTGGGAATGCAGAGATACATGCACACACACAGACACACACACATACAAACACAATGATCGTACTTGAAAGAGAAAGAAAATGATCATCTAGATCTTTGGGTAAAAAGATCACTTTTTGGTAAGTTCAAAAGGAATTTTAAAAAGAATAGATACACTTCAAAGAGTTTCAGAATCTCCCCCACCACAAATCAAAAACAGGGACAACCAGGTACTATAATGAAATACAGTGCTCAGTCAGAAACTGAACCCAATCTGGGTGCTTGCATGGCTCAGTCCCTTAAGTGCCAGACTCTGGTTTTGCTCAGGTCATGATCTGGAAGTCCTGAGATCAAGCCCCACCTCTGACAACCTGCTCAGCACGGAGTCTGCTTCAGATTCTTTCTCCATCTCCCTCTGTTTCTCCCCCAGCTCATGCTCTCTCTTTCTCTCTTTCTCCAATACATACACACACACATACATACATACATACATACATAAAATCTAATTAGAAAAAGAAAAAGGAAAAAACCGGAACCAGTCCTGAAACCTAAAAAGCAAATCCATGTTGGTATTAATTTTATGTTGTAGTTAAGCTAGCAATGACCTTTTAATTTCCAGATCCTTGTTGGAATCCTGCCTTAGGCAAGTTACCTAATGTCTGAGCCTCAGTTTTCATATCTTTAAAATGGGACTGTGATAACTCAAAAAGATAGGTGGGAAAATTAAACACAGTCATACACTGGAAATGTCTGGCACATCACATACAATTCACAAAAATGAAATTGTAAGGCACTTAATAAATTCCTAAAGGGAGCTAGTTTCTTGGAATTCACATTTAAAAGTATAATCCGCTTAAAACTTTGGTCATGACAGTTTTCCCGTAAAAGCACTTGAGGTAGTTCTTAATATTAAAAGCACAACAAAATTCAAGGTCATATCATGACTTATTTTCAGAGTTGATCTTGTTGATGATCATAAAGATTTCTATGATAAGAAATCTTGCCATGAAAATATGGCTTATTTTCTATTTATAACATTTTTATCACTAAGCCATTTCCCTGCATTTATTAATCTTTACTGTAGCCTGTGGCAGGTAAAATGTGATTTCTGTGGACCACATTTCTTTTCCCCTAAAGAACTTTAATAGATTCCCAAAATACCACAATACCTAACATGAGCTTGACATCCCACAAATCAAATGTTCAGAAAGATTGAATTTTCTGAACTAGCTTTATAATACCACTTGAAATATGTATTTGTCAAGAACATTATTTTTGATGCTGTGGCCTCACATGTCGATTTTCAACTGCTTTCTCCCAAAATGGGGTCATGCCTTTTATCTTGGAAAAAATTGAAAATGAATTTCGTTTCATTAACTTACTTTGTTTCCTCAGAAGCATTTTTATATCTGTGTGTTTCCATACATAATTTATAGTGTGGGGATTTTCTTTCTAACACGCTTTTCAAAGCACCTGGAAAATTATCTCAACCTTTCTGACATTTATAACTTCTGCAAATAGGAAGAGGAATATGAATTCAGGCATTTCTCCTTTGGTGAATAAACAGAGTATGACTATTTGTTTTGAAAAGTTAAGTTAAACAAGGCCCAGGAGAGCTAGAAGTAGAGTTTTGTTTCTTCCACCAACCATCTGTTGTATTTATTTCTAGAAAAAAAAAAAAAAGAAGAAGAAGAAGAAGAAGGGAGAGAGAAGAGGCTGCTTACCTTGGCTATTAAATAAAATATAGCAAGCCACCCAGTAGAACATCACTATGAAAATATGAGAGCCCCTGTGAAGTGTGTAAACCTGGCGATTCACAGACCTGTAGCCCTGGGGATAAAAATACATGTTTATAAAAAAAAATTATTAATTAATTAATTAATTAATTTAAAAAAATATGAGAGCCCCCACACCTACTTCCATCCACTCTCCGTGAGTCTGGTGAGGGCTAAAGCCTTGGAGCAGCCCCCACCCCTGCCCTTAGTTCTGGGAAAGGGGACTGACTAAGAAGATTAGTGGGTAAGAGGTTTATGGGGATAAATACACCAGGAAAGAAAGGAAGTGGAATCAAGCCCAGGGAAGACTCCATCTGTGATGTAGTCACTTGTAAAAACCCTAGGGACATCCCGCAGACAGATGGCTCAACAGAGCTGTTACTAAGGGGGCAACAGTGCCCCACCCTTATGCCCCCTTGTCACCTGTTACCTTGGTGAGGAATCCTTGGGCTGCTGAGCTAATTCCTAAAGGTGCTGGCAGCTGAGATGGGCTACCAGCAGTTGGAGCAAGAAGTCTTCTGTTCCTGGAGGGGAATTTGAGCAGGGCAACACAGAATCCTCCAAAATGCTGGAAAGAAGAGAATATTAGATTGAGAAATACAGATTCATGAGAGATCACTTAAAACGTTTTAATTCAATTCCGTACAATCGTAATCACGGGGTTCGGTCCATCATGCTGGGCGCTCAGTTTATTCCATCATGATTGAATCTTGTTCCCGTCCTTAGGTAACCAAAACCTTGTGGAGGGTTGAGACAGAAACCAATGATTGTGCTGCAAAGCAGGTTATGCTAAGTGGCATAAAAGAGGTAAAGAGATCACAGAAATTTCCAGAGAGGAAGCAGCGATGTGGAGAAGGAGTGGTCAGGGCAGGCTTTGGGATGCAGGAGGTATTTGAGTCAGATCTTAAAGAGTTAAATACATCAGAGCAAAGGACAAAAGACTTCCAGGCAGAGGGCCTAAAGCTGCGTTTCCAGTGGGTCCTTAGTAACCATTCAATGATGAGGACCTAAGAAATCTTTTATAAAGTGGATAATGCATGCTTCTAGTGTAGAATCGATGCCATAGCCATCGAGGTGGAGGGGAATTGTTCTGTTCTTAGAAATCTATCACTAGCAACATAAGAGAAGCAGCTGCCCCCATACCACAAATCCTGTATGAAAGTCCACCTCTTCTTCAGGTTTTGTGAAAGATAAAACACAATCCTAAGTGTTCAAAACAACAGAAGCCTCTGTGGAATTTAGATTCACTAGCATATGAGTAAATAACCTATAGTGCGTATGGAAACCTATCTCCACGTGACAAGTACCTGCAATTTCTGCTTTAGAAGCGAAAGAAGAACAGGATCTCTTTTCCTGCTGTGCATCTCTATTTCTCCCATTCCTCTGTGAGCCTCAGCCAATAGTCAGAGGGTAGAAACCTCCTGTGACCTCCCCGCAATGCTCCCAGAAGGAAATTCATGGTCACGCCAGGCAGGTCTCCATCTGCCCACTCCTGTCTCTATGGTACAAGCGAACCACCCTTATGATCACACACATCTGCAGGACAATTGCTTGAGGAGTGGAGACTTCACCATGTGAGCACTTACACTCCCTGGCATTCTCTTGTCATGTTGATGGTGCCATTTTCCAATGACTGTTTTTGTACATTGTCATCTCTTTGACCAGACCATAAGTTCCTTTGTGGTCCAAATCTTCTTTGAGTCTGCCACAGTAGTGTCACAGCAGAATGTCATTGCAGTTTGGAAAAAACACCTGATGATTTTGATCGACTGGGCACGTACTGCAAATGGAAACTTACAGAACATTGCCATGGATGGATACATACGCTGCCAAATTTAAGACACCAGGATGCAATTGAGATTGAGATTCCTGGGGCACCTGGGTGGCTCAGTCAGTTAAGCATCTGCCTTTGGCTCAGGTTCTGATCCCAGGGTCCTGTGATGGAGTCCCGTGTCCAGCTCCCTGCTCAGTGGGGAGTCTGCTTCTCCCTTTCCTTCTGTTGCTCCCCCTGCTTGTGCACACTCTCTCCAAAAAAAAAAAAAAAAAAAAAGATTAAGATTCGTGTGTTGTTCTACCACTTGGTGGTCACTACCATTTTTTAACGATCCCACTCTTCCCAGAGCTTCAGCCCACCCTGAAAATGATTTGGAAAGACGGTACCTGGCACATAGGAACATTTTTGTAGGGGTAAACAGGTGTTCTCCGGAAAACTTTTCTTACAGTGTGCTGCTGTTTACAATTTAACTTTTCTTAGTCTTTGCATAAAACCTTTTAAAAAAAGGTTAAGTGTTTACTAGTTAACTGTGGGGTTTGATTTCCTTTGGAGGTGGGGAATGAGGAAGAGCTAAATTCTTTAACAGGGCATAAAAAAGAGTGTCATTGGAGGATACTCTGGAATACAGGAGAGACTCTGTTTTCCAGAGTGTAGAGGTGGTTCCAACCCATACCTGGAATTCTATTTTGAAGTTGTCTCCCTCCACGGTCTTTAGTCTGATTCCCTGTAAAACCAGGAAGGGGGCATGGTGATCTACCTGGAGGACAACTAGATTTCAATGTGGAGAGTCTATGTACCAGACTCACAGTTGGCTTCTTTTTAGTTTTATTATCTCTATTGTTATACTTGCAATTTCCTCATCAGCTTATTTATCAGCTACCTTAGAATTGTTTCTTTACTTTTTTTTTAATATATATATTTTTTAAGATTTTATTTATTTATTTGACAGAGAGAGACACAGCAAGAGAGGGCACACAAGAGGGGTGGGGGAGGGAGAAGCAGATTTCCTGTTAAGCAGGGAGCCCAATGTGGGGTTCGAT
Source organism: Mustela lutreola (assembly GCF_030435805.1). NCBI lineage: Eukaryota > Metazoa > Chordata > Mammalia > Carnivora > Mustelidae > Mustela > Mustela lutreola. The sequence goes on from NC_081292.1 coordinate 75,564,774, forward strand.
CCCAGGACCCTGGGATTGTGACCTGGGCCGAAGGCAGACACTTAACGACTGAGCCTTCCAGGTGGCCCTAAAATTGTTTCTAATGGAGTTAGGACAGTAAAGAGAAGAAAGGGGGGAAGGAAGAAAAAAAATAAATAAATGATGGCTCTTACTTAACACAGTGAACCAGGGTCAGGCTAACTCGGGTTTCCATGGATTTAACCAGTGACCCTAGATTTTTACATCATCCTCTTTTGAAATCAACACCACTTCCAAAAGCATCATAAGTTTGAACTGTAGAGAAATAGCAGAACTTTTCCGTCACGATAGCTGTTACCATCAGTTTTTGTTATAAGGGTAATAAGAAACAAATGCACTGTTTCGAAGCTGCTTATGTACATCAGAGAAAAGAAGGAAGGATGGCTAGAAGAGAAAATGGGAGGAGAGGAGAAGAGAGGTGAGAGAGGAGAGAAAGGAAGGTAGAAAGGACATAGAAAGATGGTGCCAGCGAGCCTGGGATTCCGGTGACTTGATTTCCAAGGGATCCTCTTGCACGTTAAAGATTTAGTCAACTATTCATTAGGAATGGACACAGCAGAATTCAAAGTGTGTATGTATGCATTTCCATGTTTCAAACTTGGAAACCCTCTTCATTCCACCATCTGTCCAAAAACGTGGAACCCCTTTACCTTCCTTGATATTTACTGCCTTAGTAGAATTTGCTAGAAGGAAGCTTCTTGACTCCCACAGGAGTGTTGGAACTTAACAAAAGTTGACAACCATGAGCACCCATGAAGTCAAAATCATTCATATATAACTGAAAGTCAATCTAATTCGTTTTTCTGTGTGGAGATCTTATACAGTTCAAGTTGAAACTGTGTTTCCTGAAAAACATTTTGCATTTGTTTCCAATAGGTGTCCCTGGAATATGACCAGTCTAAAAGAATTTGTGTTCTCAATTTGGGCATCCTGGGGCCATAAAGATGATGTGAAATCCCAGTCAAAATGAAGACAAGCCCATAGGTAAAATTCTCTTCCAAGGTTTTTCTGTCTTTACTTTAACCCTGAGCAAACTCTGTAAATCATTCTTTTCTGCTCCCTGCACCTCAGACTGGACCTACGTCCTATTCTGCCCTTTCACAGAGCACGTAATTCTTCCTAGGAACAGGTAGAGAGTTCATTCAGACACCAGCATATTTGGAGCCAATGTCTGGCACTTAGTCCTTGTGTGACCGGTAAATCTAAACCCCCTTCCAGTCACCAATACTGAAAATCTCGAGAAGTCGGTTTCCTTTATTGTTCTGGTTTTCACTTTCCTTTTCCTTCTGACTTGTGAAGATTCCCCTTTTCTCTTCTAAGTGATGAGCTAGGATTTTAAGGGTTTTTTTGTTTTGTTTTGTTTTGTTTTGTTTTATATCTAGCAGCATTTCTAAGTGCTAAAGGAGCAGGAAGGAGCAGAAAGACTGTTCAATAATCAAGTCCACCATATTTCTGGAAATATTTCGGTGGCACTGTTAAAATATTTTGCTGTATCGAAGAACCAGTAAGATGTAACTAGAATTGTCACTGCCTTTATTTACATAAACTCTTTGAAGGAGTTTTTCTTCTGAATTAGGAATGAAGGACTCCAGTGACTGTGACTCTCTTATCTCCTGAAGAAAATTATTTCTATGCATTGACCCGCTGGATTAATGGAAGGTGTGGTGGCTTCTCCTCAATATTTTTAGATAATACTATCAGGTAAACTTCAGTGATCATCTTACCAAGCCACTGTGAATTAAAATTACCCTGTCTTTTATGTGTATTATTTAAATGTATTAACAAATTTTTAAAGATTGCTTGATTTTTATCCATCCACTTATTACTTAGCTAAGTTCATTTTTAATATGATAAAAGTATATCACATTAAAAATGTGGGGATCATGGGATGAATTATCAAAGGAAGCTGCTTCCATTTGGTTGCAGGTGAAATGAGGCTCTGAGATTTTTCCAGAACTTTCATTCTTTAGGTGGATCAATCTTTAAGCCCTCCAGGCTGGTCAGAAATTTATTTTATTCTCTGTGCTTCCACTGTACAGTATCTTGACCTCAGATTTTAAGCTGTTCTGCGGAAAAACAAAAATAAAAACAAAACAAAACAAAAAAACCTGAATAACTGTTTTCCATTTGTGGCAACTTTGACTAAAGCAATGGCTTTATTTATCTGTTGCTCCTTTGTTTATTTCCTTATTGTTTCAACTTCCAAAGAGCCTCCTGAGATGAAAATGATCAGGTTAGTAACCAGTTTCAACAGCCATAGAATGTGTTGCTTTATTTGCAAAATTAGAAAAAAAAAAAAAAAAGAACTGAAGTTTTTTTGAACTGCACAGTTAAAAGTGACATTTCTTGAAATCTGAAACAAATTTCCATTAGTTTTTGTCTGTTTATTTTCATTTGCCCAAGGTTGAAAGCCAAACTTAATAAAAAGCCATTCCCTTTCGCTTGAAAATTCAAATATTTGAAATAGCACTTACAATAAAATGACATCAGGAGCAATTTTAGGACACTTTAAAGACCAAATTTCCAGATGGTTAGGACAACTGTTTACTTGTGTCTTGCCTGACAAAATGGTAATTCCCCTAAGCATTCTCACTCTCACCCAGGAACAGGCCTCGTGCTTTTGAGATCCTTCACCGTTTACCCATATTTTCTGATTTTTTTAAATCAAAAAGTAATGTTCTTTCTCCAACCTTCAACCATCATCCTCTGCCTTTAGATTTAAACAATTTAAGTTTGTTACACTGAGATATGCATCCCAACCCACGTCTATGGTCTTCTCCCATAAATGTATACTTGGTAATATATCATAAAATGATGTCATTAAAATGTATCATATTGATTTTTTTTGTCAGCAAGTTTTATCAGGTTGTACATGAATGAACCCATCTTCTAAATTATTTTTAATGAACTGAGCACATAGCTTAAACTTTTGGTGATCTCATAGACCACTCGATATATGGAAATGAATATGATTTATATTTGCTCAGAGCATTGATGATCTTGGAGTTGTCTGGCCAAAGCCTTTTTCTGAGGTAGCCTTCACATCACAGCATGACCTCATACACAATGAAAACATTTAATACTAAACTCCTCTTCGTTAAGTGGTTATGTGCTATGCTGTATCTTAAATCCTGATAAAAATCCTTTAAGATAGTTATCATTATCTCTAATTTACAGGTGTCAAAACTGAAGTCAGAATTTAAGCCATTTGCCTAAGATCACACAGTGATTAAATGTCAGAGCTCTGACTCATTCCAGGGTTGTGGGATCCTGGGAATCTCTGCCTCATGTCTTCCAGCTTGAACTCAGTTCTGGAGTGAACCAAGGCAATTGGTAAATGACATTCACACTTGGTTTATGATTAGGGAATCTGGATGGCATCCTTTTATTTTAAAAATATTTTACTTATTTATTTGTCAGAGATAGAGCGAGAGAGAAAACACAAACAGGGGGAGTGACCGTCAGAGCAGGCAGAGGGAGAAGCAGGCTCCCCACTGAGCAGGGAGCCCAATGCAGGACTAGATTCCAGGATGCTGGGATCATGACCTGGACCAAAGGCAGACACTTAACTGACTGAGCCCTCAATGGGATCCTTGTGAAGGCACCCAGACTAGTATGATTTTGATTGTTTAAAATCGGATTTTCTTCTTACATAAATACTGAGGAAGAAGTACTGGAAGAGGCAGGAGTTCTGGGCTTTATGCTCAAGGAATCTTTCCTGTGGTTCTCATGGTAGGATGGATGTGGCTCCCCCGCCCCTCCCCCATCCCTCTATTCCTCTTCTAGCCAGCTGGAGGGTCGGTCCAGCTGAACAAATATTTCATGAGCACCACTTCCTAAATAAAGTACACCCATGTTAGTTCCAGAAACACAGAAACAAATTAGACTCACTCCCTGCCCTTGAGGACTGACAGTTTTATCTTTTCTACATCCATTGCTCTTCCTACCTCTTCTGACCTGGTAGCCACATTAGTTACATACCCTTCTGCTTCAATTTGAGAATTGTAGGCTGCATGTTCCAGGCCCGCGCTGTCATGAATGAGTGACTGGTTTGATTCATAGTCCCTGGGTGAGAAGGCCTTAGGGAAGGTATTTCTTCCTGTGGGCATAAACACCTTCCACCTTCACTTTGCTGACCACGATATTCTTCTCTTCTGAGAGTGAGGACTGCCCTTTTCTGCCTAAAGCAGAGGGCTTGCTCTTTGTTCTGAAGGGTCTCAGTTGTCTATGTTCTTTTACCTCCTGCCATACTTTCATAGTTTGATGGGTATCCATTTCCATAAATTGCATGTTTGTTATTAACAATGCCAGGGTGAGGTCATTTTTTTTTTTCAATGTCCTTATTTCAGGCTCTAAAGAAGCATCTTCTAACAGCTTTCTCATTTTCCTTCCCTTGTATTTTTGTTGACTCTCTCTATGCTGAAAACAAATGTAATTTCCATATCTTATCCCTTCTAAATATTTTCGTTCGGACATGACTTTGCACAAAAAAAAAAAAAAAAAAAAAAAAGGGAATCATAATGACAAATTGTATCTTGTATTCTAAGAAAAGTGCAAATTGAAACTATTAAAACCAACTGATGCTTAAAACCCAAAACTAATGACCTTTTTATACAGAAACTCTGAGCAGATCCATTTAATAGATCTTTTTTTATATATAGATTTTATTGATTTATTTAAGAGAGAGCATAGAAGAAGAGGGAAAAGCAGACATGCCACTGAAAGGAGAGCCCGATGCAGTGCTCGATCCCATGGCCTTGAGTTCATGACCTGAAGAGAAGGCAAATGCTTAATTGACTGAGCCATGCAGGTGCCCCAGTAGATCTTTTTAATAACTTCTTTATATGAGCAACACTTGTGTCTTGGACACAACCTAGACTTGACATATATTACTTAATGCAGTCTTCTCTTGTCTCTGCTGGAATCACTGAATTGGTGGGAAACAGGGTAAGAGGTTAGTTAACTTGTCCATCATCACACAGTTTGTAAATGATACTGTAAACTACAATGTGAACCCAGGGTTCTACAAAAGCCATGATGTGTCCTGTCTTCCAATAATTGATATGAATACTTCTAGCTACTGCCCAGACATTCTTTGAAGAATTTGGAACCCAAGAAAAGGGATCACGTGCCTATATTCTCAGTCAGTGATTTTCACAATGGTTTATGCATTTTCTGAAAGAAACTTGGAAAATATATAACCATTGCATATTTTTAGGTTAACACTTAAAATTCATCATAAATTAAGCAATTGCAAGATGTAATTTCTTCAGTATTATAAATATTGATGACTTTAAATGAAATTTTCACATCACCACTGAAATGCATTTATTGGGTTTAATTACCATAGTAATTTGATACCAACCATCATCCATTTAAAACATACCTGGATAAGTTTTTCAACAGATAAAAATTTTACATTGTTTTCTCTCTGAAGTTCTATTATCATTTTCCATATTCCATGGAAACTGTATCCTCATATATTTCTGTGCAGAAAATTTTTCTATTGGACACCTTGGCATTCTTTTCTGTTAAAAATACACATACATAAATTAATTTCCTTATTTTCTGTGACCATAGCTGTGACAAATTGGATTTGTTCTATAGTGACTTATCATTACCATTATTTTAGTATTAGTAGTACTACTAGAATTAATGTTAGTGGTAGTAGCAATAAATACTGGTAGTAGTTGGTGCTTTTAAAAATTAGTTCACCTATTTGTGGATGAAAATTATTTTCTTGGACAGCAAAGCAGGCTTCAGCATCAATTCTAGTATCTTTAAAATATATTTGTTGATACCAAAATATCTTGTTCATGTATATAAATAAATGGAGAAATACATGGAATTTTATTTTAAGAATCTTACCCAATTTTTGAACTCCCTCTAGATTCTAAGCCAAAACAACCTTACTGTGATCAACTACTATTTTAACACTTCTATCGGTTGGTGAGGCAATTAAGTTCTCCTGGTGACTCAGCTAGTTTCTCCTTTTATTTACTAAAAACAAATATGTGGAAAACACTTCACACAAAGAGGATCTGTTCCCAGTCATTAGCAATCTACTTCCTCAGCCTCTAGGACCTAAACCCAAAAAACTCTACCAAGTGCTGTCCAATCATCCTTAATCATACCTACCTATTTGACTTATAGACCCTTATTTAAACTGATTTTTTTTCAGAAATAGAAAATAAAGATATTAATCCCAAACACATTTTTAATATACAAAATACGCTTATTTGCTTTAAAGAGATTTCCATTGAAAGCTTGGTGCTCCAAATTTATTCAGTTAAAAAGAACCCACCATCCAACCAAAAATCTGATTTATCAAACAGGTCAGATAATCTGTATTGCTTTGTTTCCAAGAGCCTGACTCATTTCAATTTGAATAAATGTGTTAAAATGTATTCTTGCCACAACCAAATGCCTTCCAAAGTTAAACAGATGATAAGTGGATAGAAAGGTCGCTGAAGCAGAGCTTTGCTCCTCAGTACTGCCCTTCAATACTAGCCCTCGGTACTGCCCCTCAGTACTACTTCTCAATACTGCCCTTCAGTGTTGCCTCCTGATGCTCTCTTTGCTTGGTCCTCCTGGCCTCTCCCTTGGAGGAATGCAGTCTCTACCACAAAGATGATGTTAAGCAAGGGTGATATCACTCCCATCCCTCATTCTGTAATATACAACAACTGAAACTGGAACATTCCAAGAAGGATCCAGATAGCTCATTTTTAAAGCCAAGCTTTCCTTTTATCAAAAATACATAAAAGTTAGGAAAAGATATTGTTAGAATCATGGCATTTGATTAAAGGTTTGGTGGTGTTGATGTTTTGGACCATCTTTCATACTGCAAAATATTTTGTACCACAGGGACAATGAACCATCTGGATTTTAGAGTGATGGTACATCTTTCTTTTTGTAAATGTCCAAGTGAGAACTGTACAGGAGAAGGTGGAGAAAGGAATGGCTACCTAACTTGACAGCAGGCAGATGTATTTTAGGGAGCAGTGCCTAAGAAAGATGAAGATACATTCATTCTTTGCCCACAAAATCTTGAAAAGTATTTTTGCACCCCCCTGGGTAAATGTGCCCCAGTTTGAAGATTGTTGCCCTGAGGTGTAAAGTGAAGACGTTTCTGAATGTAACTTATCAGAGGAGGCCATTCATAGAATTTAAGAAGTTTTGAAGCTGATGATAGGAATTATAATTTCGGGAAATCCGGAAACGGCTCACATTAGGTCATGAGACATCTTCCATAGTGGGCCCATGTGTATCAGTATCTGTGCCTACTAAGGAAAAGAGATGCAAAATTCACAAGCTATGGTGCTCTGAGAAAAACCTCTTCTTAAATATGCCTTACTTTCATTTAAACATGATGAAAGCAAATAAAAGAGGTTTGTTCATGTCAACCACAGACTTATGAAACTTTACTTTTGAGGATGCTGTAGAAAATGTGGCTACTGATCTTTAAATGAATCCATTTATCTCATCTCCTTGGTGCAAATTGATTTATCAAATTTCTCTTTGACAATGCTGGTGCCCTGGAAATCCTTGTCAGCATAAGGTGATGAAAAAAAAAAAAAAAAAAAAAGAAAGTTAAGTTGCAAAACTGTCTTCAATTCTCTAACTTCTCTTGTATAACCCATGAGCTTAGAATTAAAAATATGCTTTGCAGAGACTTATAAAAGTGAAGTCACATATGCATGGTATACTAGCCTCTTCTGTCTTCTATATGATAAAGAGTGCTTTAAAATTTTATTTTCTCCATTTGACACATGTATACCAATGGAAGCCAAACTGCTTACTTCACCAAAGTAACATTAAAATACCTGCTGAAAGTTACACATCAAAAAATAATTCTGCTCACCAGAGTGAAATTGCATTAAAATTAAGCACAAAAAGTTCAGATAGAATGCAGAAAACATGATCTATTTCAAGGGCAGAGTATTTTGATAGGTCAAAATATTTGACAACAATATACCATGTGCTTACTCTGAGACTTTTTTTTTTTTTAAATATGTGACACACTTTTTAGAAGTTGGAAGGACTTTGGGGATAATAATCTTCCATGAAAGACAAGATCCCTCCTAAAATGCCTGAGAGATAGACAATCTCTACATAGATACTGGGCGTAGAGTGTGCCCTGCCTCACTAGGAAGTCCGTTCTTAAGGCATCTCAGAATGATTGGCAACCTATAATTCTCCCCTGCAATAAGGTGTCTCAAATTGCTACTCTTTCTTCCATGTGATCCCGCCAATGCAGAATGTGGTAAGGTAACTAGTACTTTAAAAACAGGTAACTAGCATTTTAAAAAATAAAATAAAAACATCTACTTCTTTTATCATCTATTTATTTCTCAACCCATCCAGTTTGGTTTGGGTCCTCACAATTTGCCTGAAATTGTAAGACATCCACAGTGTTCTCCAGATAACCACGTTTATTTGCAGTCATATGTCTGACAACTCTGTATGAATACCTTTCCTTAAATGTAAACCCTACTTTAGCTGGCCTCTTCCCTATCTCTTCTCTCCTTTCCACAGCCATACTTTGGAAACTTTCTTCTCATCCATACAAATTACTTCAAAAAGTTACTTGCTTAAAACAACAATGAGTATGAATTTTCTTTCCATTTTGATGGGTCAGGAATTTGGGGGCAGCTTAGTTGGGTGGTTCTGACACAGGTTTTCTCCTCAGTTTGCTGTTGAGTTGTCAGCACCACTGCAGTCATCTGATGGCATGACTGAGTTTGGAAGATTCAGTTCCAAGATGGCTCATCTACATTTCTGGCACACTGGGGGTAGTTGTGTGTGGGAGGTCTCAGTTCCTCACCTCCTGGGCATCTCCAATGATTGCTTCCATGTCCTTGTGCTATGGCAGCTAACCTCCCCCAAAGCAAGTGATTCAATAGAATCATATCTTTTATAAGTTCCAGACCCTTTTTAAGAAGCCCCTCCATGTTTTTATCTTATTGTTCATCCATGAATCCAGGTAATTTAATCCCAAAGATAAGATGACTTTAATGTGAAACAAAGGTACAATCCCCATATAATATTTATTAACACATCCAGCTTAGGGTTACTAAGATAAAAATTCCATGTTTACAGTGAAATTTTCTTAAACTTCTTTTGGTCAAAGAAAGTGCTCCTAACCTGTCCCCTCCCCATCCTTTCCCATAATATCACAAAATTTGTTCTAGTCTTTCAGTTCTGTGCACTTTGCTTTTTGAAACAATGAACCTGTTCAAATTCAGATCATTGGGTTGGGCTTAAGCCTATAACTTGTCAAAAATCATATTGAACAGGTTTTGTCTGAAGTGATGGAACTGTGCCCCTCAGAATGGACTTTATGGTTAAGTAGAACAGATACCTGCCTACATGTACCAATCGAAGAAAGAAAGAAAGAAAAAAGAAAAAAGAAAAGGAAAGGGAAGGAAAGGAAAAAAAGAAAGAAAGAAACCTAAAATCTTTATAAAATGCAACTCCTATAGAGGCCCTAGCCCCAAAATTCCCATTCTACTCCTTAGATCTTTACCTTCTCTCTTAAGAATGTTGACTGAAAAGTAATAGACACAAGCTCTACACCTTACCTCTAGGTGGTTCATTTTGATAGTCATCATACTTCAAGGTTTAAAGCCTTTGCTCCACAAAACAAATGGATGACCTGTTTTGATTAAGGGTAGGGACATTAGGGCCATTTAAGAAAACAAAACAAAAAAAAACAACTTAGGGCTTGGTATGGTGCTGAGGTCAAGTTAAACCACTGAAAGTGAGGCACTGTCAGGCGATGGAAAAGCATTTTAGAAATAAGGCTGGAAGAGGACCAAGGGAGGACTGAGGGGTAGAGGAGCTCCTGGGAGCTGCATTTATAAGTTCACAAATAGATGGCTTTCCATTGTGGTGTGGGCACTCCTGGCCCACCTGGTCTGATGCCATCCGGGGTGGTTTTGCACTGACCTCCTCACAAGACCAAGGTTAGTGATGGGAGCTGATATGACCCTGGTGACCATAAAATGGTCCAATGCCTGCTAACTCTCAGAGACTCAGAAGGCATTTCTTGCTTGGTCTTTTATTAAGTACCTGGCTGGGCTAACTGACAATATCAGAGCCTTTATGACAACTGACATGAAGCCACAAAGTACTCACGATGAGCATAACAAGAAACCAAGATGTTGGCCCACACATATAACTGTTTATAGTTTGCTTCTATGCTCTTTTTTTTTTTTTTTTCTTTTCATTAGGTCTGTGTGGACTGTGATGATGGGAAATCCAGGATGTATTTGTTCCAGGCAGTTGCTTATCATTTTGTCCACTGTAATTTAGAAACAGAAAGAGTTACCATTTTTCAGGAAGAAATAAATTAAATGTCAAAAGTTAGTTGTTTTCTCCATATGCAATAATGCTTTCTCTTTCCCGTCTTTGTGCAGGAAATATAACCTATGATGATTTGAAAATGATATAATTCATACCCGTTTCCAATCTCACATCTGACTTTAAGAAAATACCTTCAATTATTTTTGAAAAACATTTAGCCCTGAAAGGAGATGATGATAATCTATTGTTCTTTCAGCAGCTAGTAGTTTTTGAATGGCCTCCATCACCAACAGATATGGCAGGTTTAAATCAGCAACATAAGCCTGTCTAGTCCGATGTACTGTCGAATATAAAATCCAACACAGAGAAGCATCATGGCAGTCACAAAAAAAAAAGATGTTTATTTCAGGGCCATACGCTCATAATAAATAAACTGACAAGAAGTCTATTCACTTCATATCAACAGGCATTGGCAAGTACTAGAAGATTTTTAAAACAGACTCCAGGGTTCCACTTTAGCAGGATTTTAAAAATAAAAAACAAGAAGACATTCTTTAATGGCACAGCCAGAATTCAAAATCACTGAATTGACCAGAGGGTAATTTATGAAGAAGGTGGAATTTGAGCTAAATTTAAAACAATGGGACATATTTTGTTATACAAATGAGAGACAAAGGTATCTCTGTGTATGGGGAATGACATGAAATAACCAAAGAGACAGAAATGGATATTATGTGTAGAAAGAGACCAAATCGCTGCCTATTAGATGGGAAGGGAAGTCCATTCAAGAATAAGGTTGATGTTAGAAATCTATTTAAGAACTTCAGTGGTAGAATGAGGCTTTTAGATTAAGTTACTATAAAGTATGATATGCTTTGAGTAGTTAAAGGCTCAGAGAATTTAATCTGGAACTCCAGATTACTGTACTGAGAGAGGGCACATCTCTAGGGGACCATCGCATTGAGCCTGGGGTCGAGGCTAGGATACATGGACCAGGGCCATGGCCATGGGGAAGGAAACTAAAGGCTTACCATGAATAAATGCACTCTCATTTTCTGTTGCAAAGTTTGGGTTATTAGTTTATATACAAAAAGTTAGTTGGGAGTAACTACATGGACATGTGCAAGGAGATGGAGACTCTAGCTGGGGCCAGTGTTTCCCATGAGTGTCGGCCCCCTGGACTCTCTTCTGCTGCTTGACAATGTCAACATTTCACTTGCCTATGACTCTCCTATCTTCTCTCTACATGGAACACCCCACCACTGCATCTCTACATGGGTGGTTCATCTTAATCATCAGGTCTTACCTCAAATATCACCTCCCTACGAAAGCACAGTCCCCCAGTCCAAAGAATCATGGATTTCCTTTGTTTTATTTCACATCCTCAACTCACCCCATATGCATCTAGGACTAATCTCCATGGTGATACTTTCATGTTAGACTGTATATTTTCTTATTTCTCTAATAGAACGTAAGATATAAAAGAATTAGGGGTCTTTATTGTCTGTCCAGGACTTCACTTCCACTGTCTATATGAGAGACTGGCACATAATGAATGTTCAATAAATCTTTTTTTTTTAATTTTTTATTTTTTATAAACATATATTTTTATCCCCAGGGGTACAGGTCTGTGAATCACCAGGTTTACACACTTCACAGCACTCACCAAAGCACATACCCTCCCCAATGTCCATAATCCCACCCCCTTCTCCCAAACCCCCTCCCCCCAGAAACCCTCAGTTTGTTTTGTCAGATTAAGAGTCACTTATGGTTTGTCTCCCTCCCAATCCCATCTTGTTTCATTGATTCTTCTCCTACCCACTTAAGCCCCCATGTTGCATCACCACTTCCTCATATCAGGGAGATCATATGATAGTTGTCTTTCTCTGCTTGACTTATTTCGCTAAGCATGATACGCTCTAGTTCCATCCATGTTGTCGCAAATGGCAAGATTTCATTTCTTTTGATGGCTGCATAGTATTCCATTGTGTATATATACCACATCTTCTTGATCCATTCATCTGTTGATGGACATCTAGGTTCTTTCCATAGTTTGGCTATTGTGGACATTGCTGCTATAAACATTCGGGTGCATGTGCCTCTTTGGATCACTACATTTGTATCTTTAGGGTAAATACCCAATAGTGCAATTGCTGGGTCATAGGGCAGTTCTATTTTTAACATTTTGAGGAACCTCCATGCTGTTTTCCAGAGAGGTTGCACCAGCTTGCATTCCCACCAACAGTGTAGGAGGGTTCCCCTTTCTCCGCATCCTCGCCAGCATCTGTCATTTCCTGACTTGTTGATTTTAGCCATTCTGACTGGTGTGAGGTGATATCTCATTGTGGTTTTGATTTGTATTTCCCTGATGCCGAGTGATATGGAGCACTTTTTCATGTGTCTGTTGGCCATCTGGATGTCTTCTTTGCAGAAATGTCTGTTCATGTCCTCTGCCCATTTCTTGATTGGATTATTTATTCTTTGGGTGTTGAGTTTGCTAAGTTCTTTATAGATTCTGGACACTAGTCCTTTATCTGATATGTCGTTTGCAAATATCTTCTCCCATTCTGTCAGTTGTCTTTTGATTTTGTTAACTGTTTCCTTTGCTGTGCGAAAGCTTTTGATCTTGAATAAATCTTGATTGAATGAATAAACAGAAGGTTTTATAACCTCTTTCTCCATTGCTGTTCTCTTATGCCTTTCTTATCACTGTATCCCTCTTGACAGTAGAGAGCTGAAGACTAGGAAAGGAATACATAAGAGGAAGAACACGTGTCAGAAATGGTTGTTCACTAAATTTCCTTTCCCCATACTAATGGGTAGAGAAACTGTCCAGTGGTTAAAATCTTGTCTCAGATTCCACAAAGAAATTAAAGTTGCTATCCTCATAATATTTGTCATAAATTCTCCTACTCACTAAATATCCAAAGAACTAGTTATGTAATCATGGGTAAGTCATCACTCCTCTTTATACCCTGGCTTCCTTAACTGAAAATACATTTTAATCCACTTATTTATTTACTTATTTATTGCCTGTGTTTTTACTTTTCATTCTAGCTTTAGTGTCCCCCATGCTACCGTAAGACCTGGGCAGTTTCCTGATACAGGGCTAGACAGGGCAGAGCTCCAAAGTTTGGTGAGAGGAATATTTCTACATAGAAGCTCCCTGTCACCCTGTGGGAGACATTTAGAAAAGTCTGCATTTCAAAGAAAGCTTGTTCATTTGTTGGATAAGATTGTAGCCCATTTTATTTGATCATATGGTTTTCATTTTTTTTTTATTTTTAAAAAGATTTTATTTATTTATTTATTTATTTGAGAGAGAGTGTGTGTGCAAACCCAAGGTGCACTTGATCTCAAGACCCTGAGATCTACTCATCACCTGAGTAGAAACCAAGGGTCACGTGCATAAGGGCCTGAATCACCCAAGCACTCAGATCATTTAAAAAAAACCAAACAAACAAATAAAAAAAACTGTTTGTTGTTCATCTGTTTAGAAATAGATATTTGTGGAATTTTCCCCACTTTAAAATTGTAGTAATATTGGCTCCTCTCAATGCCCTCTCAGCCTTCCAAGAAAAAAATACGGAGAAGAGGAGAATTTCTTTCAGTGAGATTAAGGAATTGATGACTGTGAGCTGGGTTCCTCCAAAGTTTCTCAGAATTCAGTGGTAAATGCTGTTTCAGTTAGCAGAAGGAGTTCTTAGAACATCCAGGGAGGTTATAAAAACCAATTAGTCTATTCAAAAGAGCATGTCAGATACTATTAAAATGACTCTGTCTCTCTTATCAATGTGTTTTTTAGTAACTAGAGAGCTCAATGATAGAGAGAAAACATCAATAACCAAAACACGTCATAGAGAAAGCAAAGTGTGGAAGAGATTATAGTAAGATTCCAGTTTCTTCTGAAAGTAGGATAAATTCTTCTCTCATGCTTTGCTTTTTAGAAAAAAATTCTCTAATCTCTGTATTATTCCAAATTCTAAGCTACTGAGGTCAAGGCCGGTATATTTAAGGAAATAGAGAAGGGAAATGTGTTTGGTGGTGTTTATTTTCAATTACATGGTATACTATGCAAAAACATGAGGTTTGATTTATTTTTACTTTGTGACAGCCTGGAGATGTTCATATATCCTCTTTTCATAGAATAAAAATGGTTACTCAAGGTCATTACTTACGCAATATCTGAAGAGGATGTTTTAAGAAAGAATGGGAAGAAATGCTGGAACATTCCTGTGGATATTGCCACAGTGAATTCTTAAGCAAAAATTTATATCCTTTCTTAGTGGACTATGAAACTCTACAGAAGCAATGGAAAGCAATTTCAGAGCACAACAGGAAATTTAAATAAATTAGTTTTTTTATTTCAGATAGTGGGAGCTCTCTCCCCACTGGGGTACAGATGGTGACAGATAGCCTAGGCTTATTAACCTCCATCCATTATTTTTCATTGGGATGTAAAGTTAGTGTTCAGAAGATATTTCCTCCGGCAAATCTCATTTCTCGACATTCCTAATTTTCTCTCAAATTAAGAAAAAAGAAGTTTTGCTCCTGCAGTGTATTCTTCCTTTTAAATAGCTTCATTCAGGGCTGTGTACCAAGTCAGGAAGAACAAATGGAATTTGAGTGGTACTTCAGAGTGCTTGAAAGAAATTGTATTTATTCTCTTTCCAGAGTCACTCTAAGGAGGTGAATTCTAATACTTAGGCCTAAAAAGTACAAAAGCCTTAATGCTACTCTAAAAAAGCTTACACAAACCAGATAACAGTGACAACAAAAGCAAACAATAAACAAGTGGGACTACATCAGACTAGACAGCTTCAGAAGAGCAAAGGAAACCATCAGTAAAATGAAAGTCAATCCACAGAATGTTGGCAAATCATACATTTCACAGGGTTTAATGTCCAAAATATATAAAGAACTCATACAACTCAATAACAAAAACAACAACAACAACAAAAAAAGCAATCCAATTTAAAAATGAGCAGAGGATTCCAATATACATTCATTCAGTGAAGACATCCAGATAGCCAATAGGTACATGAAAAGATGCTCCACATCACTCACCATCAGGGAAATGTAAATCAAAAACCACAATGATATACCACTTCATATCTGTAGAATGGTTTAGAAAGACAGGAAATAACAAGTTTTGGTTAGGCTATGGAGACAAGGGAAACTTTGTGCACTATTGGTGGGATTATAAATTGGTAAATTAAGAAGAGAACTACCATTTGAGTCAGCAATTTCACTTCGATGTTTTATCTTAAGAAAACAAAAACACTAATTCAAAAAGATATCTTCACCCCATGTTCATTGCAGCATTTTTTTTATAATAGCCAAGATAGGCAAGCAACCCAAGCACTGATCAGTGGATGAATGAATACAGAAGATGAATTAGAGAAAGATATAATGAGTACTACTCAGCCATGACAAATGATGAAATCTTGCCATTAGCCACAACATGGATGGACCTAGAGGGTACTATGCCTAGTGAAACACTCAGAGAAAGACAAATACAATATGCTTTCACTTCTTTGTGGAATCTAAAAAAGAAAAAAAAAAAAAAACCGAAAACAAAAACCCCAAACAAATGAATGAACAAAACTCACAGATACAGAGAACAAATTGGTGGTTGTCAGGGTGGGGGGATCTGGGAAATGGGTAAAATGGGTAAAAGGGGTCAGAAGGTAGAAAATTCCAATTATCAAATAGTCTTAGGAATGTAATGTACAACATGACTATAGTCAATTACACTGTATTGCATATTTGAAAGTTGCTAAGAGAATAAACTTTAAAAGTTCTATGATCAGAAAGAAATTTTGTAACTTTGCATGGTGACAGATGGTAACTAAACTTATTGTGGTGATTACTATTATGTTGTACACCTGGAGCTAATATTATTATATATCAAGTATACCTCAATAAAACAAATACCAAACTTTCTATTTCTTCCTGGTTCAGTTGTGGTAGTTTATATGTTTCTAGGAATGCATCCATTTCTTCCAGATTGTCAAATTTATTGCCGTAGAGTTGCTCATAGTATGTTCTTATAATAGTTTGTATTTCTTTGGTGTTAGTTGTGATCTCTCCTCTTTCATTCATGATTTTATTTATTTGGGTCCTTTCTCTTTTCTTTTTGATAAGTCGGGCCAGGGGTTTATCAATTTTATTAATTCTTTCAAAGAACCAGCTCCTAGTTTCGTTGATTTGTTCTATTGTTTTTTTGGTTTCTATTTCATTGATTTCTGCTCTGATCTTTATGATTTCTCTTCTCCTGCTGGGCTTAGGGTTTCTTTCTTGTTCTTTCTCCAGCTCCTTTAGGTGTAGGGTTAGGTTGTGTACCTGAGACCTTTCTTGTTTCTTGAGAAAGGCTTGTACCGCTATATATTTTCCTCTCAGGACTGCCTTTGTTGTGTCCCACAGATTTTGAACCGTTGTATTTTCATTATCATTTGTTTCCATGATTTTTTTCAATTCTTCTTTAATTTCCCGGTTGACCCATTCATTCTTTAGAAGGATACTGTTTAGTCTCCATGTATTTGGGTTCTTTCCAAACTTCCTTTTGTGGTTGAGTTCTAGCTTTAGAGCATTGTGGTCTGAAAATATGCAGGGAATGATCCCAATCTTTTGATACCGGTTGAGTCCTGATTTAGGACCGAGGATGTGATCTATTCTGGAGAATGTTCCATGTGCACTAGAGAAGAATGTGTATTCTGTTGCTTTGGCACAAAAACAGACACATAGATCAATGGAGCAGAATAGAGAGCCCAGAAATAGACCCTCAAATCTATGGTCAACTAATCTTCGACAAAGCAGGAAAGAATGTCCAATGGAAAAAAGACAGCCTTTTCAA
This sequence comes from Mustela lutreola, assembly GCF_030435805.1. Lineage (NCBI taxonomy): Eukaryota > Metazoa > Chordata > Mammalia > Carnivora > Mustelidae > Mustela > Mustela lutreola. Next base: position 75,581,956 of record NC_081292.1, read on the forward strand.
TAAATGGTGCTGGGAAAATTGGACAGCCACATGCAGAAAAATGAAATTGGACCATTTCCTTACACCACACACAAAAATAGACTCAAAATGGATGAAGGACCTCAATGTACGAAAGGAATCCATCAAAATCCTTGAGGAGAACACGGGCAGCAACCTCTTCGACCTCTGCCGCAGCAACATCTTCCTAGGAACAACGCAAAAGGCAAGGGAAGCAAGGGAAAAAATGAACTACTGGGATTTCATCAAGATCAAAAGCTTTTGCACAGCAAAGGAAACAGTTAACAAAATCAAAAGACAACTGACAGAATGGGAGAAGATATTTGCAAACGACATATCAGATAAAGGACTAGTGTCCAGAATCTATAAAGAACTTAGCAAACTCAACACCCAAAGAACAAATAATCCAATCAAGAAATGGGCAGAAGACATGAACAGACATTTCTGCAAAGAAGACATCCAGATGGCGAACAGACACATGAAAAAGTGCTCCATATCACTCGGCATCAGGGAAATACAAATCAAAACCACAATGAGATATCACCTCACACCAGTCAGAATGGCTAAAATCAACAAGTCAGGAAATGACAGATGCTGGCGAGGATGCGGAGAAAGGGGAACCCTCCTACACTGTTGGTGGGAATGCAAGCTGGTGCAGCCACTCTGGAAAACAGCATGGAGGTTCCTCAAAATGTTGAAAATAGAACTGCCCTATGACCCAGCAATTGCACTATTGGGTATTTACCCTAAAGATACAAATGTAGTGATCCAAAGGGGCACATGCACCCGAATGTTTATAGCAGCAATGTCCACAATAGCCAAACTATGGAAAGAACCTAGATGTCCATCAACAGATGAATGGATCAAGAAGATGTGGTATATATACACAATGGAGTACTATGCAGCCATCAAAAGAAATGAAATCTTGCCATTTGCAACAACATGGATGGAACTAGAGCGTCTCATGCTTAGCGAAATAAGTCAAGCAGAGAAAGACAACTATCATATGATCTCCCTGATATGAGGAAGTGGTGATGCAACATGGAGGCTTAAGTGGGTAGAAGAAGAATAAATGAAACAAGATGGGATTGGGAGGGAGACAAACCATAAGTGACTCTTAATCTCACAAAACAAACTGAGGGTTGCCGGGGGGAGGTGGTTTGGGAGAAGGGGGTGGGATTATGGACATTGGGGAGGGTATGTGATTTAGTGAGTGCTGTGAAGTGTGTAAACCTGGTGATTCACAGACCTGTACCCCTGGGGATAAAAATATATGTTTATAAAAAATAAAAAATTAAAAAAAAAAATACCAAAAAAAAAAAACCCCAAAAACAAACAAACAAACTAACAAACAAAAAAAGCAAACAACATCAAGTCCCAGTAGAGTAAGTGTTCAATAATTCTGCAAACACATGGCATAATTCATCTTCTCTACAAACCAGACAGAGAAAGACTCACTTTGAAGATTCCTGTTTAAGCTCACTAACACTGCACCATACACGAGAAGAAGCTTCACCTCAGGTCCCATCCTATGCCATCCCCCTATATCTAAAAGAAAGATATAATTTATACATCCTCCATAATGAACCCTTGCTGGGAAAGTAATTGCCCTCATTTAAGAGTTTGTATCAATGAATAATGATGAGATTGTTTTCAATTAAATGAATGCTAATACAGTAATGCTCCAGTATGCATACACAGATTGGTAAGATAATGATGGTTCTTGACATTAACATTTCCAAAGACATATTTTGTCTGTTCATGGTAATGTTCAACGTAGGCAGCTCAGTGCTAAATGGTTTTTTTTTTTTTTGGGGGGGGGGTTGTCCAAATTGATTTTTTTAATATAATAAAATGACAGATATCTTACATTTAAAAGTGTGGTAACCTTTTCCTTATGTCATTGACAGGTGTTGGTACAACCAGCATTCTCTATATATGCCACTTGCTTTGCCTGCCAGCCTTAAACTGAGATTCCAATGTCCAGCAAGTATTCAGTCCCTAAGTTCCCTTGGAGTTGATGTTTTTGCAGATAAAATTATGCAGAGATGATGTTACTTTTTGAGAGTGTATCTCTTAATCTGGGCATCTTTCAGGATATTTTTAGAGGTTTCAACCCAGGTAACAGTCACGGAACGACAAGAAAGAAAATATTTGTATGGAAACCACTTGGCTAACAATGAAAAAATAAAAATCTTTGTGCCATAGACAAACCTCTAAGAAACTTGAATGTCTTATACTTGACTTTATTCCTATCTTAGAAATGACTGTGAGGAATTGTCATCAATTTTGTAACAGGGCAGAATGATTTCAGTCTTAGGGACTGCTGGGAAGGCAATAAATATTGAGAGAAGTTGGCTGCAACTTACATAAGCCACAAAGGAAAAGCCCATCACCATGGTTTGGGTACTTTGCACAATTAAATAATACATTTTTATGCAGTCCTTCCATGATCCCATTTATTTTTGTAAGTTGGTATGTGTGTGTCCACCACACTCTCAGATGGAAGGATTAAGTGAAGTGGATTTAACAGGGTAAGGGGACACAGACTAAGCGGCAGGGACAAGGGCTTGCTGGCCAGTGTGATGCCACAGGAAGTCACTGTGTCAATTCTGAATGATGTTCCTGATGCTGAGACATGGGGTGTCAGCTAACTGTCAAGACCTGCAGTGTTTGACCTGGGAAAGAGTATGGGAAAGTGGTTCTCAAGGGGTAAGGAGTATTGAGGCCATAGAACAATCAGGAAAAAGCAAGATGAGAGGCTGCTTATTGGAGACATGTTGACTCCAGCCTCAACACGACATTACCCATTCCTATGTTCATGATTACTAAATAAGTTCTTTCTTTGCTTTAACTTCTGTAATTATAAGAAGTAAAAAATGTGTGTGTCTTAGTTTGCACATGTGTGTTTGGTGAGGGGGAAAGGGTATGACCTGTAATTACCAAATAGAATAGTCATAAATTTTTCAAAATGCAAAGTCAGAACAAAATGTTATGTTCAGACTCAACATTGTCTTGATTATAGGCAAAACAAATCATCCGTATGGGAAATTTATTTGTGATTTGGTGGATTTCTTCTATAGTGGGAAATTAGATGCCAATTAAGATTCCCTAAGTGAGGAGATACCTGGGTGGCTGAGTTAGTTAGGTGTTTGTCTTCAGCTCAAGTCATGATCCCAGGGTCCTAGGATTGAGCCCCGCATTAGGGCTCCTGCTCAGTGGGGTGTCTGCTTCTCCCTCTCTTCTTACCCTTCCCCCAACTCATGCTCTCTTTCTCTCTCTAATGAATGAAAAATAAAATTGTAAAAAAAAAAAAAATTCCCTGAGTGGCAACTTGGAATTGTTTTGGAGTGGAACTGTAATGGCAGAGTCGCGCCATATAGTGAAGTGATGGGTGTGAGGTAGAGCAGGGGAGAGGGGTGAATCCTTGGTTGGGGGAACTAATGTAATAATAAGGATGTTGGGGCACCAGTGTGGCTCAGTCAATTAAGCATCTGACTCCTGGTTTCCACTTAGATCATGATCTCATGGATTGCAGGATCGAACCCTTCATCCAGCTCTGCATTCAAGAGTCTACTTGAAGATTCTCTTCTTTCCCTCTCTCTCTGCCTCTTCTTCCCCATGCATGCTTGCTCTCTCTCTCTCAAACACATCTTTAAAAAATAAAAATAAGTATGATAGTATTTTGTCATTGAATGTAGCAAACCAGAGAGATGCAGACATCCAGGGAAAATAGGAAGAAAGTAAAGATTTTAATACTTTAGAAGACCCCAAAGAAAAGCCATCCTAGTGCAGGATATCTCAGTCAAGATAATGTTGGAAACTCAGCACTTATGGGAATAGCCATAATCACCTTAATGTGTCTGAAAAATAATTCATTACTTAAAAATTGGGCAAGGCCCCTTCTCTTATCTAGTATTTGTCCGAAAACTCCATGAGATGTTGTGTGTCTTATTTCTCTTTGTGACCGTATATCTTGTTCAGTTGTCTGGATATCAGTTTGTCACACTGGATTGAAGATTTTCAGCTTCAGCATATACTTGAGGCTGGGAGAATGAGGAGGTAGTGGTGATGGACTTCTGGGGTCATTGCTAATGAGAAAGGCAGGTAGAAGAAGAGGAGTAAATTCAATGAAAGCTGAGCAAGAGTACCAGAAGGTAGACAAAACCAAGACAGGATGGTGTCTTATATGAAAAGTTGCTCAACAGAGCAAATGCTGAGTTATCAGCTGAGTCATGAAATGAAAGAAATGATGGGTTCAGGTATTTGCATTGAAGTGGAGGAGAAAATTAGGATGAAAATCAGATGGGAGAGGCATTTGGGTGGTTCAGTTATTTGAGTGTCTGTCTTCTGCTCTGGTCATGATTCCAAGGTCCTGGGATGGAGACCCACATCAGGTTCCCTGCTCAGGGGAGTCTGCTTCTCCCACTCAGCTACTTCTGCCCCTGCTTGTGTTATATTGCAATCTCTGTCAAATAAATACATATGAAATCTTAAAAAACAAAAACAAAACAAAAACAAAACACAAAAAACTGAGATGGAAAATCTTGACTCATCAAAGGGACTTGCTCAGATGAAAAAGCTGAAGGAGGGGATAAAAGAAAAGAAAGATTGGTGATTCCCAGTAATGACAAAGAGTAAGTTCCTGGGGAAGACTTCTCTTCACAAATAAACACCTCGGTTCAACCATGTTATAAAAAAAAAAAAAAAACACATTGCCAAAATAAAGATTAGCATACTAACCTATGTATAATACACTGAAATATTCTTTTGCAACTATTTCACCATAAAAAATATTGTTCTGAATGAACAAACTGTGGTACTTATAGACAATGAAATGTTATTCTGTGATAAAAAGAAATGAGCCTTCAAGCCATGAAAAGACACAGAAGAAACTTAAATGCATATTGCTAAGAAAAAGAAGCCAATCCTTAAAGGCTCCCTATGGATAGTTCCAACTACATGACATCTAAAATAGGAAAAACTATAGCAACAGAAAAAAGGTGAGTGGTTGCCATGGGTTCACGGTGGGCACAGGGCTTGTGCTGAGATGAATACGTGCAGCCTAGGAGAGCTTTAGAACAATAGAATTGTATGATATTATAGTGGTAGATAAATGCACTTGTCAAAACCCATTGAGGGCATAACATAGAGGGAGCTATGTAATGTTATACTGTGGACCTAAATGTAAACTGTGAACTTCTTGAGTAATAATGTATTTGGGTGCCTGGGTGACTTTGTTGCTTAAGCATCTGCCTTCAGCTCAGGTCATGATCCTGGAGTCCTGGGATCAAGCTTGCATCAGGATCCCTGCTCAGTGGGAAATCTCCTCTCCCACCACCACCACTCCACCCCACTTGTGCTCTTTGTCTCTCAAATAGATGAACTCTTTATAAAAAAATAAAAATAATAAAGTATTGATATTGGTTCATCAATTGTAACCAATACATAAGTCCAGTGCATGATGTTAATAACAGGGCCCTTGTGTGTTGGAGGGAGTTTATGGGAAATCTCTACTTTCTATGCAAGTTTACCATGAATTTAAAATTTAAAACAATTTAAAATTGTTCTAAAGGACCAAGTTTAGTAAAAATTTTTAGAAGTTGTATTATACAACTCAAAAATAACATAAAGAGCTTTTGTTCCCTTGTTGAAAATAGAACTGCCCTATGACCCAGCAATTGCACTATTGGGTATTTACCCTAAAGATACAAACGTAGTGATCCAAAGGGGCACATGCACCCGAATGTTTATAGCAGCAATGTCCACAATAGCCAAACTATGGAAAGAACCTAGATGTCCATCAACAGATGAATGGATCAAGAAGATGTGGTATATATACACAATGGAATACTATGCAGCCATCAAAAGAAATGAAATCTTGCCATTTGCGACAACATGGATGGAACTAGAGCGTCTCATGCTTAGCGAAATAAGTCAAGCAGAGAAAGACAACTATCATATGATCTCCCTGATATGAGGAAGTGGTGATGCAACATGGGGGCTTAAGTGGGTAGGAGAAGAATAAATGAAACAAGATGGGATTGGGAGGGAGACAAACCATAAGTGACTCTTAATCTCACAAAACAAACTGAGGGTTTCTGGGGGGAGGGGGTTTGGGAGAAGGGGGTAGGATTATGGACATTGGGGAGGGTATGTGCTTTGGTGAGTGCTGTGAAGTGTGTAAACCTGGTGATTCACAGACCTGTACCCCTGGGGATAAAAATATATGTTTATAAAAAATAAAAAATTAAAAAAAAATCGTGGAGTCTAACAGGGCTTATGTATGATGAGAAAGGGGAATCACATCACGGCTAAGCCCAAGTCCCAAAGTAAGAAGAGCTGCAGTATATTAACCAAGACCCCAGTCACCGCCCAAAAATAACATGGTGGGAGACATGATTGTATGGGTAGAGATAATATAATGACATTCAATCATGCTCTCATAGCACTGCCAGCATGTAAGTCTCCCTCATAAGCTCCTTCTGGATTTCACCACCATCAACTTATAAAGGCCACCCTTTCCCCTGAGAAAGGGAGCAAAACACCCCCGTCCCCATCATCTGCTCTTTGCTCAGCAGCTGCAGAGTGTGTCTTTGGAGGAGCCATTGTGAGGTGTCTGATTTATAAGATGTGTTCACATTTGGTCGGGCTAATTCAGATTTCTTTTGTTTGTGTCTCTGGCATTAAAGGAAATGAAAAAGATATAATTATATTTATTTAATACATTCTTTCTTTTACATTTTTATTTATTTTATTAAGTATAATTAGCATATATTATCTTTCATATTAGTATCAGGTTTACAATTCCTTCTTTTTAAAATGCAAGCATTTTAAAGTGGAGAAAAGTTGTGTAGTAAGAATATAGACAATATCTTTGTGTTTGTTAATCACAAGATTTTCATGAAAAAAAAAAAAAACATGTAATAGAGCTGCTTGTGGCATCAGCATCAACTGAGTGGCTCAGTTGGTTAAGCAACTGCCTTTGGCTCAGGTCGTGATCTCGGGGTCCTGGGACCCAGTCCCCCACTGGGCTCCCTGCTCAGAGGGGAGTCTGCTTCTCTGTCTGCCCTTCCCCCTGCTTTTCTCTCTCTCTCTCTCAAATAAATAAACAAAATCTTTAAAAAAAAAGGAAAAAAGGGCGAAGGATTACCCCCCTTCTGACCCTACTGCAGTTCAATCTGTCTTGGTTACCTCCAGTATCCACTGTAACTGGAGAAAACCTACTCACTTGGTTCCTATAAACCTTACTTGGCACAGAACTTTCATCCAGGTTGCTTACACTAGCTTAGCCGTGGAAATGTCATACTTCCCCTTTTAAGTCCTCAAACCAAACTGTGACAGGTTGAGGATGGGAAGGAAGCTGAAGACAGGTACACATTTTGGGTGCCCCTTTGGGAAGATCTTAAGGCAAGGCGAGCTTAGAAACTCACATACCCTTTTCACTTTAAGAAAATGAACTTGGCAGAAGTATATGAGGCATCCATAAATGCAGGAAGACATAATTGGTATTTTTAATGAATCACATTCTATGAATTAATGGTTGACCATGGCTATCTATCAACTCCAAATAGCAGAATTCTAATGTTATAGCAGCCGGGGATGTAACTTCAAAGTTCTCTCCTAAATACAGAGGGCCAGAATTCTCTGGATATAGTCACCTTTGGTGTTGCACATTAAGTTGTGGTTGAGGTTCAAACAGGGCCAGTGGGCCATGCTTCACCTGTCTCTAGGCAGAATGAATGAAGCTCTCCTGCATTTTTGTAGTTCACTGGGGTGGATGAAGGCTGATGCACTCACAAAGAAGAGAGTGCTGTGTAAACAGACCAAAATGTCTATTACCCTGACACAGCAGCACAGCAGAAGCAATACTCACCTGACTGAGGCGCTCACGGCTTCAGCTGTGTGCTCCATAACACGTATCTCGGTGTGTTAGAATCGTTACCTGTCCTTTGCTTCAAGAGGAGTTACTGATCCAATATCGATTATAGTAATACCATTCATCGAAGATGGGTATTTAGCAAATGTATCTCATTTGACCCTCAGAAGATTAGCCCTATTTTGCAAGAAGAAATGGAGACTTAGAGAAATAAAGTTGCTCAAAGTAACACAGAGCAGGTACCCAGACTTTAGGGTACATGAGAAACCCTTGAAGGGCTGTTTAAAAGTTAGATTGCAGGGGCGCCTGGGTGGCTCAGTGGGTTAAAGTCTCTGCCTTCGGCTCAGATCATGATCCTGGGGTCCTAGGATCAAGCCCCACATCGGGCTCTCTGCTCTGCAGGGAGCCTGCCTCCTCCTCTCTCTCTGCCTCCTCTCTGCCTACTTGTGATCTCTGTCAAATAAACAAATAAAATATCTTAAAAAATAAAAAAAATAAAAAATAAATAAAAGATTGCAGGGCCCCACAATCAGACTTTCAAGTTGATAGATCTGGGACAAGACTAGAGAGTGTGCATTATTAACGAGTTCCCAAACAAGGCTGACTCTGGTCCAGGATCACACTTCAAGAAGCCCCAGCCTCCATAATTTGTGATAGACTTAATACTCGGTCCGGAGAGGCTATATGACCCAAAAGCCATGCTCTTTTGACAATGGTATGCTCACCCACTGGTCTTCCCCACCTTTCTTCCACAGAACCTTGATTGCCAATTACTTCTGGGGGCTGGAGGTTAAGAAATGCCAGGTGACCATCTGCCTCCTCCTGCCTCCCCACGCACATACCACTTTCTTCCCCTAATTCACTCTCTCAAGTCTCAGCATAAAATGTCCTTTTCTCAGAGAGGGCTTCAATCTAATAATGTAACATTGCAAATTTACTCAGGTTTATTTGTTTCATGAATGTCTGCCTTTCAAAACGATAAGAGCTGTGAGGGCGAGACTCTTTTCTCTTCTGCCCATAGAATAGAATCAGGTACCCAGCATGTGGCACAGTACTTGCCCTTAGGAGGTACTCAACACCATTAGGGAAATGGATAAATGAGTTGAGTGAAGGAAAATTTGAGATCTAGTCTACTAGCTGCATGAAATCAAGTTGGTGCCTTGACATTTCTAAATTCTAGCCCCGTTGTTTGTAAAATGTAGATAAAATTTTGAAAGGGATGTGCTGAGGGGTTTTTTGAACGTGCTCAATGTGTGAAAATCTTGCTCCAGACATGCACTGTTGTCTCCCGAATGCAGGCAGAGCTCATGGTAGACATTCAACAATTGGTTGAATTGAATCAGATTTGGCTTGCCTGGAAAGAGTGATTTTTATGCTCTCCAAGGAACTTGATTTTAATAGTTATTCATTTGGGAATATCAAACACCTCTGTTGTTAATTTGTGCTTATGTCTTAAGCAGCCTGGAAGGACATGATGTATGCTTTCACAGGCATTAATACTTCTACCATCTTGAGTTACTAAATCAACCTGAGCCAACTTTTCAATGCAATAGAGGCACATCCCACATTTTTTAAATAAACAATCTGATAGGATATTATTTTTCAACTGCATTTCATCTAACAAAGCTCTGACATTGGAATCTCCTCTCTATGGCTTCTCAAAACTATTAGCTAGACATGGGAATGAGCAAGTAGCACATCTATTTACCTCATCTTTTGACGGGGCCATACAAATATGGCAGAAGCAGTCAGAGAACAAAAAGGTTAATTAAAAAATAGTAGAGTCTTGCCTTTAGAAGGCAATGAGCCATTTACTGTTTTTAGTTTACATGCACTCTTAATACCTAGAGTCAAATCACTTACATGTCAAGGTACACAATTATCATCAATTCACTTCACGCTTTTCCATATTTATAACCTAAGCCATTGCCCATGTCATAGTTCACTTACAAGGAAAGACACAGCTGAGAAGAGAATAACCCATGGCTCTCCTCCTGCAGAGTTTAAGCAGCTCTCTACCTTAATGCTATCCACCAAACAATTAGCTCAAATTCTAGAAACTTTATTCCTGTAAGCATGTATCCCACCCGACCCATGTCATGTACGCAGCCCAGAGCAGAATCTTCCAGCCTTGCCTTTCAGAGCTCACCATTTATAAAGTAGCAAATCTGTGCTTGAGAATCAGTTAGTTGCTTCTTGATAGCCTACTTCTGGAGACTTCCAAAGGGGAAAGAAGGTTTGCATTTCCCATTGGAAGTTGTGGCCTTAGACATGATGCTGATAAGTGCACCCATGTAGCTGCTTCCCTTTGACCTCAGAAGTCCAACCTCATGCTTCCAATGACAGCCACAGGGAAACAAACCATTTGATTCATACTAATGAAAATGAAATCACATCTCCAAAAATCTGGCTCTGAAGAGAGAGATCTATTGAGGGATATGTTCATGAGACACACTTCATATGCTCTTCTGTTGCGTCCAATTTACAAAGTGATCTGTCAGATGACAGAGTAGGGGATGATTTATTGCTAGTTGTGATAACAGCCACATCTCTTTAAACTAGAACACAGGTAACTCCTGAACCGTAAGTTGTTGATGCTAGTTCTTAATCCAAGAGGGAAAAGAACAAACGTGTGTGAACAAAGTTTAGCAAGAGCAAGAGTCATGTTCAAAGATCCATTCCAACGAGGCATTGCATTCTGTAACGACCCATGGCTGAAGAACTCAGTTGTCTTTTTGGATGTCTTGGAAGAGTGATCTCAGCATCTTGGAAATCAACCATCTCCCCCATTTTACAGAAAAGAAAATTGGAAGCCAGGCAGCCTAGTGCCTTCCCTGAGGAGGTCAGTGCCTGAGCCCTAAGTCAAACCTTGGTTTCCTAGTTGAGGGACATTTCTCACAAAACCCTGTTGTTCTGATGAGCGAGGACAGGAAACAGAGGTGCCCTGCCTGACAACAAAGCAAACCTGGAGTGAATCCCAGCCCCTGTAGTGAACAAGGGAGCTGAGCTCAGCTTCTCACTGCTGCTGATGCAGGAAGAGAGGTGAAATGCAAACAGTGCCTTGCAAGCCCTTTCTTGCTGACTCAGGAAGTTCTCAGCTCAGCTACTTCCAATTGCCTTCCCTCAAGTCCTCTGTGTTTTGAAACAAGCCCCTCAGGAGCACAGCTACCTCTTTTCTCTTCCATCTGGGAGCTCGTTGGGTGCTCCCAGATGGAAGAGATTTCATTTAATTTCATTTATGAAATTTCATATTTCATTTATGAAGAATGAAGCATTGTGCACGAACAATTGTCCCTCGTGTCATGTCCACCCCTTTGTTGTGTCAGTAGTTCCCACCGCAGGAGGCTACAAATGCCCTGGGTAGGGGACCACTGAATATATTAGCAAGCACGCTTTGGTCAGAAAATCGTAAGAAAAGGCCACAAGGCCACATCTGGAGCTGAAGTGGGGGCTGTTTCCTGGAGTGGAGAGAACATGCGAGGAGGGAGAGCCACACTCCCATGTGGAGAACCAGACATCAGGCTTCTGCCAGGGGACCATTCACAGGGGACCATGCATAGGACAAGCCTGTGTTTAGTCTCCTTGGCCCTAATTCTCTGCTTTTTCCTTTAAAAAAAAAAGAAGAAGAAGAAGATTTTATTTATTTATTTGAGAGAGGGAGACTATGCATTTGAACCAGTGGGAGGGGCAGAAGAAGAAGCAGGCTTCCCACAGAACAGGGAGCCCAACACAGCCGGAGTCCAGGACCCTGGGAACATGACCTGAGCCAAAGGCAAACACTTAAGAGACCAAGGCCCCCAGGCGCCTCGCCTATTCTTTTTCTGTTGTCCCTTGTTGACCTCTCCTTTCCTCTCTTATGTACCCCCTCCCAGTACCTCTCCTGCCCTGGATCTAGGGCCACCTCTCCTGGATGCTCCTTTCTTCTTTTCCACACTAAACCCACCCTGTCTCTCCCCAGTGAGCATGCTGGGTATAACACTGTGATTTTTTTTCTCCTGCTAGGTGCTCCCGGAGCTCCATTTACTAATAAACTGCTTGTAGGATTAAAAATACATGTGATACAGATAGAAAAATGTCTTGACTATAATATATAGCTATGTGTTATCAATGGTCAGCTCTGGGACTATGGGAATATTGGTGATATATACTTTCTCTTTTATGTTTTTTTTTTAAACTGAATTCAATTAAAAAAAGTAAAAAGCAATATGTTCAGTCACTTCCTTGATAAATTACAGAAAATAAACATATAACTTCTCTTGAAAATTTTTTTAACCAAATTCCATGGTTTCTCAGAAAAAAAAATGATATGACATTTTATTTAGAAGCTATCGGGCTATCGTGTGGAGACTTGTGTTAAAATGTGGAGTTGTCTGGGGTTATTAATAAATGCATACTTTAACCACAAAAAAAAAAAATGTGGAGTCCTCGTCATTCAAAATGTTGTTTAAAGGAATGTGTTTTTTCTCTTCTGTGTAGTAACCCCTCCCCCACCCATGTTTCTCTTGTGTCTCCTCTCCTCTCAGGTCACAGTCACTCTCACACAGAACACTCTGGTCACCAAAAATGTAGAGATTTTTCCACACCAAGCCTTTCTGAGGAACACCAGCTGGGTGTCCTACACTTTAACCCGATTCCAACACCATTTCTCTGAGACTGCTCCCACTTCACTCCAGATACCACAGCTTCTGTTCTACTGGGCTACAAACCCTGGGCTCTCATGACTCCATCCTCAAGTTCATTTGATTTGCTAGATCAGCTTACAGAACTCCAGGAAACACTAATTTACATTTACCAGTTTATGAAAGCATAGCATAAAGTCTATAGATAAACAGCCAGATGAAGAGATACATAGGGAGAGATTTTGGAGGGTTGGGAACAGAGAATCTTCTGTCTCCTTGGAGCTGGGGTGCATCACTCTCCTGCTGTGGGTGTGTTTACCAACCCAGAAGCTCTCTGAGCTCTATGCTTTTGGGACTTTTATGAAGGCTTCCTCACGTAAGCATAATGGATCCTGAACTCCATTTCCAGCCCTTCTCTCTTCTCCAGAGAGTGTGGGGTGGGGCTGAAAATTCCAAGCTTGCAAACATGGCTTGTTCTTTCCAGGGACCAGCTCCCATCCAGGAGCCATCTGGGGGCCCACCCAGAGTTACCTCATCAGAATAAAAGACATTCCTTTCACCCAGGAAATTAGAAGGGTTTCAGAAACTCTGTGCCAGAAACCAGGGGACAGAGAAAAATACATATATTTTCAAGTAAATAAAAAAAAATTAATCTAAAAAAATACTTAGTATATTGGGTACATTTCAATTAAACTGGATGTATACTAAAATGTGCCTGACACACACAGTGCAAGGAATTAGACAATTTCTGCTGCATTTTGTAGAAAAGTATGATAATTTTTCAGTATATTACTTTCCCCTGTATTTCATTTTGAAAAATTACAGAAAAAGGGAAGAACTGTGTGGGGAGCAATGTACCACCTTAAACATTCTAAATGAATGTTTTGCTACATTTAGTTTATAGAATGCCTATGCATCTATGTAGACTTCTATTTATTTGTAATTCATCTTTTTGAAAATATAATATTTTAAAAATCTGTTAGCCCTTGCAGAGGTAAGTGGAAACAGAGGCAGCTGGACAAATGATTTGATAAACATGGATAATCAAGCAGGATTGGTTGACTAGTAAACATTCCTTGAAGATCTTAATTATTTCCTTTGGCTGTTGATTTCAACTGCCCAGTTTTTAATGTCTCTCTTACTTTGTCCTGATGTGTTTGGTTTTTCCAGATTACTTTGAAATCAGCACCTCATTTTGTTTACTCTGATCAAAAAGAAATTTTTGTGGAAATAGATAATTTTATTCTATTTATTGAATAATAAACAATTATTCCACAAAATATATTTTGTGGAAATAGACAATTTTAATAAATATTAATAGACAATATTTTATATGCAATTTAAGAAAAACATCTTTGTATTAAAACAGCAATAGCTATCTTATCAGTACACATTAGACTGTGTGTGTGTGTGTTTATCTCAGAATCCTTTAAGTAATATACTTGAAATCTACACCAAAACATATGAATTTCAACCCATGTTCCCTTCCTTGTCTCTATGTAACCTGTTGCCCACTTTTTAAAAAAATATAGATTGTATCATATCATTTCCAGTTTGAAACTCATCCATGTTTTCCTCTTGTAATAAAAGTAAAACCCCAATCTCTATTCATGACCAAGACGGTGTCTGCAATCAGATCTCCTCTTCCTCTCCAGCACAACCTGGTCCCTCGGTCCCTAGCTCAGTATACTCCATCTGGTACTCTCGCCTCCTTTTTTCAAATACTCCAGCTTTGGTCCACCTGCAGGAATTTTGCACCTGCTGTTTGCACTGCCTGAACACTTGTGTGTGCACCCTTTCATAACATTTAAATATTCCCCTTTAAGCTAAGCCTTTCCTGATAATCATCCCCAAAGCATTTTCTTTCCTTCATAAGACATTTTTCATCATAATGTATAGTTATTTTTATTCTTATTTATGTCTTAGAGTATGTCTATTTCCCTTGTAAAGGGGCAGAGATGATATTTACCTTGTTAATCAAAATAACATCTACTTTTTTAAAAAAAAAGATTTTATTTATTTTATTTGACAGACAGAAATCACAAGTAGGCAGAGAGGCTGGCAGAGAGAGAGAGGGAAGCAGGCTCCCTGCTGAACAGAAAGCCCGATGCAGGGCTTGATCCCAGGACCCTGAGATCATGACCCTAGCCGAAGGCAGAGGCTTTAACCCACTGAGCCACCCAGGCGCCCTAATAACATCTACTTTTGAAGAGTATTTGGTCTGTGTCCAGGGCTTAGTGAATATGAGTTGAGAAAACAAGTAAGTTGGAATAGTCATTAACTTTAGGGTTTGAGTTGTGCAACTTATTTGAAAACATTGGGTGTATATGGTTTTTTTTAGAGATTTCTTCAAATGGCTTATTTTATTAAAAAAAAAATCACCTAGGTTGTTCTTGCAAATGCAGTTTCCTAGGAATCTGGAGCTAGGAGGCTTCAGGAGGGATCCCTGAGCCTGACATTTTTTTTTAAGTTTTATTTGTTTATTTTGATGGAGGGAAAGAGCACAAACAGAGAGAGTGGGAGAGGGAGAAGCAGGCTCCCCACTGAACAAGGAGCTCAATACGGTACTTGATTCCAGGACCCTGGGATCTGTCTTGAGCTGAAGGCAGATACTTAAATCACTGAGCCACCCAGCTGCCCCTGAGCCTGAGTTTTTAACAAGATTTTTCAGCAATTGTATTATGCATCTAGTCTGGTGACTAACACACCTACAACTCAAGACTGTGTCATTTTGGCAAATACAGAATTCAATAAAGGATCAATCCCCAGCACCATATTTGGCGGGCGGGGGGTATCAGGACTTTGGATACATTGATATCTAACCATCCCAACCAAATAATTTTTGCCCTGAATGTAGACAGAGGAACAAACTGCACAGAGAACATGTTTCTATTTATCTACTTCATTGTGATAACTCAGGTTGCTCCAAGTCCTCAATAAAGTGTGTTGTGTTGCAACCTTCATATTTTATCCCTTTCCATTTGGAGACAATCCTGATGGTGCAGAGAGGAAAAAAAAATTTTTCTTGAATAGGAAAATAATGTTATATTCAGCACAAGTATAGTCTGGAGTACTGTGCCAGGACTAATTTTTTATTATCCACATAATTAAAAGGAAGTTGTGATGCTCATTATCCAAAAACTATTCATATGCATTAAAAATAATTGAATAATTATAATATTTGCTTTACTAATACAGTTTGCTTGGTTTGGGTTAATATGAAAATGATTTATATCTGAATATGTAATAAATGCATATTGGGTTTCTAGTAGGCCATTTTGGGTAGCCAGGGGAAGCTATTCTGGATTAAGAATTAAGTATTAGATCTTGGTGAACCCTTAGGACTAATTCTTGTCGGTTGAATCCCTCCGTTTCACAAAGAGGAAACTGAGACTGAGAATCAGGGAACACCTTGCCACAGGGGCTTGGTCCCATTCTTGCAGTGAAGTGAAGCAGTGACTCCAATACCAAGCAACAGTACAGGCTAAAGCTGACCCCTGTGGATAGCACATTTAATGGGACAAGTCCAGAACATGTACTGGAAGAGATTGAATTCATCTTCAGTTAAGATCTCATTCAAAGCTGCATGTATTTTAAATACATGAGCAATGTAGTCTCTCCATAGAACAGAAACCGTTATATCAACTCACTCCTTCCTTTTGTTGCTTCAACCCACTCCATTCCCCAAACTTAGAATGACTTTATATATAATAGCCAAAGAAGGTCTGTGCGTAAATTAAAGTGACACAATTGTGTTAATAGTCACAATTATGTATAATAAGAACATCAATGTTATGGTTATCATTGTGATTTATGAAGTGTCCAAGTACCAATGGCATCCTGGGGACACACATCAGCCCACCCCCCCCAAATATGATTGACGGGATGCTGTGAGCTCATCAATGACAGTTTGAGTTATGAGAGGCAGTTTCATTTCCCAGCCTGTGTTTGAGGATGTGAATATATAATTCCAACACAAACATTCTCAACTTGGATAGCAGTTTATTTTAGGAAATAGCATGGCAGGCTGCAACTCAAGGTTAATTGCGACAAACAAAAGACAGTGTTCAAAAGTAGGAGACATACCAGGAATGAGGATGACTAGGTTTTACGTGTCTCTATGTTAAATCCTAAATATCCTCCAATTCTGTCTTTTCTTTAATGATTTTTTCACAAGTCACCAAATGCTTGGAGCTTCTGTTGAGTTCTGAGAAGACCAAGTATATCCCTGTGCTGGCAGCTTTCAGAAGTCATGCCCATCTGAATTTGAATTCCAGCTTCATCAATTCTCAGTTTTGACCCTGGGCAAGTTATTTAATTTATCTAAATCTTAGTTTCCTTATCTGTCAAATAATATTATTTGATTTGAGATGCATAATATTATGCATCTCATCAATTGTATGGATTAAGTAAAAGAAAAGATAAGTATTACTTAGCACGGATTCTGGCACAAAAGGAGCCTCAATAAAGTTATAAGGTTGCAAAACTCCTTAAGGCACCAACTCATTTTGTTATAATATCCGCTAGTGTCAAAAAGCAGGTGAGTTTGGAATTACATCCATTCTCCTCTTGGGTCAACCAAAGGCCAGAGTCACCAAAGCCTTGATATTTTCAATAGGTAAAATCCACCAGTAAATAGCTTTAAGAGATTATCACCAAAGGAAGAAGTTTGTAGAATGACAAGCAAGATTTTCTTGTAGCTTTATATTTTGGGATTTTGCTAGGTCATTAAGTGGCAGAAATTGTCCAAAATTTTCTGAAAACAATAGTCTAAAATTGGCTCACATTTCATGCACTTCTCCAGACATCTGAGCCTACCTGAACTTTCTCCAGAGATTTTGTTTGGTGGAAAATGGCATCACTTCAACTGTAAAGGGTAATAGGGTTGTTGTTGCTGTGTGTGTGTGTGTATGTGTGTATGTGTGTGTATTTAGTGTAGACAGTATCAATATAATTATGGGAAAATTTATTAGGCAAACTTACTTAGTAGTTAATTGCCAATGGTAATATAGAATGACAGTCTTAAGTTTGAACTTATTCTCTGCCAAAGTAGAGGAGAAACACATGGTTGAACACGGGCACCTGGGAGGCTCAGTCAGTTAAACATCTGCCTTCAGCTCAGGTCATGATCTCAGGGTCCTAGGATGGAGCCCCATGAAGGGCTTCCTGCTCAGCAAGGAGCCTGCTTCTCTCTCTCCTTCCCACTCATGCCCTCTTGCTATCTCTGTCACAATCTCTCTCTCTCAAATAAATGAATAAATAAAATCTTTAAGAGAAAAACAAACAAAAAAACACATTGTTGAGGAAAAAATGTAGGTGTTTGGTCCAGAAAGTAAACCCTCAACTATAGGAGGCATGTGGGTGGAATGGACTGGAGACGCAGGCAAACGCACCTGAAAGTTTCCAGAATACCTTTCCCAGCTCCACGCACCTGTCCACCTCCTATTCACTCTTTATTAAGTTCAGGTGTCATCTTTCTGAAACTTTTCCAGAATATTCACCTAACTACTCAGAGAAATTAGTTGCTCACATAACTCTTTGTTAACACCCTGTTGTTGTAACACTAAATTACATTTGATAGTAGTAATGTGTTTACCAGTAATCTCTGCCTACTTATAAACTCATGAAGGGTAGGCACCAAGTACTTGACACATTTATGTTCAATAAAAGTAGAAGACATGGAGGGGAGGGCAAGGACAGGAAGTGAGGAAAGTAAAAAGTTGACTTCAGGGCGCCTGGGTGGCTCAGTGGGTTAAGCCGCTGCCTTCGGCTCAGGTCATGATCTCAGGGTCCTGGGATCGAGTCCCGCATCGGGCTCTCTGCTCAGCAGGGAGCCTGCTTCCTCCTCTCTCTCTGCCTTCCTCTCTGCCTACTTGTGATCTCTCTCTGTCGAATAAATAAATAAAATCTTTAAAAAAAAAAAAAAAAAAAAAGTTGACTTCAAGTCAATGATGACTGGTTTTCATGAAAGGCCAAGGCTACTGGTTGTCATTATTTGCTGTCTTCATGTGAGCAAAACAGAAGCGAAGATGTGGAAAGGTAAATAAATGTCACACACAACCTGATGATGTTGATAAATAATGGCCTATCGACAAGGTGAACACAAGATCACCTTGTGTGAATGAATTTGGTTCTGAGCGAGAAACTTTATATGAGCACAATCTTTTCAGATAAACGGATATTGCAAATTTGTCATTAGAAGTAGCTAGGACCTCCAATAAAAACTACAAAATTACTTTCTGAAGTCAGGACACTTTTCTAATTCATCTACCATTCTGTTAAAAATATAGTAACATTCTATCATGTGCATGAGTTTGAAAATCTGCAGATACCATTTTAAAAATAATAGCTTAATTCACAGAAAAACTTAAAAAGTGTGGTCATCACTAAATCTCCTACTCCTTTTTAAAAATCACATCTGTAAATAAGATTTTTTTTTTTTTTTTTTTTAAGAAAGCGAGCATGAGCAGGGATTTGCAGAGGTTGGGAGCCAAGAAAGAGAATCTCATAGTCCTGGGAGATGTAACTCGTTATATTTTTTAAAAGTACCACCCCATCCCCCATGACCTCTCAGGGGCTTCTATACTGAAATGTTATAATCTCCAGGCCTGGCACAGACCCCAACAGGGCACTCTATCTCAGGATCCTGAGATCATGACCTGAGCCAAAATTGAGTCAGATGCTTAACCAAATGAGCTACCCAGCTGCTCCTAAGTATCTTTTTCCTTTCATATTTTTTCCAACTTTCTTTTAAAAAAAATTCCAACCTTTTCATGTGTTTCAGATCATCAGTTTAATCAGAGCGGTCACCTGAGAAAGACCATGGGCTGCCCTGTGTAACTCTCCGTGGCTGAATTTTGGCCTTATTTGCACCCAACTGGCTCACCTCTAGATTTACCAGACATTTATTTCCTCTAGAATCAAAGGATTTTTTAAAATTTTATTCATTTTTTAATCAGACAGACAGAGAGAGCATAAGCAGGAGGAACAACAGGCAGAGGGAAAAGCAGGCTCCCTCCTCTCCTCGATGTGGGGCTTGATCCCAGGACCTGGGATCACTACCTGTGCCAAAGGCAGACACTTAACCAACTGAACCACCCAAGAGTCCCGAAGAAGGATTATTATTTTTTTTTAATTCAAGACGATTGTTTTTCAAAGAGATCATGAATAATTTTACATTTTAAAAACATTCTGCTATATTTGTTCATTGCTAAATCATACAGTTCTGTCTTTAGTTAATAAATCTCCTACTTCTCTCTGCTGTTCCCTTTTACATCTCTCTCATACTTCACTTTTTTTCTGCTCTGGCCTTTAAGGAGATTACAATATTTTAATATAAATACCCAGTGGAAGTAAATACTCCCTGGCTTTTGTGCTTGACTCAGGGAATTCTGAGAGTTATTTGGAAATGGAAGGTTTGGAAGGTCACATCAAGGGAGGGGAGTTACCAGAAAAGGCTATGTACCTGGAGGTAAGGTCACCAGAATAGAAGCCCCTGAGAGGTCATGGGGGGTGAGGTGATACTTTTAGAAAATGTAACAAGTTACATCTCCCGGGACTATGAGGGTTTCCCTTTTCACTGTCATTGACAAATGTGTCACTATGGCCCCCTTCCTCTCCATCAGTCTAATTTCTTTGATTTGGCCCCACTTGCCTCCCATCTTCATCTGCCTACCCACCACTGCAGATCTCCAAGCACACCAGACACCTCTCTGCATTTACCCTTGAAGAAGTTATTACCTTTCATTTAGATAGAATCTGCTTTCCTCCTTGGACTTCTGCTGACCACTGACTTTCTGCTCGTCCTTCAAGGTGCAGAAAAATGCCCCCTGTCATGGAGTCTTCCCAACTTCCAAGGTGGTAGCTGGCCCACTTTCTGCCTAGTGATTACTCTTTCCTTCGGTTTGATTGGCTCATTAGGCCGGGACTCTTGTGAAGGAGAACAGACCTACGCCGAGAGGGATTTATCCAATCTCTGGATAGATTTGGATAGCTTGAAAAGTCCCACAGTTTATTTGGGTTTGCTTATCATATTTATCCAGCCGAAATGAAAATCACTGAATCTCTTGTGCGTCAAAACAAAACAAAACAACAAAAAACACCTCTTTGTATATTTCACGGAAATGTTTTTTTCTATTTCTTGATATTCATTCTGAAAGTACATTTGCCATAACAATATTACAGAACACTTAGAAAATAAATGTCTTTCTAAATGATAGAAAAATTACCGATAATACCATCATCCAAACATAGTTACTGCTGTATTTTCCCTTTCAGTCATTCTTAGAAATGCCTCTTTTATGTAGTTTGTAAACACAGGGCACACACAATGCCATGTCCTGCTTTTCTGTCTTAACATTACACAGCAGTTGTCATTTGTGCAAACACTGGAATCTGTTCCATTTTAAAAATAGGACTTCTTATGTAATATCCTTACTAGTTCCTTGGGGTTAAGTAGAGAAATGCAGGAATAGAAGGTCTCTCCCTTATTCTCCTGGGCATGTCTCACCGGTGCAGGACCCAGAAGAAGCCCATGGAAGCTTGGCTGTCAGCTGGCCTGCTGTCTGTCCAGGCTGCCCTCCGTCCCTCTGTTCCTCAGATCCTCACTCCACCACTCTTAGGGGTCTTCTCAATTTCTCCAGGCCAATATGAACATCAAGGCCATCTGACTTGGATGACTTTTCCCCTTACATCTTACTTTGAAAGTCTTCAAAACCACGAGTGAACTCGAAAGATGTTACAGTGACTGCCAACATCTCCACCACCTGGATTCCCCCATTAACTTCTCACTGAACATATTTTAGCAGGCATCCTGCCATGGTTTTGAGGATTTTGACCTCTCTTCTGAAGGATATTTCCCTCTGGCCTCTGGCTCTGTGTTCTTCCTGGTTTCTTCCAGGAGCCATTCCAGCAGGACTTGGCTCCTTAGGCTTGACCTACAGAACAGCTTTGAATAGTAAAACACTTCTACTGCCCTTGATATTACCCACTGAGTTCTTCCAGAAAGTGTACATTGTTTGTAATGCCATCAACAGTCTATAAGAGTGCTACATTAACTCTGCTGAGTATCATTTAAGTTTGGAGGAGGAATTTAGCTCGATAGTATTCTTAGAGTCCTATTACAATCTGAATTGTTACATAGTTATTTATGTATATAGTTCATTTTTCTTTAAACCCTTGAGCTTCCAGGTAAGAACTTTTTCAATCCTTTAATACAGAAACATGGTTGATATTCATTTTTCCCCATGGCCCCTTGCAGAGTGCCTTTCATACAGAAGGTGTTCCATGAACTTTTGTTGGGGGAGGAGGTGATGGAAAGAAGAACCTGTATATGTCACTTTCAATAGATCAACTAATCAGCAAAGACAGCAACTATCAAGATGTTTAGGATCTGAAAAGAAATAAAATAAAATAAAATGTTTAGGGTAACTGAAGCAGGGGAACGGGCCTTATGAAACATATTAGCTAAATTATATTGACCATGGTTTTGATTTCTTTTTAATTAAAAGGCTTGCTAACTGTTCAAACTTGCTTTATGTCCATTAAAAGGTCAAATAGGACACAGTAGCAATATATTAAAGAAGATGGATCTGAGAGTCTATACATTTAAGTCTGTCTTGGATGTACCAACAAGGTTTTATATTTACCACAATGAACATCATAAACAATATCATAAACATCATGATGAAACATCATAAATAAAAAATCATAGGCAAACTCAACTATGACAGTCACCTCATTAAAAGTGCTCTTAACAGAACCCTGAAATGAGCATAAACAATGCAACTGACCCTACAGAAATTACAGGCAACTTACTCTGGGTGGTACCCTTCATAATGAGCTGCTTCATTGTCCAGAAAACTTATCCACAGTTATTTCATGACTACAACTCCACCAGCTTAGATTTCTTACCTTATGCTTTACTCATCCCATGTCATGCTCACTACCTGCATCTTATTCCCCTAGATTGCTCCATCTCTGTAATTTTGCATTGCAATACATGAGGCACTGAATAGAATAGTCTCCACTTTTCTAAGTCTCTGGCTTTCTTTGTGCACAGTGGCAGATACCATGCCTGACAGATGTCAAGCTAGACTTTGGGGACAAAACAGCTGAAACCCTGCCCTCACAGCACCTAAAGACCAGAAAGAGTCCTGCCAGCCACACTGAGCTAATGGTGCCACCTGATGGCTGATATGTACCAGGCTTTGTGCCTTCTCATTACTGTTCATGTCTTTCCTTCCATACTGGCCTCCTTTTACTTGTTGTTGTTCTTCTCCTCCTCCTTCTTCTTCTTTCTCTTAATTATTTCAACACCTTCCTTCTTCATGGTTTTCCTTCCTCTTCTATCCAGCCTCTATTCCAGACACCATGCTCTTACACTCTCAATATCTTTACTCCCATCTTTCCACTATGTGTTCCCTAACATCTCCCAATCTTGGATCTATCCAACCATCGCCTTTCCCCACTATGAACCCCATGGGTTTCTGAATGGTGCTGGGGGGCTTTTGGCTGAGCTCAGCATTCCTTGCACGAACTTCCCTATGTCTCCGCAAACCATTCCCCTCAACCACGGTATTGTCTGCAATCTCCCCACCTCACCTCTCTTAGATGATGACCTTAAACCCACCTTGCAGAGAAACTTGAGGTGATCTGCCATGAACCTTCATCTCTCAACTTCCTGTCCTCCACAAGGTTAAAATCAGTTATATTTGCATTCATCCTACCTCTTTTGATCCAGATATGACCCTTTTACTGCTCCCAACTTTTGATCCAGTATCTTCCAGCACTTTACTTTTGTGTTCTTTCCATGATTTTTTTTTTCTAAGTACCCTACATCATGGTCAAGTTCCTTCCATCATAAAGAATCTTCCTGCCCTCATCCCAGACATCTCTCTTTGGCTATGCTTTTATCTTTCACTTCTCACTTTCCTCTTAAAATTAAATTTATTTTTTAATATTTTAAAATTTTCTTAGAAATATTTCATATATATTGAAATCTTAAAAGAATAATGTAGCAAACAGTCACATTCTCAAAACTAAGCTAAAGGAATAAAACGCAGTATGTCTGAAACTACACATGCTTCAGTCATGTCTCCTCCTATCCGAGAGTCAACCCCATTCTGAATTCTGTGCTTAAAATTTCCCTTTAATAAGGAAAGATTATATATATGACCCAGGGTCAGACAACTCCTGCTAGGCATCTTTGGGGTAAATATGGCACCTGGGACTATTTCTCTAGACCAATTCTAGAAAGCCCATCAGCTTTCCAGTGCTGGAAAATCCTCTGTAATATGCTCAGTTTTCACCACAGGATGTCCTGCTTCTTGGACCGTATGACATAGCGGACTTCAGATGTTAGAGGTATATGTGGTAGAAAAAGAGCCTGTGGGGCTTATGGCAAACCACAGAGGAAAAATTACAATGTCATTTCCTAGAGTTCTGGAGCAAGGCCATGCCATCTGCAATGAAGAACTGGACAACTTTCAAAATATAACTGGGGGCATGCTACTGGACCCAGTTGAAAGAAAGCTTTCCATTACTATACAGAAAGTGACCATGTAACCAGAAATGTCCAGCATATGATGAGTCTGACTGTCCAGTCAGAAGTTTAGACAGGCCCCAAATCCATCATGAGATGGTCTGCACAAGTTGCCAGTATGTTGTCCTTCTTCAAGGAGACAAAAAGCCACTTGGTAGCAAGTTGACTACACTGGACCTCACCCACTCTTGAAGGGACAACAATTCATTTTTACAAGAATAGTTACAAGTTCACAAGAATAGACATGGATTTGCCTTTCCTGCTCACAGAACCTCCAGCAGTTCCATTGTCTGAGTATTTTCGGAGCTTTTGATATTCCTATCAGGGTAACCACCCAATATCATCTCAGACTAAGGGACTCACCTTATAACAAATGACCAACATTGGGCGTAATATCCACTGGTCATATTGCCTACTGCAATCCCAAAACTTGCTTGTCTGACAGATGATGGAATGGAAGGTACAACTGAAGCATGAGCTCAGGGGCAGCGCTGTGTGAGGATGGGGCCCATCCCCTAGGACACAGTACACAATCTGAGCCAACAACTGTTACTGGTGATGTGTCTCTGTCAGGTTCAAGAGCTGAGTCCAGGGAAAAAGAAGTACAATAGAAAATGGTCTCTCTTGTAATCATTCCCAGTGATTCACTTGGTGAGTTTGTGCTTCCCAACCCTACAGCCATAAACTCTGTAGCTTTAGGGGTCCTGTTTCTTACCACAGGACAAGAAAGCACTCCAACATGCTTTCGGCAATGACCACCACCTGAAAGCTCAGACTACTGTGTTCAAATACTAGCAGACACAAAAAAAGAAGGCATACTGGTAGCATTCAGATGATGCACTAAGATGCTTTCAAGTCTGCCTTTGCCTAATTTTAAATGAACACATGGTCATGGCCTGAGAGGTGTATAGTGACCAGCCACTCAAAAGCCACAGAGCTGAGGGTCTGTGTCAGACCACCAGGTAAGCCACTTATACCAGCGCAGATACTTGCTGAGGGTGAGAGGGATCTAGAATGGATGGAAGGGGAAGGAGATGCTTGTGAATGTGAGATGAACCCCAGGAGTGGAGAGCAGGGACCACAGTTCACCCCACTACATCCTCTGCTCAATTTCCTTAAAAAGAGAGAGAGAGAGAGAGAGAGAGAGAGAGAGAGAGAGAGACTTTTCAAGGAGTCTAGAGAAATAGCTACTTCTAAACCTTTTATAAAATATGGACTCCAGAAGGCTCAAGGGGTAGACTCTAGTGTATGCTGTGACAGGTGAAATTACATCCTAGTGGAGACAACAGCAGTATGTTTTTTTTTTTAATTAATAATATAATTACACACTCTGATGTGTGAAAGAAAGGGACATAGTGTAATGAGAAGATCTTGTACAGGAGGAATAAGAAAAGGTGAAGGTAGTACAGAGCCATTCAGCTTGTGTTAGGATCCTGGCATTCACACGAGAAGCAATAAGAAGTCAGTGAGAAGAGGATTGCCATGACCAGGTTTGGGTTTTGCAGTTATAAAAAAGAAAATGAAAATGAGGAGTTCATATGTGGAGGCTTAATAGGAATAAGCACGCTGTGCAGTAGTATGGATGGAGTCTCAGGAAACACTGTTTGCTGTAAGGAAAATATTGTAGAAGACCAAGATTTGGAGGAAAGATCGTAAGTTCAGCTTGACCTGTGTTGAGTTGAAAATAGAGATCTCATTAAATCTTAAACTGAAGGTAGTATCTAACTAAATAGCTTTAAGTGCAGGTTTGGCCTACAACAGAAAGGTCTAAATTTGGATATAAATGTGTAAGTCACAAGCTTATCTGTAGATGATTCTTGACACCATGGATATGAACTCAATTGCCCAGAGGTGAAACCTATAATGAGAAGAAAAAGTAAAAGAAGACCTAAATCAAGGAACTCCCAAAAGATAGCAGGTGAACTGGCATCTTTTCCATGTGAATTTGTTTGCAAGCCTTTCTTGAGGTAATACCTTCTCCCTGAAAGCTTCCCTTCCTAAAACTATATCCCCTCTCAATAGCCATCCTATCCTATTTGGATTCTAGAAATTGAATTAATTTGCATAGATAATAGACTTAGAACCCATTCATTCAATTACTTATGCATTTATCAGTTTGCTCTATATTTATAAACCCTTTCAATATATCAAACACTGTGCTAGATGCTGGGAATACTGAAGCTAATGGAATATAGATCTTGCCCTTGAATAGTTGTGGCAGAGATAGGTTTGGTGTCTATCAATTTCTTTTCCTTTCCCACCTTTCGATGAAGTCATGTTAAAGCCTAATATGAGTTTTGGTCAATGAACTGTGGATAGAAGGACGTCAAAGTTTGGTCAAAATACCCACCACAAGATTCTCACAGCCTCTCTTCCCTCTCTCTGGAAATCATGGAGGCAATATGTTCAAGATGGTGCCATTACAAGGTGGAAGGAAACTAAGTTTCTGAATCACCACATGGACTTGAGCTGCCTAGAAGAATCACAGACTTTCACTGTGTTAATTCATTAAAATTTGGGGTTGGTTTTTTCCAGACAATAATTCAGTTACTTTGAATACTGCAATGCTCAGTCTAACAAGAGGAATTATTTTGATGACACTGTGACAGAGGAGACAGTACGTGCAAACTATGGAGTCTTCTACTTATTATTCACTCCATACTGTGAACGGCCTGAAAGGCTGGAGCTTAGTGGCAACTGAGAATTGAGTGGAAGATAAAAGGGGACAACAAGTTGACTGTGGGACCTTCTGTCTTAAAAATATGACACAAGTCAAAGGGAATCTTTCCAAGATTCAACACTTTGAAGAGAAATATGATAATATTTGAATTTTAGAACAATCACTCCTCATCAAAGTGGTGGTTAGAGTGAAATTATGTTGGAGCCAGGGAGATTAATATAGAAAAATTTAATCATTCATCCAAAAGATGTTCAGAGCTTGTATGAACCCAGTGACAATAGGGGTGGAGAAGAAAGGCTAATCTATAGTATTTAGGGATGGGCTGGATTTGAAGGGAGTCAGAATTGCCCTTAGATGCCAGATTTTGGGGAGTAGTTTTATAGAAATGACTTTGGAATGTATAATGAAAAAAAAAAAAACCCACCTTAGTTCATAATAGCAACATACTTAGGAAATAAATATGTAGAACCCGGATGAAGAAAACAAATTACAGAGAGACTTAAAAGTAGTCTCTAACAAATGGAGAGGCAGATTACAATGCTGGCTGGAATGAAACTTTATCATAAAGACAAGAGTCCTCCCCCAAATGATCTATGCAATGAATGCATTTCTAATAGAAACAGGAATGAACAAGAACTTAAAAATGATCCTAAGATTCATTATTAAGACAGATTAAGAAAAATGTTTGAAAATTAGTAGAAATTAAAAGAGGGGACTTGCACTGTTGTACATCAAAATCCACTGTAAAGTTATTCTAATTGAAATGCTATTGGTACTGCCAAAATTATCTGCAGCAAGATTAAAGCAACAGAATAAAATATACAGAAATAGACGATAGTAAATAGAAGAATTGCCTTTATGTTTAAGGTGATATTTCACACAGAAAAGAGTTCTTAAACAATTATCTATTTTAAAAAAACTGAAAATATATAATTATATCATTAATGCACTGTAAATTCCAAATGAATTAGAATAAAATGTTAAAAGAACATAAATACACCATGAAGATAACAAGGAAGTTCTTCTTTTCTATAAAAAATTATAATAGAAATATTATTTATGGGTGCCTCGGTGGCTCAGTGGGTTAAGGCTCTGAGTTTGGCTCAGGTCATGATCTCAGGGTCCTGGGAACAAGGCCAGCATCAGGCTCTCTGCTCAGCGGGAAGCCTGCTTCCCGTCCCCACCATCTCCCGCCTGTCTCTCTGCCTACTTGTGATCTTTCTGTTAAATAAATAAAATAAAAATTTTTAAAAGAAAAAGAAATATTACTTACTTTAAATACTTTAAAATAACTTTTCTGAAATAAAATAAAACCCAATCAAATAAATGTAAAGGAAACAACAAACTAAGGGGAAATTTATAATAATCAATAGGAAAAAATTAAAACTACCAATAAGAAAAGTGATTTAAAAAAACAAAAGAAGAAATTCACAAAGGAAGAAATTCAATAACCTATGAACATATGAAAAAGTGTGGCAGAGAAACACTAGTAAAGAATCAAATGATGTTAGATTCAGGAGATACAGAATACGTTAGGAAATAGTCACTTTCATCTACTTTTGGTATTACATAAATCAGTACAAACTTTCTGTGGGGCAATTTGGCAATAAGTTTAAAAACCTAAGGAACAGTTATTCTATTTGATCCAATAATTTGATTTCCATAATTTTATTCTACATTAAAAAATCAGAAACACGCACACAAAATTATGTGCAGATTATTTCCATCAGTTATAATGGTTAAAAATGTAAACATGGAGTCCAATAATATGAGATTTAATATATAAATCATGGTATACATGTATAAAAATAATACATTGAAACTGTATACATGTTTGTTTTAGAAGTATATTTTATCACCTGAAATAGTCACAAGAAAGTCAAGAAGAAATCTGGTTACAAACAGTATATACAACATATTACTAAACAACTATGTTTACACAAATTTACTATGTCTGTGCCAGGGATTGGCCATCTGCAACCCAAAGGCCAATTTTGGCCCATGCTTATTTTTGTAAATAAAGTTTTATTGGCATACTGCCACACCCATTTGTTTATATATTGTGTGTGTTTACTTTTGGCTGGCAATGACAGGGGAGATTACTTGTGACCAAAACCATCTGTGTGAAAAGCCTAAAATATTTACTATCTGATACTTGACCAAAAAATCTGCAATTCCTGGTCTATGCATTCAAAAATATAAAAAGCAAGTAAACTGCATCTAAATGTATTTATTTCTAGGATGGAAATTTTTAAATAATTTTTCTTTTTCTTTTTTGTATTTTTCATTTTTTACAGAGAAAATTTTTATGATACATCATGTTGCAAAAATCTGGCAACACAAGAATATGTCAACATTAACTATATACTGTATGTTTGCAAAAAGGCTAGACATATTTCAAAATATAAGTAACCATTTTATTTGGATGTATATAAGTATGAGTGATTTGCCTGTCTTTTCTGACTCTTTTTTCTGTGTGTTTAACTTATTACAATGAACACATATATGTTACATACATAACTAGAATATACTTAAACATGCATTTTAATAAGGATTCTGGAATTTCTAATTTTGATTTTTTTTTCCTTCTGACTTCTAGGAGGATCTTGGTATTACATTCAACATCTTTTTCCTTTTTCACAACGTGAAGAAAACTTTTTGGAAGACTTTGATGATAGGGATTTTTAATGTTCCTGACTTTGAAGTATAAGTCAAGTCAAAATTTATAGCAAACATCTGGGATCAGTTATCTTCAGTTTAAATCATTATACTTCAAAAGAAATGAATCCAGGAATGAAAAACATATAAAAGAAAAACCAAGGATCTCTTTTCCCGTGTTATGCTCTGTTTTTTGGATCCCGATAGATTTACTCACGAGCACATTCAAACTCTCTGGGAATAACCCATTCCAATATCACACACTCTGTTCAGACCATCAAATTGTAGTGGAAGATAAAAAAGTCTTAGATAATCTCGCAAACCTTTCTGACCATGTTTTCAAAATTTAATGAGAAGAGCTCAAAAACAAACAAACAAAAACCCATCTTGAACATGATGTGAAAGAAAGCCTTATACCGGGGCACCCGGGTAGCTCAGTGGGTTAAGTCTTTGGCCCATGGCATGATCTCAGGATTCTGGGATCGAGCCCTGCATTGGGCCCTCTGCTCAGCAGGGATCCTGCTTCACCTTCTCTCTCCCTGCCTGCCTCTCTGCCTACTTGTGATCTCTCTCTGTCAAATAATTAAAATATTTTTTTTTAAAAAAAGAAAAAAGCCTTATACAAATGACTAGCTAATTGATTTCAGCAATCTATTAAAAGTGAGAGAGATTAGGTGATAGGTACAAAACAAAAACCCATATCACAGGGAAAAAGAATGCTCAAGGTCATTACATTTGTTCCATCACCAGTCACATGTTCCAGTCAAGAGCCCCAAATGTGGCTTCTGCCTCAGATCTTGCTGTCTGTAAAAATGCTGCCTTGGTAGCTGGGTTCAGCTCTCAGCCACAAGCCGAAAACACAGTTGTGCCCAGGTCTAGATGCCTTTTTCTGAGAGCTTCCCTATACTGTAGAATTTGCATCAACTTCATGGTTGGTATGAAATTCCAGATGAAAACACATGAATTCATCAATGACCAGCTTCCAGACCTAAACAATCTGAGATGGGCTTCTCTTGTCTTTAAAAGTTCAGTGCTCCTTCTCCCAGCTCATGGTACTCCCAGCGGCCAAGGTGGATGCTTCCTCTGAAGGCTGTCTCATTTGCACCTTTGGGCAACCAGATTGGGCATATTTTTACCCACCTTTGCCTTTTACCCTGTGGTTCTTTGGTGGGGATATACCTTAAGGTCTGAATTTCTAAAACAGTAGTGATAACTCTTTAGAAAAAGCAAGCAAGAAAGAAACATATGCAATGCTCATATCAACAGAAATATATTTCTTTCATATCAAAGAAATAAGGTAATTATGACTCTCAGTGTCAAATTCTTCCTAGTTGAAATCACAGATCAGGACCAGTAGATGACCTGGCACAGGTTCCTGCCTCTTAAAGCATTTTCATCAACTTGTCTTGCCTGGAATTTCTAATGCCATTAGAATTTCTATCATTATTCTCTTCTATGACCCAGTCATAGGTCAAAGAACAAGAATTTTTGAGGCCTGGGTGGCCTTTATAATTGCTATCTGTTCTCTCTGGGACAGCAGGAAAAGTCTTTGGGGAGGTGTAGAAGTAGGCTTGCTGGGATTCTTCATTTTCCAAGACCGATATCCTGCCCTCTGTGGACCTTTTCCTGCCTCAGAGCCCTAGTTTGTCATTGCAGCATGCACTTCGGAGGCTCTCTCTGCTGGTTTCAGACAATGTCTGGGGGCTACTCTGCTCACAGTCAAGACCAGAAGAAGCAGGGTGAGAAAGAAGCAACCCAGCCAATACCATCCCTGAATGCTACCTCTGAAGGTAGGCAATGAACACCAAAACATATGCAGCGAGCCTCTGGGCCAGGCTGGAGTGTAAACATTCTTGCCCTTGCTTGGTGCCCAGCCACTTCTCAGTCTTTTAAATCCTGAGGGAGCAGGGCCACTCACTGCCACTCCCTGCTCTCTGTGCAAGTCTGGAGCTCTCCTTTTAGCCTTTAAAACAGGAACATTCTTCATTCATGGCAGTTATGAAGGAAGACTACTTTAAAGACAACAAAATGCAACTGCAAGAGGCCAATTCCTTTCATACGTACCTTCTTCAGCTTATAAATCATCCAGTGTATTCATAGGATGCTTTCAGTGTATTCAAAGCATGAATCATCGAGGGAGAGATGCACACTAAAAGAGTTAGTCCCTACGTTTGAAAATGAGGTCACCTTGAATTCTGTATGAAAGTGAACAGGAACACTGTTGGTCTAGGTTTATCATTATTCAGATTTTAGCCATGAATGCATATCTCCAGTCTGACTCAATCAAGTCAAAGAGAGGAGTAAGAATTTACAGACTGAAAGCAGGGTCTTAGCAGGATTATGAATACTTTTATTTTGCAAGTCAATCTTCTAGTGGAACAGTTATTCAGTTTTTTTAACTATAGCATATACAATGCATCCTGGAATAAACCTTTTTTTTTTTCCTTCCTTTATCTCCTCCTGTAGGGTGGGTTTTGAAAAGCAAGATAGAGCAATTTGTTTTATGAAATTAGAGATCCAACAGATATGGTCGTGTTAGTGGATGACAGATGAGTAGCAATCCTATTTTAATAACTCCTTCCTGATTGTTTTAATGTATTTTTAAAAGATAATCATTTATTTGAGAGAGAGCAAGAACACGTGAGCAGAGGGAGGGGCAGAGGCTGAGGGAGAGAGAGAATCCCCAAGCAGATTCCCCACTGAGTGTAAAGCTTGACACAGTGCTCCCTCTCAGGACCCTGGGATCATTACCTAAGCAAAAATCAAATCAGATTCTTAACTGACGAAGCCAGCCAGGCACCAACTTGGCATTATTTTCCAAATCTGTCTGAAATATTTAATTTTCACATGCCATTGCAATAACCTTTGCAAAAAAGAGAAAACAGGATGAAAATGGAGTCACTTGTGCTAAGCCCCACATCACCAAACTGAGCCATAATACCTAATGTAATTGCAGTGTCAGCCTCTCCCAGGAGGGGAATCCTAAACCAGCCAATCGAATTACCTGGTCAGCAATAGTGAGGTAATTTGTTTGATTACCACCGGAGGAAGGTGACCTCGCCACAAACAATCCATTCTTTACTAGTAACTTCTTGTCCCACCCAATTCTGCCTGTAGAAGTCTTTCATTTTGTACAGCTTTTCAGAACTGCTTTGTGTGCTAGATGGGATGCTACTCCATATATGAATCATTGAATAAAGCCAATAAGATCATTAGGATTATTCAGTTGATTTTTTTTTTCTGATTGTAAATACAATGACAAAGGGGGAAAATCTTTACTTTTCTGTGAAATTGGACTAAATTCTGATCTCTTAAAAACTGGAAGTAGAATGGGGTGAAATGAGACATGATACTAGGGCCCCAATGTTATACAAATTTTATATCTAAAATTTTCCCATTACCTATAATCTTGCTTAAAATTTAAATTTTAAAACCTTACACAAACTATCCATTGGACTGAACCCCTGAAAAAATAAAGAAGTTAAGCGTTATTATTTCCTGGAATCTGATTATCAATATTCAAATGTACCTGCTTAAAATACATTCCTCAGAGATTCAAATAAGAAATAAACATTCCTGGCTACCCTTTTTTTTCTTTTTCTTCTAATAATATTTATATAAACTTATAATGTACCAAGGATCCATAAATATTATTTATAAGCATGTCCTTTATTATCAGATCTAATGGAAATAACAAAAATTGTATTACATTAAACTCCTATAATTCTCCCTGTGAAAAACAGATCTGTGAAGAACATAAAAAAGATATGACCACTATCCAATGTTTCATAGTCTAAATACCTTAGAAGTCTAGAAATGTTCTATTATAAGACATTATCTTGAAAAAATTATCTCTGATGTTTCTTATCAAAGTAAAATGTCTTATAAGCTCTGTATAGTTTTCTGAGAATTGATGTCTTTTAACTATTTTGAAATGTTTATTTTGCTGTTTAAAGCATGTAAGTTCCTTCAAAATGGAGATGAAATAGAGAAAATGTTTGCCAGAACTTTCAATTAAATACAAAAAAAAAGAAAATCCTTTTGAAAACATTTCTTGCCAAGTTACATATTCTTGCAACGAAGGAATTTCTAGACCAAGATTTTCAAAGAATACCTATGTGCCTCATGATGAATTGAATACCACCATAGAGAAAGGTCTTTGTTACGATTATTTTTTTAAAGTTAAGATAGTGAACTAGCATTTTCTTTTTCATTAAGTCTAGAGAATTGTGGCTCATTCTTAATGTTTGGATTTAAAAGACAATATGTGGTGACAATTACCTACATTTAGATTTTAATTTAAGGAAATTATTGGATTTGTTTTATTTTTGAAGCGAACCTATTTGTGAGTCAACACAACACTGTGTTTCTCCTGTTTACATTTAATCACAGATGCTGTGCACATTCAATTTTCCAAGTACTGACTTGGTAGATTTCCTTCCCAGTTGTATGTTTGTAGTAATTCTTGTAGATCATAGCCTATGCTAACTCAAAGGGCCAAGTGAGTTTTCCCTCAAACAAAAATAAGGAGCTTTTAACTGAATTCATTCTCAGAACTGACATCTCCCGCTGCTCTTAGCCCCGGGGATCCTTCTCCTGTTGGAATCAATTGAAGTGTCACACATCAGAGTGAGAACAACGTGGCCTGGAGGATATTTAGGTCAGAGCCCTGCCTATCAATCTGAATTAGGACTCTTAGAGAAAACAGCTTTTAATTGTCTAACACTATATATTTGGAATGACTTCAAGGCACAGAGATGTTCATGTTTAGGTGGGAAATGCATCTCTTTGTAAAGCCCCTCCTCAATTAAAGAATACGTCTAAAAATACCTTGAAACCCTATTGTATCTGGGCCGTGTGGGTATGGGAAAGTCCTGCACAAAGAACTTAAAATTCTGAGAATAAAATTTGACAGTAGTGCGGCTAAACTGAGGTCTAAATTTCAGACTGTGCTTTAATAAAGCAATGATGTAATATATGAAACCACAGGGAATAGAGGAAAGTCATCCCATCTAAAAGGTAAATGTGCACAATACTGGTCCTAGGTCTGGAGGAAGGAGGAGAAGCATCCACAGATACCAGGGAAGCCCCATAGAGTGTGTATTGCTGGGCGTGTTCAAACATTGTTGCGTTTACCCAGTCAATCAGGGGAAACGAGAGTAGAGAGATAGTGATCAAATTGCTGAAATCTTTAACTATCATTCTGGGAAGTTGGAACTTGGTAAAAAAATAATAGGACACCTAGTTTGTTATTGTTTTTGTTTTGTTTTGTTTTGTTTTGTTTTCTGCAGAGAAACAGAATAATAAACATTGTTTATTGTTATTTATTATTTATTGTAGTTTGTTTATATATTTATTGTTTATTAATATTTTTAAACTTCCATTGGCCAGGCACTATACAAAGTATCTTGTATATAATATTTATTTAATCCTCACAAAAATTCAATGAGTAAGGACATAATTTGTTGACAAGTAATCTGAGCCTCAGTTTCACTAGCATACTGGGGAAGATACTGTTTGTTGCCTATTTACAACATTTTTCATTGCCCACCTCCATGACAGAGAGTTCAAAAACTACAAATTGTCCTTCCCATCCTCTCCGGCAGGCTAGAGGTCTCCATGGACCACAGTCCTCGCCAATAGGAACATAAAGGGAAATCTGTTAGGAAGCTTCAAGAAAAGTTTAGGATTGCTTCTTAAAAAAACAACCAAACCAGGTTGCTGGGGTTTGGGGGGAGGAATAGGGTGGCTGGGTTATGGACATTGGGGAGGGTAAGTGCTATGACGAGTGCTGTGAATTGTGTAAGACTGATGAATCACAGACCTGTACCCTTGAATCAAATAATACATTATGTGTTAATAAATAAATAAACCAAACAAACATACCCAAGACTTGCTGGCTCTGCCCCTACCTCTTCTTATCCACAATGTGGGTGTCATACTGCCAAGTGGGAAAATATGGTGAAGCCAGAGTATCTCCTAAGTGCACTACCAGGAGGAATATCCCTGAGGTCTTGGGGTAGAAGATCACAAACCCAACTAAGATTCTTGAATCACGCAGAGAGTTAAATAAATCTAAAACCTACAGTGAGAAGCAAGGGGAAGGAGAAGGGGATGAAAAGGATACAATGCTCACCTAGCCTCTATTTGCGGCATAGACCTCGATGCCAAGCTGAGTTCAGCGAAAGCAAGAGGTGTCTACTGTGGGAGTAAAGGAAGGCAAGGAGTCTCTACCAACAGAAGGTGCCTGAAGTCAACACATGTTGCTCAGTTACAATCATGCAGTGGTGCCCCTGATCATGGTATCACCAATACCCTGAACAGCAGCCATGCATCTTATGTAACCACCATGGGTAAAGGATATATAGGATAGAATGGGTGTTACAAATTGGGGGCTCATTTAGGAGCAGCCTAGCTTTCAAACTGGACATAACATCATCAATACCTTTTGCATATTTCAGATTTACATGATTTTTCTTTATCTATCTATAGGTAACATCCTTCTTTGTTCTACAGCAACACATAAATGCTCCATGTATTGTATATCTAATGTTTCTTATGGATTAGTAACTAAAAATCTATACATCTTATAATTTGATACTATGATTAATAACTTACTTGCTTAAAATCTATACTTAAAACTTCTTATGAATTATATTCATTTACTTGCTTTTTTCATCCTCTATTGAAGAATTCAATATACTCTATTAATACAGCACATACTCCTTACAGATGCCAAGTTATAAGACAGTTTTTTGGTAAAGTTTTTTATAAGACAGTTTTTTTGTGACAGTTTTTTTATAAGACAGGTTTTTTTGTAAATGCTACAAGTGTAGAGTAGAGAAAAAGCTGTAGGAATGGAGTGGCAAGACAGAGTCTTTAATACTCTGCAGTTAAACCACAGCCAGAAACCATCTACTTCTAGACTTCTTGCAATGTGCAAAATATAAGATCCTATTAAATTAAGCCACTGTTCATATGAGATTTCATATGCACTTAAATGCCTCCTGATTAGACTCCTTTTCACCATTCATTCAACAAATATTTGAGGACCTGTTGTAAATCAGATACTATTTAAGAAATTTGAGATAGAACAGTAAAAGTAGTCTCTATTCTCATAAAATTTATTTCTAGTGAAGGGAGAGAGATAATTTTTTAAAAGATTAAGTTTTAGATTTCTCATTCTCTCAGTTTGCCCCCTTCCTGTAGTCAACTAAAAAAGTCAGCAAAATATATGAAATAGGGTGTTCAGACATGAGAGAAAAGTCAGTACAAGATTGTGATCCTTGAGGGGAGAAAAACAAATGATAGGGGCTGACAGTCAATTCTGATTTCTACCTAGAGACAGACCATGGTGCAAAAGGAGAAAACCAAGATGAGTCCGATGAAATTGCTGAGCTGGGAAGATAAGGTTCAGAATTTGAAAGATTTGGTCAGCTCCAGTTTGCTTGGCAGAGGAATTCCTGACATAGAGGACCTATGTCAAAAAAAAAAAAAAAAAAAAAGTCAGAGGTATTCAAGTGAGGTCTCTTTGAGGCTTGAGATTCAATAAAGCTGGGCAAAGAATAACCACCAAGGAAAACACAATTCCAGGATAACTACACATTGAACAACACTAGAGCTTGCAGAGACATGGGAAATGTTGGAGTTAGGATCAACAAGAGAGAAGAAAGCACATTGAATAACCAGGGACATTCAGTAGGGACCCCAAAAGACTTTTTCATTAGTAGTAAAGATAAATTAGTGGGTTAGAAACAATTCTAAACCTTCCTAAACAAAACTTAAAACCAGTTTTCAAAATATCAAGCTATTTGGCATGTTAGTTTAGTGCCAGCAGGTACAAAGCCCAGCACTCCTCAAAAGAAAACAATCTAACCTTGATAATCAACAATGTAATATTCACGATGTTCAGCAACCAATCAAATACTAGTAGACATGCAAAGATGCAGAAAAATATGACCCATCATCAGAAGAAAACACTGTCAGGACATCTGGGTGGTTCAGCTAGTTAAGGGTTTGCCTTCAGCTCAGGTCATGATCCCAGGATCGTGGAATTGAGCCCAGCATTGGGCTCTCTGCTCAGCAGGGACCCTGCTTCTCCCTCTCCCTCTGCCAGCAGCTTTCCTTGCTTGCGTTCACTCTCCTTCTGTCTCTCTCTGACAAATAAATAAATGAACTCTTTAAAAAAGAGAGACAGAGAAAGAAAAAATTGTCAATAGGGACAAATCTATAGGGTGTCTGGGTGACTCAGTTGGTTAAGCAACTGCCTTAAGCCCATGTCATGATCCTGGAGTCCTGGGATCAAATCCCACATCTGGCTCCCAACTCCCCAGGGAGTCTGCTTCTCCCTCTGAACTTCTCTCTCATGCGCTCTCTCTCTCTCTCTTTCTCTCAAATAAATGAATAAAATCTTAAAAACAAAAACACATCTGTAATTGACAAAGATGATTGAATTTGAAGACAAGTTTAAAATAGTTATTACAAATATATTCAAAGATTTAAATAACAATATAAGCATAATAAACAAATTAATAATATAAAAGGAATCAAATGGAATTTCTACAGCTGAAAAATTATAATATCTGAAGTTAAAATGTATTGAATAAGTTCAACAAGAAATTAAACACAAAATTAGTGAATTTATAAACATGACATTAGAAACTTTCCAAACTAAAACAGGGAAAAAAGGATGAAAAGAATCAACAGAATCTCAGTGATACATGGGATAATATCAAGCCATCTATGAATATAAAAAGAGTTCCAGAAACAGAAAGGAGCAGAAGAAATATTTAAAGAAATATTTCCAATGATTTTCCATATTAGGTTAAAAATATCCATCGTCAAATCCAAGATAATTGTAAAACACTAAATAGAATAAACAAATTAAATCACACTAAGGCACATTATAAGCCATTTGCTGAAAATCAATAATAAAAGAAATCTAAAGTACTTCATATAAATGTACAAAAATAAAAATTATCACTGACATTTCACCAAAACCAATCCAGAATATGATAGAATAACAACTTTAAAGTACAGTTGATGATTGAACTGTACAGTATGATTTGAACTGCATGGATCCACTTACATGTGGATTTTTTAAATATTTATTTTGAATATAATACTGTAAATGTGTTTTCTCTTTCTTATGGTTTTCTTAATAACATTTTCTATTCCTTTACTTACTTTATTGTTAGAATATAGTATCTTATACATATAACATCCAAAATGTGTGTTGCATTGGTTATCCATAAGGCTTTCTCAACAGTAGGTTATTAGTAGCTAAATCTGGGGGGGAGTCAAAGTTATATCCAGATTTTCAAGTGTGGGGGGATCAGTATACCTAACGCCCATATTATTCAAGCACCAACTGTACAGCAAAGCAGAAAAAGTGTTATTCTAGGAATCTATATGCAAAGGAAACATTCCTTAAAAACAAAGGTGAAATAAACACATTTCAAACAGAAGCTAAAATAATTCATTGCTAGGATACTTGCTTTACAAAAAATGTTAAAACATGTTCTTCAGGATGAAGAAAAATAATACCAGATGGAAATTCAGATCTATACAAGGGAATAAATGCCCAGAGATATGGTAAATCTGTAAGTACATAAAACAGATTTTTATTCTTTAAGGTTTTTAAAAAAATAGTTGACTGTAAAAAAACAAAAGTAGTAAGTATATATTATATGGTCTATTATATATATATTACCACAAGGAAAGAACAAAGATTGTAGGGTTCTTGCATTTCATATTCAGTGGTATAATGTTAATTTACAGTAGACCATGGTAAGTCAAAGATGCAAAGAGTAACCACAAAAAGAAAATAAGCCCCCCAAATGCTCAATTAATCTGAAAGAAGTCAGTGTGGCCAATAAAGCTAGAGTCTTGAAGTAATTCTTATTGAGTTATTAATCTTAATAAGTAAGTTGTTTAGTTGGTTCACTGTCTTACCTCCTACAGACAGATATTTCTGGAGTGAGCAGCCATGTTGTTTTTCAATATAGAGACATGGAAGTATATGCACTCCAAGTACTGTTTCACAAACAAAGACAAGGAATTTTGATGATTCACTTCTCCCTGATTCAGACCCAACTGTCTGACTATTAAAGAACCATACTTCCCACTATATTTTGTAGTCCCTTGATGGTATCATCATAACTTTGATTTTCATTTTGGAATAAATTACTTGAGAAGTAGATTGACAGTGGGGAATCTTGTGTCTGCTATTTCCACTCCAAATTATGTGGATTTAGAAGCTAATCTTTATGCCCAGCTCCCTTATATCTTTGGCATTATGGAGGAATGTGGGACTCATAGGTTCATATTTTGATTAAGGTGACCAACATTCTATGATCACAACTTTCATTCAGTTAATTCATTTCCATTTTAGGTACATCTAAAAAGTGCAGCATTACACTAATGTCTTAATGCAAAGACAATGATGTGAACAGAATCTTAAACTCAGTTTTAAACTGAGGTTATTATATAAAACTAACCTTTATGCTCTCTATTTACAATTACCTAAAGGACAAGGCTTATATTTTATTAATCTCTATTTCCCTTGCATTTAGCACACATTTTGCCACACTGGGGAAATTCAGTAACTTCCATATTAAATTTTAATTAAGTAAGATAGATTAATTGGGACTGAAAATCAAGTGAACATTTTATCATTGCTCACTGGTAACATTTTTCAGTCCAGAAAAAAAAAAATCTTTTGCCAAGAGGACTTTCTGTAAGGAGCTAGTATTAAATTGTAGCCTTGCCCGTGTTAGAATCCATGGAAGAATTCCATTTATTAGGGATAAATCACTTGACTACATAGGGTATGCTATTATACATACGATTAGGAGGTGAGAATACATGACATCATCATTCATAAAAACAACCACACTACGTCTATCATCTATAGAAATCCATGGTGTGGCATTTATTTAGTGGTCAAACTAGTTGATTAATATCTTAAGGGTGTAATGATCTGAAAGGACGTAGCAGCAGGAGAAACATGAGGTAAAGGTATTTGCTAATCTGTATGTTTTAATGGTTTCTTTCATGCCAATCAGTACTTTGAATTCTTAAGCCTAATTCAAAAATTTTCTAGCCTTCCATATTATGTTCTTAACTCCTCCCCCACCTCAAGTAACTGCAAATTCAGAGAAAATAACCTGAGCACACAATTCTTGTCTTAAATTATGTGAGATCATATTTCCTCATTATAGTAATTTGAGTCAGAAATCTGTTGAATCTTAATTTACTGTGCAAAAAGCATTTAAGTTCCACAGATGGAAATCAACTAACAGAATAACTTTCTCTCTTCATTACTTGTTTACAGGGTTATGAATGAAATTCTATATGTTGACATAATTCATTAAAGCAAGCTTGCTATTTTTGCTTCTGAATTAGAAGCAGCTCCTGACTTAGCAGTGGATTTATACTCAAATGACCATAAAAATTGCTGGAGACTTCTGGGAAAAAATATAGTCCCTAGTGAATAAATGCAATCTCAGAAAAATGACATTGGATGGATTCTTTCATGACGATCTTCTAAGAACTTTCCTATCAGAAAAATCAGTGAAATTTAAGACTAATAGGATGTGTTCTCCAGTGTTTGCACAGTTGAAACAGAAATAGAAGACTATTTTCAGTTTAAGGTCTAGGATTAGGGCATTTTGTTCTTAGCAAAGACATTTTCTCATTAGAAAAAAAATCTATTCAGGTAAGGAAAAAAAATGGACTTCATTGTGGAAGTTTTCAGTTATTTACTACAAAGCATAACAGTTTGGATGAATTATGTATTCTCTTCCACTCACTATATTGTGGGTGTTCTGTTGTTTATTACAAAGAAAGTGTTCATGATGTTTCTACTATAAGAAATATATCTCCATGGTTTATGCAAAAGACTCAGCAACATCTTTTTTCATTCTTAGAGCATGAGTAAGCTGGTGGCTGTTAACAGGAATTATTGAATTTAATTTGAACACCCTTTTGTGTGTGTGTGTGTGTGTGTGTGTTTCTCCAATGCAAAAAGGTGCCTTTATTAAAGCATAGGGACAGGACTGCCTGTTATTTTTAAGAGTACATTTCAGTCTTGCAGAGAGAGCCCATTAGGAAAATATGAGATCTGGGATATTTCTCTTGTGTCCTGCATGGTGTCCTGTTCTATTTGAAGTAAGCTGAAGGGGCAAGTGGAAAGAGAAAGAGCCCACAGATGGCAAATCTTTGAAAATAGCTCTGACCTGGTGTGGTTTTTCTCAAAGCCTCTATTTCACCTGGAAGACCTGACTGTATTCTAAAAATATCAATTCCAGAAAAATCTCTAACCATCAGCTGCAACTTTTTCTGAGTTTTGGATCTGCTCTTCTAAACCGCATGCCCCCCCTTTTTTTGGCATTTACCTATTCTCATCATTAAAAAAAAGGGGGGGGCAACAGAAATAAAGAACTTCTATTTCAGAATGTAAGTAGGTGGGGGACCAACAACTATATAACTGAGTACATGGGAGTTAGACGCTTTTAGAAAGACTTCTATTCTAGGCACTTCTAGTTGGACAGAAATAAAAAAGGTAACTGATGAAAGAAGTGAGCTCCGGGGCAGGGGTAACTGTTTAACAGTCCCCTACTCACAAAGAAAATTCTGCAGGAGTGAAACTCCATTCTTTAAACCATTAGCTGTTGGGGTTCTTAGTTGCAACAATATTGAGCAGGAAATATGTACTAGGGTTTTACAAAACCAGTTAAATACACTTAAAATTAAATATTAGGTAATGAAAATTTTTTTTTGGTATAATCCTAAAACTACTCATAGAAGAAAAACTTTTCTTACCCCTTAACTTTCTACATTTTTTTTCTAAGACTGAAACTTAAAAAATAAACCTATAAAATGAAATCCAACATTTAATCCAGAAGAGCTCTGGATATCTTGGTGTGCAAATATATAATTCTTCATGTAAGTAGAAATAACTTTTCAAATTTATTCTTTTTCAAACTAAAATAGAAAGAAAACTCTCATATAAGGTAGCCTAGACACATTAAAAGGAAGATATTTTCACCTACCAAAATCAGTAGGAGGTATTTTCTGTGAGTTTGATATTGTTTAAGCTTTCAAGACACAACATGAGCCATGTATGAACTTAAAGGTCTCGATTATTTCCAAAAACTTTTTCTTGTACTCTGACTTTATAGTTAATGGCACTGAAATCATTAACTATTAATTGAGAAAATACTGAGTGCTCTATCATTGTGCTGGGGTCCATATGGGTGTTTGCCTAAATTGTGGCTATACCATTTTCTTAACTGGAAAGTCTTACTAACTTCTTCGATCTCTGGTATCATCTATAAAATGGGTATGTTAAAAACAGTGCCTGCTTTGTAAGGTTGTCATAATAATGATGTAATGATGTTACGAATTAATGCACATTCTCTGGCATTTAAACAGGGTTCAATAACTATTATCTACGAGGAAAGTAAATTTCCTAGTTAGGTGCTAGGGATCCCATCACTTTAAAGGAGTATGAAGAATTTTTTTAATGGTGATACTCAAAACAGGTATGGTTTGGGGACTATGAAAATAAAAGTGTGGTAATGAACTAAAGGGGGATGGGTAAAAGGAAAAAAATGACAAAGTCAGATTAGAAAATTTTATGTGAGCTCAGAAAGCTTCCTTCCACTGTTGACCACAGTCTATCTCAATGTTTGAGCATGGGAATTGGGGCTATTCATTACTACGTGTAGAGGAAGAGAAGTGCCTTTAAATGTTTACTATAATCATGGAAATTATGAACAGTCTTAATTTTCACAATCTCCTCTACCTCTATAATATTTTTGTCACAAAACATATATAATGCTTTTGTTCATACAAAAGGACTTATAATTCACTAAACAGAAGCAGCTAATATAC
This sequence comes from Mustela lutreola, assembly GCF_030435805.1. NCBI lineage: Eukaryota > Metazoa > Chordata > Mammalia > Carnivora > Mustelidae > Mustela > Mustela lutreola. The sequence goes on from NC_081292.1 coordinate 75,625,230, forward strand.
ACTTGTGTATATATCCTTGTGAATCTGTCCATGCCCTGAGAATATGATTCTTAGGAGGTATGACAGTTGCATACATGAGCTTAGAGCCCTGGTTCAGTTATGTATGAGTATATAGGTCACAGCAACATACGACCCTTTTAGGCATTCTATAGGAGGCCCGGACCCTTCTCAGGGCTGTTACTAGGGATACCACTATCCTTCTATGCTAGCAAGTTCCTTGTGAGCTATTCCATTGGCCTTCAAACATTTTTATTATTCATTGTGATGAGTTCCCTTGTACATTATAATCAAAGAAAAGTGTCACTGCATAACAAAGACTGGAATAATAGTTTGAAAGATTTTGTCCAAATATATGCAGATTTGTACTCACTTAAACTGACAACTAGTAAGTACCCAGGAAATTCATTATGCTAGACGGTCTACCTGGAATTCTTGATCTGAACACAAAGATAATTTCCAAAATGTCATATCATACCACCATATAATGGGCCACCTCTGTTGCTGGTTGAATAGTACATGCGATCCGCAAAAAATCTCTTCTAGAGAACGTAACAGCATATTTCAACTAGCCTTTATGACCCGCTACTCTTTAGCTTCTGTAATGAGTACATCCAAGTGAGAGCGAGTTGGCAGCAGGAAGAAAGCTAATTAAACACTTTTCAGGTCATGTTATTGAAAATGAGGCCATCTGGTTGACTGTCACTGTGGGCATTACACAGTACTAGTGTCTGAACACATAGTATGGAAAACATAGGATTAAAATGCCAGACTTGATATCCAAATAATTTTCTCACCATTCCACATGTAAGAAGAAAGGTTATCACTTGACGTGAACATCATTTTAAAAAGAATAACATGTACATCTTGCAGTTAAAATATTCTGTTGATAAAGGGGACCCCGGGTGGCTCAGTCGGTTAAGCATCTGCCTTCAGCTCAGGTCATGATCTCAGGGTCCTGGGATCAAACTCTGTGTTGCTCCCTGCTCAGTGGGGAGTCTGCTTCTTTGCTTCTCTCTGCCACCACCCCGCCACCGCGCCCCCTCATGAGTACTCTCGCTCACTCTCAAATACTCTCAAAGGAAAAAAAAAAAAATCTTTTCAAAAAATATTCCATTGAGATACTCTATGAATTCAGATGTTCAAATTTGCCCATATAGCAACTAAGCTTCTCAGTTGTAAGCAATAAAAACAGACTGGCTGACGAAGCATTTAAAAAAAATGCTTATTAAAAGATATTGAATAGCACATAGGATTGTGGGGAAGACTGGAGGATATCTTTTTGGCTAAGCTATCAAGAAAGCATGTGTACTCTTGCAGAATCAGCCCAGTGAGGAAACTCCACTGAGCTATACTGTGCTGGTTCCTAGAGCTGCTATTTGCACCACCATGCTACCAAACACCCCTGCACCCCTGGCCCCTGAAAGCGGTGCTCCGGCTACAGAAGGGCTCCTCAGGGAGTTATTTTCATTAGATTGTTCACTTCAAAATAAAAATCTCCGGAAGAAACTCTGATTGACTAAGCCTGGGTAACAGACCTGCCTGGGAGATGGAAGTTACACATTGTGGGGTCCCACTTTGGGGAGTCTGGACCACAGCCTAAAAGATACTGCAGACCGAAAAATCTGACTCAATAATTACAGAGACCATATAATTTATCATTCACATCACAACCCTTCTCAGAGTGAAAGAGGGTGTGCTATTAAACAATGATTCCAGGGAAAGATGTATAAACTGTGGCACTTTAAAGAGAATATGGTATTTGATTACCAGTTTTCATCCCCGGGCTGTGCTCTCAGTGCCACCACGAGGTTTTGCTATGCGTCTGCTTGGCTGTGCTGCTCCCAGAGAGGAGGCTGCCTCTCCAAGGGCTGCTGTGAGAAGCCAACCAAAAACGCCAGGCGATCACATGATATGGGAATCTTTTATGCCTCCCACAGAGATCCAGGTTCTCACCTAGGTGCGGCTGACTCTGTGATACCTGCTGAGCTTCTCTACCAGGCTCTCCAAATAATGCATAGTAAGGTGCACTAATCAAAAACACTTCCACAGATGCCGGGACAAAGCCGCTTTTCTAATTGTATGGGGAATCCAACCTGTAGCTCATCTGAAGTTTGGAGAAACATGTGCTCCCTTTAATATTTTATATATCTATATTAATTATTTATCTTCTATTGAGATAAGCACATTGGCTATAAATGGAACAGATTTGGGATTAACCCTAATTTCTGGTCCACAGATGAGGCATTGCTGAAACCATAGACACCTCCACTGCATTGGGAAATGAGGCCATTACGGGCCTGCATGAGAAACAGCATTTTGTGATGCTGAAATGTTCTCCAGATAACCTGGATGCTTTAAAACCTTAAGAGAAAGGTTCTTCTTGGGGCGCCTGGGTGGCTCAGTGGGTTAAGCCGCTGCCTTCAGCTCAGGTTATGATCTCGGGGTCCTGGGATCGAGTCCCGCATCAGGCTCTCTGCTCAGCAGGGAGCCTGCTTCCCTCTCTCTCTCTCTGCCTGCCTCTCCATCTACTTGTGATTTCTCTCTGTCAAATAAATAAATAAAATTTAAAAAAAAAAAAGAAAGGTTCTTCTTAAATAACTGATTTCTTGGGGTGCCTGGATGGCTCAGTTGGTTAAACATCTGCCTTAAACTCAGGTCATGATTTCAGGGTTCTGGGATGGAGCTCCCTGTCATCAGGCTCCTTGCTCAGTGGGGCTACTTCTTCTCCCTCGCTCTCTGCTCTTCCCCCACTCATGCTCTCTGTCTCTCTCTTTCAAATAAATAAGATCTTTAAAAAAAATAACTCATTTCTTGAAGTTTATATAATTTTTTATCTTATTTTCTTACTTACTCAGCTTTGAGAATTACTATGAAGATTTCTCTAAAGCTCCTAGTTTTGTTGCTGAATTTTATTACTCTGTCTTCATTTTAACATCTACTATGTGGCTACTTTGTCAGATAGTTTCAAGGGACAAAGTAATGAATAGCACATGTTCCTTGTCTCTCAGTCTACTGGAGAGAGGGACATGTCAACAAACAGGCACTATAATGTCACAGGTGACTTGACTTTGAACTGAATAGTATTCAACCATACTCATAAAATTGAATCTTTGGGGAGAAAAACCACATGCATTTTAAACTGTATGGACAAAAGATGGAAAACACAAACATATTAAGCCTTTATTCCTAGTCTCTGCAAATAATAATCTTCAGTACAAAAACATATACAAATGGCTATAATTTTGGATTTTTAAAAATGAAATAACTAAAAAAACCACTGCATTTCTAAAGCACAGATGTGGCCATTTTTGCAAAGAATTTATGATCCTTGTCCTTAAGACATTCACAGTCTATTGGGAAGATGAAGATGTCAACAAATGTACATTATAATGTCACAGGTGACTTCACTTTGAACTGAATATTTTTCAACCATACTCATAAAGTTTAACTTTTGGGGGGAAAACCTCACATATATTTTAAACTGAATGGACAAAGGATGGAAGACGTTGCCAAGTTAAACCTTTATTCACGTCTGAAAAATAATTTTGAATACAGAAATGTATAAAAATCATTATAATTTTGATTAGTATTTTTAATGAAATAATTTTTAAAAACTACATTTCTAAAACACAGATGTGGCCATTCTGCAAAGAATTTATGGTCTTTTTGTGACCCATTAACATCACTGCACCTGACTGTTCACAGACCCAGAAACCCATTGGCCAAGTCAATGAAGACCAAGAATTAGTCCTCCCCAGGGCCAGGTATTCTGCCCAGTTGAACTGCTGTGAAAACAAAATGAATTATCAAGAATTTTTGTGCTGAGTCTAAGAGGTTTGGGAACGGAAAGGGAAAAGAAAGATATTGAATGGTTAGCATTAAAACCTTGGCAGGCAAATTGCAATTTTCTCTGAAAATCTTGAAATCAAACATGACTATGGTTTCTCTTCAATTGTGGAATAGTTGAAGCTGCCCCAGGAGTCTTCCCCGATGAAGAACAACTTTGTTCATTGACGGATGAGAAAACTAAGATGCACAGGCTTTCAATGACTTGTCTGAGGTCACAAACTTTGTTAAATAACTGAATAATGGAGTAGAGACATTGAATCCTTCAATAACAAAAGACAGTTTTACAAAACTATGCAAACATCATAGCTTACTTAACATATTTAAGTAATCACAATGAATGATTAATGGTCTCTGGTAGGCTTTTACAAAATAGGAATGTTCTTCCTGGTGTGTCAACTCTTGAGTGTGATGGTCTTAAAATTATGCCCGTTATTCTCATTACCACACAACAATGCTTAGACTCTGAAAAGGATCTTCTATGAGAAATAGTCATTTGTCCTAGACTATTCAAATCTAGGACATCTACTCATTATTTCTACTCATTATATCATTTATTCATGTATTGAACTAATATTTACTTAGAATTCAAATGTTAGGCACTAGTTTTTTTGTTCGTGTTTTGTTTTTTGTGTTTTGTTTTTTGCCAGGCACTATTCTTATGAAGGACTGCAAGACTAGGCTAGTATTTTAGAAGCACAGGTATGTGAAGACAAAGAGCTAAAAGGCAATGTCTAAATGAATCAACTCTGATCTTCTTCTCTAGGACTTTAAAGATATTTTTAAAATAGTTGGGGCACCTGGGTGGCTCAGTTGGTTGAGTCTCTGCCTTTGGCTCAGATCATGATCTCAGGGTCCTGGGATATAGCCCTGCATCAGGCTCTCAGCTTGGCAGGGAGCCTGCTTTCCCCTCTCTCTCTCTCTCTACCTGCCTCTCTGCCTCCTTGTGATCTCTGTCTGTCAAATAAATAAATAAAATCTTTAAAAAAAAAAAAAAGATAACCATATTTTACACATTGACTCACTTGTTCATTTAACACATATTTACTGAACATCTGAGCTGTGACATGTATTGGCTAAATCAAGGGTATAAGAGATGTTGAGTGCTGGAGAAATGGATATAAAGTTTAGCACTTATACTTTGTTTAAAGAGCAAACCCTACTCTTTCTGCCTCATAGACTTCTAATAAGCTAAATACAAGGGTCACAAGATAACTATTCAGAGATTACCTTTCTAAGAGTAAGAAGCAACTTACCTGAAGGATGGAATGCCAGTGTCAGCCATTGGGGTAAGACCAAGGGATGCTTGAAGATAGGTCTCTCCATTGCTGTTGTTTTGCTTTGTCTGTAAAAGGCATGCTGAGATAGACCTGGAATCACTTATTCATCTTTCATCCTGAATGGTCACCGTGGTACAGATGTAGGATAAAACCACCATCCTGCCCATAACAAACAGAACCCACAAATGTGGAAGAACATAGTCCGCTTTGCTTTACAGCTTCAGTGAATCCCTTCCTGCAGACACCTTCCTCACAAAATTGAGATGTGCCACCATTTAAAATGCCAGACTGTATTCCTTGAGCAAGAGGGCTCATAAAAGTTTATTTTGGCATCACCATATAAGAGTTTTCATATCCTCTGGGCACCGTTGCTTTGTATGTCTACAAAGCCAGAGGGGGAATGAGAACTGATAAAAATTCATGAGGAAATGTTTATAGAAGCTGCAGGATTGGGTGGGAGGTGAGTGGTCCCAACTGAGTGACCACCCGGCCTGTTCAACTTTCTCTGCTCCAGTTCTTCTCTGGGGACGAGGGCATAAATCCTGATCATAAAGCTAACTAAAGAAATATGCCTTTTAGAAGGCCCAGTAGACCCAGTAAGCTAAATGGGGTTGGTTCATATTCTTCCTTGCCCATTACATCTCACATTCATTTCCTCTCCCTACCTTTCATGTCTACATGGCCCAGCTCTTGAAGGCTCACCTCAAATCTCTCTTTGAAGACCCAACCTGCACAGATCTAACCTCACTGTGGGCTCCTGCAAGAGGGACGTGTACCTACTCTGTGGCACCATGAACTCATCTTGTCACTGACATCTTGTCATAACAGTAGATTCGTGCTACTTAAAAGTGGCCTAGAAAATGGAATTTTCCACAGTGACTCTTACTGCAGAGGGCTTAATATATCAGCACTGACTGAATGAAAACAAAGCATTTCTTGATGAGTCAACAATAGAATCCTGAGGTATCACCAATCTCTATTCCCATGTTCATGGAATATGGTGTTGACATGGACATGTGGGAATAGGAATAGAAGCAAACTGAGGTGAAACAATGTGGAAAAAAAATATAGGAGAAAGGGGTGGGGGGAACCATGATTCATTGAAAATTATGTCCATTATTACCATCTAAAGACTTCTGAGGGAAAAAGAAATAATACTCAAATGTAGCAAAGAGAGGCTTGCTCACTTGAGGTGAAATCTCAAGAGAAAAGGGAACAAGTAACTGGACAATGGCCCCAGAGTGAGCGCATGGGAAAAGTGCTAAGTGTGAAAAGGTTGGCCCCACACCAGTGTACAGGATTCCCAGTGTCCTCAGTAATGAGGGATGCCTAAAGAAATAGTTCTCTCTAACACCATGCTTTGGACTGCTAACTGAAGTTCATATGGCCCTTCTTTTCTCACCATGGACAATGACAGATGTATTTCTATCCAGTCATCTGATATTCCATTCACTAGAAATTTACAGAATGGGAGAGAAGGATTGAGAACAGTACAGGCCATTCAAGTAGATTTCTGCAGGTGTCTTTCCAGGTCCCAGTGTGCACTGTAATTTTTCAGTGAATTTTCTCTCAAATTCAGCCTAGCTTGGCTTTTATTTATTTATTTATTTATTTATTTATAAACATATAATATATTTTTATCCCCAGGGGTACAGGTCTGTGAATTGCCAGGTTTACACACTTCACAGCATTCACCATAGCACATACCCTCCCCAATGTCCATAACCCCAACCCCCCTCCTCCCAGCAACCCTCAGTTTGTGAAATTAAGAGTCATTTATGGTTTGTCTCCCTCCCAATCCCATCTTGTTTCATTTATTATTCTCCTACCATATGATCTCCCTGATATGAGGAAGTGGAGATGCAACATGGGGGGTTAAGGCGGTAGCTTGGCTTTTTCCAGGATTCTCTGGAACAGGTATGTCTCACAATTACAGCAGGTAAAAAGGAGATAGTGCAGAAATAAGTTAACTGTGGTAATTTAAGGTGCATATTTAACACAGAAAATGGATCTGAAAATAATTTTAAGTGACATTTTCTGTGTCCAGGGACACTGTGCATAAAATTTCACAGATCTTCTTTAATCAATCAGTCATAAACCTTTTATTGGTTCTACTTCACCCCTGCCTTATTATTTCACTTTGAAGTTCTATCTCTCATCTGTCTACTTCTCTCCATTTCCATGGCCACCGTCTCATCATTTAGTCACTGTAAAAGCTTTGAGCTGGTCTGTCTCCTCTTGGCCCCATAAGTCTATTCTCCACATAACACGTACAGGGAATTTTTAAAACAGACATCAGCTCATGTCCCTCCTGCTGAGTCATTTAGTGAATTCCCAATGCATTTTCTAGACCATTAAAGTTCATAGGAGGGGGAGCCAAGGCATCTTCTTTGAAAAATTATAAATATTAATATTTTTTAAATGTAGTTTTGGTGGCAGTGAGGATGACTAGTTGAGGAAGGGCAGGCCCAGAGACAGGTTATGGCAACAAGCAATAGAGATCCGAGGACAGCCTGAGCCAGAGCTGACTCCAGTGAGAGACTGTGAATGAGTGGATTGCACAGTGAGAGAACTGGTGTAACAAGTGGACAACGGAAGTGAGGCAATGGGAAAATTAGAGTGATTTTTAGGGTTTCGACTTCAAGTGATGCCATGGATTGCAACAGGCAACACAGAAGTGGGTTGGGCCAAGCACAGAGGAAGAAGGAAGAGGGAAAGGAGGGGAGGGAAAGACTGAAAGGAATGCGGAACTTATTTATTAACACTCAGGGAGGACTTACTATGCACCAGGCACTCTTCCCAGCACTTAACACATATTAACGCATCTAAAACCCAGAGCAGCCTTCCAAGGCAGCTGCTGTTACTAGCCTGCGTGCCAATGAGTATAATGAGGCAGAGATGATCCATACCTTGTTTAAGATTTCACAGTTTATAACTGGTAGGTTTGAGACTGGAACCCAGGTGCCTTGGCTCCAAAGTCCATGTCCCAGTTGCTCTGGAACATGCCCCTCTGAGAGGTCTCCTGTGGCACTCAGCGCACCCACGTGGTTGGGCAGCCAGTGCCACCATCCATCTCCAGAACATTTTTCCAAACTGGAGCTCTGGCCATTAAACAGTAACTCGCTGTCTCCGTCCCATGCCTAGTCCCAGGTTGGCACCATTCTACTTTTGGTCTCAACAAATGTGCAGATTTTTCTTTTCAATCAGATACTTTATGAAATTCACAGAGCAAAAGATGCTATCTGCAGGCTTATAGACTTTGGGGTAGGACTGAATCCCTTCCAAGAAATAATGAATTTGCCTAATAGCAATGATATTTTATGGCTTTTTTTTTGTTACTCTATTCTTCTCCCCTCTGAAATCTTTACCCATCCTTGGGAACTGTCCTTTGAGCACAGAGAATGGTTAATGACTGTTCCAATATTAGGTTAAAGAGTTGGTAAATAGAGCTTTAATATGATCGATTACTTTGGCTTCTTGATGAAAATCTTCTCTGTGCTAATGTAAGCTCAGAGGTCCTTACTAGGAAAGGCACTGAATTTATAAACTTCTAGAAGCACTGTGAACACTGATTCTCTTTGGCTTAACAAGAGAAACCTCTTTTTTTCCTATGATGATTTCAGTGAAAGCAAATCTATGTTAGTCACTTCAAAGAAAGGGGGGGTAGTAGAGAAATTGACATACAAAGTTTGCATATTTAATAAGGAGATATGCTTAGAGACAAAAGAGAACACATAATTTGGAATGAGTCCACCAGGAATTCAAATCATGGATCTGCCATTAAGTCATACGTGGACTTGGACAAGCAAGTTCATTCTTCTAAGCCTGTTTTCATCATCTGCAAAATGGAACCACATTGGCCAATGGAAGGAATAATTAGGATAGGATATGGAAACGCCTTCATATCTGGTAGGCAGGCCACAAATGCCATTTTCCCTTGGTTTTACTTCTCGTATATCATGCTTCTGCTGCAGATTTTGATCTATTCCTTGAGGTTCGGCATGCCCATAAAATAATAAAGTTATCTTATAATTATTTGAACAAGATTAACTGAATTCAATCCAAAATATCTTTTTGCTTTGCTCTGAAATTTCCTATGAAAGCAACAAATATAATTGTGTGTGTGTGTATATATGTATAAATCCTGTATTAAGAACCCACCATAAGTAAATAATCATTGCCAAATAGTTCGCAACAATACAGCTGCTCTAAAGACAGCATCTCTGGTATTGAAAGTCGTGGCATCTCAATAGGCAAGAAGAATTTCAAAGACATCTGCTGGAGGCAGCAGGTCTAGGGGACAGATGTCTGTCGGGTTCTAGAAGCCTTATGTGTTTTACCCAATAAAATGTGACTTCCTTTTTTAAAATTAAATATCCTATTAAAAGTTCTTAACATCATTTTAGGAAATAAATTAAAGGGCATAAGGGATTATACAGATTTAAGTGTCTTCTAATTTCTACTTGGTTTTAATTCCACGTATTATTGAATTCATATCCTTGTGAGCTATTTTAAGCACAGTATAATTTCCGAACAGACAGGAAGCAGTCTGAGGCGCTCACACACCAAAAACATGGCTAAAAACTATCCATTTGCCAAGGATTCTTGTTTTGCTTTATGAACTTGTACAAATGATTTAAATTTCTATGAATGCACACTCATTTACCATGAACAAAACCATTCTTCCTTGGAACAAACAGTGATGATACAGTCAACAAGTTGGGTTTTAGCAAGAATCCATATTAGGTTGAAAAATGATTAAAAGCAAACTATGGGCAAGGTGGCCAAGCCTTGAAGTGAACATTGTAACTTCCCATTGTCTGCTCTAAGGTGAGTGGGAAGCTCCACACTTAATTTCTTTATAATAGAACAGAGGCTCCATAATACCCTTTTCTTGAACAGAGTGATCTTTCCAAGAGTCTGGCACTAGCTCCAAGATAAATCTGCATTTGAAGAAGCTTTTTTTTTCCTCTTCTTTTTTTTTTTTAATTTTTTATTACTATTTTTTTTAAGATTTTATTTATTTATTTGACAGATACAGATCACAAGTAGTCAGAGAGGCAGGCAGAGAGAGGGGAGAAGCAGGCTCCCTGCTGAGCAGAGAGCCCGATGTGGGACTTGATCCCAGGACGCTGGGATCATGACCTGAGCTGAAGGCAGAGGCTTTAACCCACTGAGCCACCCAGGCGCCCCATCTTTTCTCTTCTTTTTCAATCCTTGTGTCAGAGTCACCAAGAATATTCCACTTCTTTACTCAATCTGGTTTCTGGAGAAAAAAAATACGAATTTTAAATTTTTTTGTTAAAGATTTTTGTGTATGGTGCATAAACAATGAATTCTGAAACACTGAAAAGAAATAAAATAAAATAAAATAAAATAAATCTTTGTGTACATATAAAAAACACAATTCTTCTATTTAATGCCTGCAATGGTTCCTTTCTGTGTGATTTTGAAAAATACAGATTAGCGTCCCTGTACATGTCAATGCCTTGTTGTTTTCTTATCCAGTTTCATCTTAAAATAGTGAATCTACTCTTGGGAGAAGAAGCAATTACACCTTTCTTGTTGAGATCCTCTGTGTTTGATGTTGTTGGGAAGGAAATGCAAACCCCCCTTCTGGGTCCATGGGCCTGCCCCACATGGCCCTGAGATCCTCTGTCAACACAGAACTCCAGCACACTGTTTCATCATTTCATAACAGCTAGGTTTATACATGTTGTGTTTCTTAGACTGCCATCAAATCCCAGCTGACTCCTCTATCTGGGCTGGGAGTAAAGGTTTGATCCTGATTTTACTACTAATGAGCTAATTTACTAATGTGTAAACATGCACATGTCCTAGCCTTGGGAAGCCTCATTTCTGCATTTATAAAAGAAATAAATTAGAGACTAGATTATATTTCATATACAATCCAGCTCTAAAAGTTTATGTTTTTAATTATTTATATGTCTAGTTATTGACAATGCACTCAGCAACATTAAATAGCATTTAGGTCAGTTGCAGATAGGTTAGGCCTAACTGTACCCACCCCACCCCACTACACACACATTTCCTTCTCTTTGGTTCTAATTCATTCTATGCTGTCACACTGTTCTTTTCTCTGCTTCCAGTAAATTTCCTTCCACCACCCTCAAAGGTTAATTAGTTTTTCTTAAAGCAATCTAGCAAGTCCAATTATAACATCCAAATGTAAGCTCAAAAGAATAAGCATGCAAAACAACCAGAGAAATCTGAAAAAGAAGAGTAGCAGAGGATAACAGCCCAAATAAATAATAGGGGCACATTATGAAGACATAATAAAGAAATTTAGTACTGGTACAGGAATATGGTATATGGGTCAAGCAGACCAAACAAGCCAGAAAATAAACTCAAGAACATAGGATAACTTGTTACATTGTAACATTGAAGCTTTAAATCAGCAGGTAAATTATAGATCAGCTATCTACTCATTCAGAACAGAAGGAAGCTGGACAATTTATACCTCATAATAAGATAAATTCCAGGTGGCATGAATAGGTAAATATTTTTAAAAATCATAAAAATCTTAGGGGATGTGAATATATTTGTATAACATTTCATAATATCAAAACACAGATAATTCTAAGCATGGCAAAAATCTAGAAGTCGTAAAAAAGAGTTAGATAATTTATGTGGAAAAAAAACCCCCACTGGGGACATAGTCAAAAAACAATAAACAGAAAAAACAATTGCATCACACATGACAGAGAGCTCATTTTATTAATCTAGATTTCTTACAAATCAATGTGAGAAAAATCTGACCCTAATTACAAATGGACAAAGATTGCTCACAGAAAAAAAAAAAAATATATATATATATATATATGCCTGATAAACAGATGGGGAAGGATACGTAATAATGATGCTCTCAGGCTCCATCAGCCACTCTGTCTGTGCAAGGGTGAAGAACATGGACCTTGGGGCCTCAGGTTTCAATCTCAGCTCTTCAGCTCTTGGCTGTGTGACCTTGGGCAACTAACCAAACCATTCTGGGCCTTAGTTTCCTCACCTGTATTTGGGGAGACTAATAATGGTATCTACTTTCTATTTTTATGAAGTTGAAGTGAATTGATATTTGAATGGCCCTCAGATCATTGCTGGGAACACAGGAAGTCCAACACAAGTGCTCTAACTCTAATCCACCCTATCACTGTGTGGGGCAGTGATAGAGTCAGTGCACCCGGTCCCACCTGGCTGAAGGACTAAAGAGCAGTGTGTGTCCCTAATAGACAAAAAGCAAGCGAGAGAATGATGTAAGGCATGCACTCCTTGGACATCGTTTCTTTTTTTTTTTTTCAAATTTGACTATTTTTTTAAAATTTATTTTCAGCGTAACAGTATTCATTGTTTTTGCACCACACCTAGTGCTCCATGCAATCCGTGTCCTCTCCAATACCCATGACTTCTTCATATTTAGTAAGCATTGCCATTTTTCTTGGAAATTGTCCTGGGAAATAAAACGTTTGATGTCCTGACCAATGGAATCCTTTAGAGGTAATTTAATAATCTCAGAATCTCTTCTCCTTCACATGGTGGAGTGGGAAGTGGGGGAGGGAGTGGGGCAGCGTGGGAGGAGGGGGAGGTGGAGAGGGGATGGAGGGGTCCCCCAGGACAGAACATCTCTGGCCCCAAGTTTCCTGGGAAGACCACACAGTTCTGGTGGACTCCTCTGCTCTGTGGCCAGCCCAGGCACCCCCAGTACCTCCCTAGCTGGCCCCCAGTACAATGCTGTAAGAGCCTCAGCATTTAGGAACCACTTTTTCACCAAAAGCACCTGGCAGTAAGAATAGAACCTTGAACTGGGCTGGTCGTCCTGAAGCTTTCACAGCTTCAGCCAAAAACTCACTGTCAGAAACAGACACAGAATGGGTCAGCACCTACCAGATTCCATACCTCGTCTGGAATTCATCATTTTCAAGGCAGTCCTAGCGTAAATCATTCACCGATAAAGAATTACAGTCCTCCTCAGCCCCAAGTTCACACCCTCTAGAGAAAATTAGAGGCTTAGCAGGGCACATTTATTATTTTTTTTTTCAGGTTCCTAATTTAATGCTGAGGTTATCATTACTTCACCTCCTTAAACACACCGCTGATCACTCAGAAGAAACTTAGTTCAAGTGAAATAGCCCAAATAAATTCATTGCAAAACAATTTTTTCCCTAAATCTTTCATATTCACAAGAAATTTCCAAATACATATTGATGAAAACAACAGTGGTGGGAACTTTGCGAACTTTTTTCTTAATGTTCTCTATTTCCTAACAAACCCACGCCAGTAACCGTTGGTACCTTCCTGTCAATTTGATTTATTACATAAGTAATGTTCTGCCCAGTGCTTGGTGCCAACACTCCAGAGTCTCCAAGTTACTCTTAACACATCCAAAGAGAAAGTTACTCAGAAGAGCTGTTAAGATACCTAGAGGGACTTGCTATAACACAGCTCAGGGGATGACTAGCCATACTTTTCTCCAAAAAAACCCAAACAAACAAAACAAAACAAAACAAAAAAACCCAAAAAACAAAAAACAAAACAAAACAAAAACAAAAAACAGTCAGCGTGGCTTGGCAGGAAATGCCTGGAAAATGTGAAGCAAGGAAGGAGTGAGGAGGCCATGTGAAAGCAAAGAGTGTGTTTGTGAAAAGAAGAGGAAGCATGGCCTTGCCAAGCTGTTTCCAGACCAAATGGACCAGGCACAGAGAAGAAAACTGGCATGTGAAGGCTTTAAATAAATCTGCTGTTTTCCTAACAAGAAACTCTCCCAAGCCATTGACTATCTTTAGCTATAGATGACTTGCAGTCTTATGTGCACATCTGTATAATAATTTAGGTTTACGGTTTATATTCACACATTCAAGGCAACCTTCTATATTTGTTGTAAAAAAGAACTGAACTGAGCTTGCCTTTAAATATAGGGGAAAGAAATTATGAGAATATAAATAACAATAAAGAGCCTATGACAGTGTGTATATTTACAGCCAACCACTTTATTTTGAAAGGGGCAGGAAAAGGCACATAGGGAAATTTAGAAATATCAATAGATCTCTTTCCTGGAATGACCTTTTTGAATTGTACAAATCTATTTTTATGCGGCTTCTGGATGTGTTATATAATTTCAAGGCTTTCATAACACTTTAGACCACAGAAAATCTTTCTATGGTCTAGGGTGTCAGCAAAGTAAAATTCACCCGCCTCTGGAGGGCTCAATCTTCCCATACCCCATTCAGTTTTCCTTCTCCTGCAAGATTTCCTCAGGCTCCCTGCGGGCTACAGAGTCAAGTTCAGAAGCTCTGGAGACCTCACCCATTCCTTCATTTGCTCAGCTTAGCTCCGAGGTCTTGTCTCCACCTCCAGTCTATGCCAGGCATCCCGTTCCACCATGCACAGTATTCTGCATTATGATTACGGCCGGTGTGCACACTGTCCTTCCCTGTTCCCTCCCCCTCAGTGAGCAAATGATCATCTTTCTTGACTTTCCCAGTGAGGGGTCAGTCTGCCCTCTTTCTTGCTCTTTTGGACCTCTGTTCATAGCTCTCTGCAGTCCCCTAATGTAATTACCCATTTATTCTTCTGCCACTGTTACTAGACCTATGAGACCTCTGTGCATGGGCTGTGTCTTCTTTTGGCTATAATCCAAAATACCACAAGGACCACGATGAGCTTGATTTGCTTGATTCGTAGCCATAATCTAAATGGGAGGGTTTCATAGCATGATAACATCAGCTCAGTTCCATGAAAATGTCCTTGGTTTGAGAACTTCATTTAGTTCTCTGAGTGTGATCAGACTGTAGCAGGTTTTGAATTTGCACTGCCAGAATGGTTTTCTTGAAATTTTGAAATCTGGGGTGCCTGGGTGGCTCAGTCTGTTAAGCGTTTGCCTTCAGCTCAACTCATGATCCTTGGGTCCTGGGATCAAGCCCCGCATCAGGCTCCCTGCTCAGTGGGAACCTGCTTCTCCCTCTCCTACTCCCCCTGCTTGCGTCCCCCCCGCTTCTCTCTCTGTCAATTAAATAAATAAAATATATTTTTTTAAAATTATGAAATATGTGTCAATTACTTACTTAAAATCTTCCCTCATCTTACATCACCTTCCTGAAAACCCACAACTCTTCCTTGTAGAGGAGGAAACTGCACCTCAGGGCAGGTGAATGGGCTGTCCCAAAGCATCTAGAGAAAAGCAGGGACCAGAGCTGTGTGCTCTGTTGTATCTAACTACAAAACCACACCCCTCCCCAGTGTTCTCAGGGACTGATGAAAATTCCTTGATTTGGTGTGTAAAGAACTTTTTGACTGGCCCCTATTTCTTTCTCCAGCCCAAGTTGTAGCACCAGCCTCTTGAACACTAGGTCAGTTTTCATCCTGAGCCATTTTTTCACCCTCCTGTATCTCAGGCCTCTCTTCTGCTCTGAGCCCAAGCACACATTTCCTCTGGGCTGGAACAAACTACGCCCCTGCTGCAAGCTCCCATGCCCTTTTCCCAGCAAGTGCCACCATTCTTTGCTTCTTTGCTTGAGGGCAATGAGACCCTGGAGACCCCAGGACTTAGCGCTGTATTTTGTATGCAACAAAACTATTCGTTGAATTGTATTTGTAGTTGGTGTCTTTAATGAGTAAAGGTTAGTGAACCTCCCCACTTTCTTCCTAATTAGGAAGTAATTTAAGTTTTGAGAACAGGAATTTCCTGACACGATGATGACAAATTAAAGGACAAATCAAGAAAATGCATCTTAACAAGGAGATAGTGGAAATCCACAACCCAGGAAAAAAACCTATCAGATTATTATACCCATTAACATTAAAGATTTTCAGTATCAGAAAAGCATGATCATAAAAAAAGTGATGAATTTAGCTCGTCAGACTGCATTATGCATTAAAGCATTGGAAACATGTCTTTAACTTTGAAATAAGAGAATTAAATAGGTTTTACCTGCAAAACAGAAAAATAGCCTCACTTCATTTAATCCATGCCAAAGAAGAAGAAGAAGAAGAAGAAGAAGAAGAAGAAGAAAAAGCAGCCAATCATTACCTAGATATTAAGCAGTAACAACAAATACCACAAATACCAGAAATACTAAATAAGGTGTTTGGATGGTGTATTTCTTTACTTACTTATTTTATTGAATCAATCTTTAAAGTACACATTTACTCATGCCAAAAGACACAAAGACTTGCCACTAACAGGTCATTCTTATGGTGGCCTTAAAGTACCATAAGATTTCTTGTGTGTGTTGGTCTATATATCTCTCCGAGTGTATAATTTTCTCTAAGGTATTGATTTAAATAGTGAGAAGAATCTTGCTTGTTAGTAAGTGTACTTAGTTCTTTTGAACTTCAGATGGTGTTAAATTTTAGGTCACTTTCATTGGATGACCTGAAGTCCTCAGTCAACCTCTCCCTACTCACTCTCACTCTCAGATTACTTAATTCTCATCCCTCAAATAAAAACAAAAAACTCCCCGCATGGTGCTTGAAGCAGCACCCTTATTTTTCTTGGAATAAGAGGTGAGCCTTCTTTTATCCCACACATAATGTGAATGACCTCTCTCTTTCCATTACAAGGCAAAGGATTTGTATCCGAAGTGAAATATTGCCCTGTGAATACACTGCCAGAAAATGCATGAGAAGGAAAAATTCTTCAGTGTTATCACTGAAAATTGCTCTTCACTTAGACCTGTTTAGTTGGCTCCTTGAACCAACATGTGATCATGGGAGATGAAACTGACATAATTCATACTAGTAAAATAATTTTTTAAAGTTACATATTTACCAAAAACCTTAATCATGGCTTTATCTTCTCATTGTAATTCCTTTTAATAAAATTTGTAGCTTGCTTTCTGTTGGCTTGGAAATCAGAAAAAAAATGTGGTTCCAGAGAATATAGCTGATTTCTTATGGTAGTCCTAGAAGGAATTTTTAATGATTTTATCTATCTATCTATCTATCTATCTATTTATTTATTTATTCATTCATTCAGGCACCCAGCTAGCTCAGTTGGTAGAGCATGAGACTCTTATCTATTTATTTATTTATTTATTTATTTATTTATTTATTTGAGAGAGAGAGAGAAAGAGCATGAGCAGGGGTGGAAGGGGAGAGAGAGAGAGAGAGAAAGAGAAACAGGCTCTCCGCTGAACAGGGAATAGGACAAGAAGCACAATGCAGAGCTTAACACCTGGGGCTCGATCCCAAGACCCCAAGGTCCCCAGGATCAGGACCTCAGCCAAAGGCAGATACATAACCAACTGAACCACCCAGATGTCCCCTAGAAGGATTTTTAAACACTGTTTTATCTAGAAGTAAAACTAGAACTAAGCCTTAATATTATATTTATAAAATATTTTATAGTTGTGTGCTCTATTTTATAGCATTATCCACTGTTTGTTTGTTGTTGTTTTATTTTTTCATATACAACCCTGTGAATAGGACTGGTTAAAATAATTAATATTGCCATTTAGCAGATAAGTAGATAAGCTTGAAAAGGCTGATTCACTAGCCCCAACCAGCAAGTGGCTGGCAGAACTGGGAAGGTAAATCTGTATGTTCTGCATCTTAGTCCCTAAACCTTTGCTTGAGCTGGTAGGTAGGTTGTGAGCTACTTTACATTATGAAACTTCAAGCCACTTGGAAGATCTCTAAGGTTTTCTTGAGTCACTTGACAAGGAGAAAAAACAAAGCAAAACAAAATCCTTTTCCTCTACCCTAAAGTGGTTCAGTGGCTGTGGCCCTGACTTGAACTGTAGAAAAACACATTCACAGGAGAAATGTTCTTCAGATGCATACTGGGGGGGGAAGGGGCATCTCACAGAACTAAAATAAAAACCCCAAAGATGTAGTGAGACTGGGAGATTTATGTACCATTTTAACAAAGGGCAATAAATTTCTGGAGAAGTAACAAGGCAAAGGGTTTTGAGCTTTAAGGGGCAGTGACATATGGGAAGGTAAATATATGGGGAAACTAATGGAAGATAAGTGTTATTAGTAATGTTTGTCATGTGGAGTCCTCTTAGTGCCTCTCTGGGCAGGTGGGAGTCATCCTCAGTGATTAAAACTCATTCCTATCTTCTTGGTAGGGGAGAGGGGTGGGGATGCCATCACAAAGGAGAATTTATGCATTGTTTCTAAACAAAAAGCGGGAGGATGAAGAGCTTTTTCTGTAGTCTGCTGTTTCTCAGTTATCTTCAGTTAGAAACAATCTTCAATCTTCATGCCAAAGTGGCCTAGTGTGGGATAGCATCTGATCTCCATCACACTCAAATGTCAGAGCACACAATTCTCTAAAACAAGGAATCTTCTGTTGCTTGTCCTAAACTGTAGCATTCAAAATATGGTACCAATAAGGCCCTTGACTCCTGGGAATGGTAACCTTGGAAGGGAGGATAAAGAACAAAGAAGTAAAGAAAAGAGGACAAGGCAGCATGCAGGATGAGCTCCATGAGCGTTAGTGTCACTGCAGTGGGCTCTGGTCCGACCAAATCATCATTGTCCCTCTATCCCAAGGTTCCAAGAATGACAAATATTTACAGGAATCCACAAAGTGTGTCCTCATATGAATGTGTCATGGCCAGTTGATTGAACTGGGGGGTAATTTTACCAACATGACTACATCTATTGCCAATGAAAATGGTATAAATATTCACAAGAGGGGCACCTGGGTGGCTCAGTGGGTTAAAGCCTCTGCCTTCGGCTCAGGTCATGATCCCAGGGTCCTGGGATCAAGCCCCACATCAGGCCCTCTGCTCCGCAGGGAACCTGCTTCCTCTTCTCTCTCTGCCTGCCTCTCTGCCTACTTGTGATCTCTGTCTGTCAAATAAATAAATGAAATCTTTAAAAAAAATTTCACAAGAAAAGTCACATGTGTTTAATACGATTTAAACAAATTGAGGCAGAAAATTGAACCAGTTATGCAGGGGGTTGAAATAAAACCATTCTGACACATTTCTACCCCCACTGCACTCATCAAACAGTGATGACCATTACTTTCCCCAGCCCTACGTCCCCCACCAGAAAAGCAATCAAAGTACTTCTGACACCATTACCCTGCATGTAAAGTCATATGAAAGTCTGAATCACATGGCAGATATAACTTCTAATAACCTCTAATCCTACATTTAGATTTTGCTTTTTTTTTAAATTTTTTATTTTTTATAAACATATATTTTTATCCCCAGGGGTACAGGTCTGTGAATCACCAGGTTTACATACTTCACAGCACTGACCAAAGCACATACCCTCCCCAATATCCATAATCCCACCCCCTTCTCCCAACCCCCCTCCCCCCAGCAACCCTCAGTTTGTTTTGTGAGATTAAGAGTCACTTATGGTTTGTCTCCCTCCCAATTCCATCTTGTTTCATTGATTCTTCTCCTACCCACTTAAGCCCCCATGTTGCATCACCACTTCCTCATATCAGGGAGATCATGTGATAGTTGTCTTTCTCTGCTTGAGTTATTTCGTTAAGCATGATACGCTCTAGTTCTATCCATGTTGTCGCAAATGGCAAGATTTCATTTCTTTTGATGGCTGCATAGTATTCCATTGTGTATATATACCACATCTTCTTGATCCATTCATCTGTTGATGGACAGTTTTTCAAATGTTTGTCAGGATTTTAGAGTTAATTATATTGAGTTATAATAAAAAACACAATGTAAAAAGTAAACCCAACAAATACCCATGGCAGCATTACTTCACAGAATGTATTTGCTTTCCTACCTTACTGTCCCAACATGGCTGACTCTGAGAGAGAGCTCTCTTTAGGGCAAAAAAGAATAAAACCTTTCCATATTTACTTGTTCAGGGCTCATATTACCATACATACGCTGCCAGGTGATGTCTATGAAAAAGGAATAAAAGAACATTCAACCTTTTTACTGCCTCAAGTCCCATTTCCCTTTGCAGGCTGCTATTTTGACACTTTCAAGGGCTCCCTTCTATCTTCCTACATGCCTGAAGCTCTAGGCCATGGGTTCATGCCAGCTCCTTATGCCTAAACACAAATATGCCCTAAACATGCCATGTTCCTCTTCTGGTCCTTGCTTCCATCATGCTAGTTTATTGAGCAACAGAAACATTCAGTAGGTAATACCTCTCAAGATTCTTAGGCTCAAGGACGTAGGGCATCATTTATTTACCCTGGGGCCTTGGGTGGGGAGTTGAAGGTGGGCAGAACATCAAGCAGATCCCGTTGTAGTTTGAGGCACTTTAGTAGATATCCTTAGGCAATAATTAGAAGGCTGATACCAGGTTAGTAGCACCTATTGAAAATTCCAACAATTAGAAATATATACTATCATTGTGCTACAACCTAGCACAGTTCTGGGCACACAGAAAGTGCTCAAAATATGTAACAAGGACACAGGATTCAAAGACTAACAGCTTTCTACTTCACACACCAGTCAAGATCAAGAAACAAATTCACTAGATGGCTTCCAAATCCTCTTTTCATTTAGTGCCATATGGCCAAGTCAGTAGGGAAAGACAAAAACTCAAACTAATAAACTGAAGAATTCAGGCCACAAAACCTGCCACTATGAACTTTCTGGGATTTTGTGTACAACTTTCAACTTTACATCGTGGATATATATATATCCAGCACAATTGGAAACACTGGGTATCACTGGGTATCTTCATATATATATATGTATATATATATCTTCATATATATATATATCTTCATATATATATATATATACATATATATGAAGATACCCAGTGTTTCCAACCTGTATTTTTTAAGATATGCAACATACACATTAATGTCTGAATAACAATTCAGATTATATTATATATATATTATATTATATATGATGCAGAAATACATTTATTTAAAATAACAAAATAGGGTAATGATTACCCTTACCTGACTTTTCTTATTTACTCTACAAGCAACTATTATCTGTTCAGAATCTTTTAGGAACTTTTTGGGAAAAGTAAAAACCTAAACTAAACAAGATTCAAGAGAAACAGATTTGCCTTCCTCTGTATGCTCACTGAGCCCCTTCCACTGAGCAGAAGACCCCATCAGAAAGCAGAGTCTCCTCTGCCGAGATTAACTGGGAAGGACTCAGTCTCCCTGGGGGCAGTGGGAGGTACTTTCATAAAGCCAAGTGGAGAAGCAAGGTCTTCATCAAGTTATTAATGTTGAAGCTACTTCTGCCTGAAAGCTAGAAAACTGACTTTCAGTGTGTTGTTGAATATGTGACTAATTCTCTCAATAAGCAAGACTTAGGCTTACCACAAAAGGGTTTCTGCTCTTGCCTGCTCAATTAATTAGTCTGCTAGGGCAGCCATGATAAAATACAGACTGGGGGGCTTAAAGAACAGAAATGTATTTCCTCACAGTTCCGGAGGCTGGAAACACAAGATCAAGGGGTTGGCAGGTTTGACTTTTCCTGAGGCCTCTCTCCCTGACTTGTAGATGGCCATTCCCTCCCCATGTCCTCACACGGTCTTTCTTCTGGGCATGTGCCCCGGCGTGTCTTCTTCTAAGGAGAAGTCACATCAGCTTGGAGCTCCATCCTAAATACCTCATTTTACCTTAACTACTTGCCTGAAGACCTTATTTTCAGATATAGTTGCATTGTGTGTTAGGGCTTCAACGGATGAATTCGGCAGGGGATACAATACAATCCATAATACCTATCCTAGGACAGAGCTGAATGGACCTGTAGTAAGTGCCACTGTTTCCTATTTAGCATGTAAATATGTTGATTACACCTTTGAATCTCTACCTTTTTGTGTTTGGAGACTGTGAGCAAGGGCAATATTATTGATACCCAGTACTTAGGGAATATTTTGTATTTTAGAAGGCACTTTTACACATATTGGGTAGGTTTGGCAATTAGCATTATTGTACACAATAAATACGGAAACAGATTCAGTGAGATTAAAATGCTTAGTCCAATTCTTATTACTTACCCTACTGCCCCTTCCATATCTGAGAAATTTCTGCTTACTCTGATGACTTCCCATAGTATGATCTAGAACAGCACCAGACCTTTTTTTCTTTTTCATCATCTAACTCAGCAAGTTGGAAACATCTTACAAGCTGCTCCAATGTAGGTGTGACATTGATCTTGCAGTGTTGAGTGAAGAATGAGACCTGAAAAGAGAGGTTGGCTTTCAATGAGTCACTTAGGACCCTGAACTTAGGTGTGGGAACTGAGAGAATGAAACCCAGATAGGAAAGGAAAAAGCAAAGCAACATGTCATGGATCCACATTTATAATCATCACAACCCAGGGAGCCATAGGACCACAGCATGCCAAGAGGGTCTAAGATGATATTAGCCGAGAAATAAAAAATCTAAGAGTACTTCATCTTTGGCATGAAAAAACACACAGAGAGAACAATATGATCCTGAGAAAGTTGTCTATCTTCTTGAGCCTCAGCCCCCATGAAAGTGGTTTTTCAGATTTGCCATTCTTTCTCCTTTCCATTCCCTAGATAAGTGTTCCAGATGTGTGGGAGGAAAATAAATCATGTTGAATTAATTTCTGTGTCCTTCCAACCAATACCATTGTAAATATTTGTCTATTTTCTTATGAGTCCAAACAATTTCCACTATACTACAGTTAGCACATAGCTTGTTGGTCTACCGGCACAAATACACAGAAGATAATGTTCTCATTTCATTTATGAACACAGAAATGAAGGAATGGAAATGTTAAGCAATTTAAGGGGGAGCACTGTACACCAAGGTCAACAGCGTGGGCCCTAGAATGAAACTATCTGGGTTCTACAGCCTGCTAGCTATGCATCGGAGCTATCTCTGTAATGTGTTCTTGTTTCCTTGCCTTTAAAATAGGGATAATAAGGGCACCTGGGTGGCTCAGTTGGTTAAGGCTCTGCCTTCAGCCCAGGTCATGAACCCAGGATCCTGGGTTGGAGTCCTTCATTGGGCTCCTAGCACTGGGGAGTCTGCTTCTCCCTCTCTCTCCCTCTGCTCCCTCTCTACAATAAATAAAATAATAAAATTAAAATAAAACAAAATAAAATAAAATAGATAATGGTGTCAGCAGTTAAAAGAGTTGTTACCAGGATTAAAGAAGAAGATATATGGATAGTGCCTGGCACATATTGTGCTTGCTCTCAAATAGCTTAGAGAAAGCAGAGCTGCTATCAAACCCTGTTCCGAGTTTCCTGAGATGAACCCCAGGTTGTAACATCGCTTGTCTACAGAGGGGTTGCAAATAACTAGGGAATTTGGTCCTTAACTGTGACCACCCCAGGGAAGTTCTTCTTTTCCATTGAATGATAGAGCAGAGCATGGAGTGAGGAAGTGGTCATATTTCCCAGGAAAGTCATGGATATGGATCAGCTCTGTCCCAGGTCTCTGTGTTCCACCCACATGGCAAAAATCTCTGTCCTGCTTATATGCTTCTTGCCAGATCAACACTCCTCCTCCAGAGCTGCCTCTAAAAGGCACCACATTGCCCGCCCAATTACCCTTATTAGATATGTCTCCTATTTAGATGTTCATGTCTTCGAAAGTTTTTTCTCAGTCTCCCTTCCAAAGGTAAAAAAACTTTTAAACAGTTATAATGAGACTTTTTCATGAGATGCTCAAAGGTCAGCGTTATACCTCAGAGCTTTGCCATGAACAAAACCTACTTAATAATTTATCATCACTCACATTCCCCTTCTTATTTTTCTGCCCTTAGCTTTTACCATATGCTAATTCTGGTCCCAGTGCTTGAACTTGCAGTGCCCATGTTTTTCTAAATCTTGACTCACTGACCCTGCTTCAAAGAGACTTTATTTGCCCCTGAATGCTTGTGCACTTGAATTATTGAACATTAATTATATTATTTTACTTGAAATGTGCAGCTTATCTTTGGGTGTGTATGTGTGCACATCTGTGTAGAATCAGTCTTCCCAGCTAGAACATGCATTTCTCAAGAGCAGAAACACTGGCTAGTTTCATGTGTAATCCTTAATAAACTGTTCATGGTATAAAATCTGAAAGTGTAGTCTGAATGACAGTTCAAACCGTCAGCAGTAAAATGAATATATTATTTTAAGAACTACCCTTTTTAAAAAATAGCAGAGTATGGCAAGCAGACCACACTAAAAGGTAAAGATGTTCAAGCAACATAGTTCACATGTTTTGGTAATTTTAGCATTTAGATACAATCCGTGTTATTTATTAAAAACAACAACAACTTTCTCTGAGCCTTGAAAAATGGTTCCAGAAAAATTGTCCTTGTCAGGTAGAGGTCTATCTGAGGCATTCCAAGTGAAATGTGTAGTGTTTTCTCTAAAATATGCCAGCGAAAAAGGAAACAAACAAACAAAAATTAAGGGAGGACCATTGAAGCTGGATGTTGGGTACATGGCTTTACCTTTATATACGTTTGAGAAAACATATATAGTCTTTCTAAAGGAAGAAGAAAGATAATCTGAGACAATAGTGAGGAGTGCTAGTTAACCACTTAGGACCAGATGAAGATGGAGATGGGTGAAACAAATGTTTATTAACATTCCCAAGGCAGGGGCCCCCAAACAGGCTGGCTCAACAAAGTAATTGCAGCCATACTAAGGCTGTTATGTTCTTGCTGTGGATTCTTTGGAGAATTGGTTTATCGCCAATGGCTTCGATGGCCCAGAAGATGATACCAAGCAGATACCAAGTCATGAGTGACTCTGAATTGAAAGTCAAAAGAGTCAGATCCTGAGTGGGGAAAAAGCAATTTATTTTGCTTATATTTTTATTTCCATTTATGTACATTTCTTAGATTACAGAAATCTAAGAAATCTCTGTTAGCATAAAACACACATTCTAGGTGACTAAAAATAATGGGAATAAATAAAGTGGTGACATCTCAAATATTTGTTGACTGCTATTGTGTGCCAGACACTCTTTTAGAATGTTGGGACATGTCAAGGAAAGATCCTTCCCTATGAAATGTCAGCTTTCCGTGGGTTGGAGGCAGATTTTTAAAATAACGATTATATGGTGTGCAAGATGTGTATTAGAGGCATGGTGACAAATTAGGTAAGGGGAATTAGGAGTGCAGGATGACTGAGAGGGAACCTTCCATCTTAAACATGGTGGTCAGAGCAGGCTGGGGGCTGGGCTGGGGTATCTCTGGTGGTGGCAGGTCAGGAGTGAGCCAAGTGCCACCTGGTGGTATGCAGGAGAGTCTCCAAGGGCCCTGAGAAGGTAGCCTCTGACTTGTGATGGTCAACATGGAGGGAAGTGTAGCTACAGCCTCGTCAGTGTGAAGGACACTGCAGGAGGGAAGAATTTTCTTAATTTCGCTAGATAAGCAGGCCCTTAAGTTAACAAAAACATATTTAAAAAATACACTTAGTTAATTATAAAAAGTGTAGAATGTTGGCACAACAGAGAGATGTTTCAAGATTAGAAAATGTTAATTTTAAAAACATAGGTGATAGTCTTCTGTGTCTATCCATCTATCCAAGTATATAAGTATATGTATCTCATAGTGGTTAAGGACAATTTTAGGGGTTTCATAGTGGTAAAAATGAAAGCAAGGACAAGGATTTTAAATAAATAATGTTTATGAAAAATACTACTTACACAAGTATTTTTAATTAATTGTACTGTGTTTAAATTTTAAGTGGACCCTTTCCATTTTTCTTTTTTAGCTTATTTTGAAGTATCATTTTATCATCTTTCATTTACTATTATTTTGTCACTTTACATTTATTTTGTGTATAACATAGCACAAATAATTCAAATTTAATTCTTGTCTCATTCCCAGTATGAAATGTCTACATCTCACATCCTTAAGAGAGGGTCAAATATATAGATAAATTGGAAAAACAGTCTTTGAATGTATTTTAAGAAATATTATTTCAACCCATTAAAGTTGTGAATAGAACATCACTTTTTTGGTTTTTGCAGTGTTTTGGATCCTGGTTTCATTAAGCTCATGGTGATTTAATTATTGTAGTAATTACACATGTAAAAAGGGGCAGTTCCTTTCATCTTTGTGTGTTTTCTTTTAAACCTCTTTTCTTCATCTGCTAATTAGGATAACAATACCTGCCTGACAAAACTTCACAGAACCCAGTGAATACTTATAAATACTGCACAGTTAGCAGTTCTTTAAACAGCTATAGAAATGCAAGACAAATGCTGTGTATCATTAGCAATAGTCAATCCATTTGGTTCCATATTTGAATGCTATTTAAAAATTTCCCCAATCTCCTTAGCAAATTGCTGGCATGATTCTGCTCATATATTTGTTTTGTTTGAGTTTTCCCTTGAAGATTGAAATTGTCATTAACTGGGCACTGTCCCATTGGCATGAGCGCCCAGCCAGGAACCAGGTTCTAAATGATGATTGAGCCACCTTTTACTGCCTCAAACATAGATGGTCTGCTGCAAATACTGGTAGGTACTGCTATCACATGTCATCTCTGGGCCAGACAATCTAGCCTCCAGAGGACTGTCATAGGGAGGACATACCTTGTACCCATGAGTGTTTCTGAGATTTGCATTAAATTTGTCTAGCTCTGTCTATAAAACACCCAAGAAATGCTTTCACACTATTGGTTGGTCTCCTGAATTCTATATGGTTTTCAAATAACTGATTTGACACAAATTTTCTACCTGAAAAATGATGTGAAAATGTGTCCCACAGTTGCAATTAAATTCTGAATGACAAAAAAAAAGAAAAAGAAAAAGAAGAAGAAAAAAAAAATCTGAATGACAATGTTATCCTTCGGACTTCGGCATAATTCCCTGCTTGAGATGATCAAACGAGGACCACATGTTTGCACTACACAGCAATGGTTCTATCTTTACTTGTCATATCCATACTATGAGGCATGTCGCAAAAGACGAGACAAGGTCCAGAGTGACATCAGAATTTAGATCTCATAACAAAAGCTGGAGAAAGTGGTCAAATCTTTAATGTATTTCATAACATAGCCTGGAAATAATGATAACTCTGTAAATCATACTGCTTGGCAAGAAGTAGTGATAAGCAGCAAATTCTTGGTGCAGCAGAGCCAGAAATCTTTCAGGTGAAGGAAGGAAGGCAGCACTATTTTCAATATCATTGATTAGAGGTTTCAGAGGACAATTCCTACCTCAGAGGATGACCCTGGGGTGCCTGGGTGGTCCAGTTGGTTAAGCATCTGGCTTCAGCTCAGGTCATGATCTTGGGGTCCTGGGGACTAAGCCCCACGTCAGACCCCAACTCAGTGGGAAGTCTTCTTCTCCCTCTCCTTTGCCCCTCTCCCTGCTTGCTCATGCTCTCCCTCTTAAACAAACAGATAGATAGATAGACAGATAGTTAAATAAATAAATAAATAAATCTTTTTTTAAAAGGAAAAAAGAACAACCCTCTTCTTTCCATTTGTTCCAAAAATTCAACACTTGATGGTTAGGACCACCCCACGGATGATAGTTATGCCAAAATCTCAGTCCTATTAGAAAAGAATGCTCAGTTCCTAAGTTCCAAAACCCTCCAAATGCTGTCATTAACCATAGGAAGCCACATGTAATCCCTCACACATAAGATACCTCACAGGCAGATACGTTATTAACACCCACCGATAGTTGTTTCACATATTCTGGACATAATTTTTTAACTTTACTGAGATACAAAAAACTGGTACATAATTAGTGTATTTAACTTGGAGATGAGTGTGGAGATTAGCATACATCCATGAACCCATCACCACAATGTATGCCATTATCATAGCCATTACCTCCAAAAGTTTCCTACTTTCCAATTTAATTTCATTATTACTTCTTTTTGTCATAAGAACACTTTATATAAGATACACTCTCTCAGTAAATTTTTAAGTATACAATATAATATTCTTTTTTTTTTTAAAGATTTTATTTATTTATTTGACAGAGAGAGATTACAAGTAGGCTGAGAGGCAGGCAGAGAGAGAGAGGAGGAAGCAGGCTCCCCGCTGAGCAGAGAGCCCGATGCGGGACTCGATCCCAGGACCCTGGGATCATGACCTGAGCCGAAGGCAGCGGCTTAACCCACTGAGCCACCCAGGCGCCCTACAATATAATATTCTTAATTATAGGCTGTGTGCTGTGCAGTAGCTCTATAGGACTTATTCATCTTGTATAACTGAAGCTTTGTACTCTTTGATGAACATTTCCTCACTGTCCTTCCCCGGCCCTGGCAACCATCATTTCATTCTATGCTTTTATAAGCCTAACTATTTTATTTTTTTTAATTCTTTTTTTTAAAGATTTTATTTATTTATTTGACAGACAGAGATCACAAGTAGGCAGAGAGGCAGGCAGAGAGAGAGAGAGAGAAAGAGGGAAGCAGGCTTCCTGCGGAGCAGAGAGCCCGATGCGGGGCTCGATCCCAGAACCCTGAGATCATGACCCGAGCCGAAGGCAGCAGCCCAAACCACTGAGCCACCCAGGGGCCCCAAGCCTAACTATTTTAGATTCCTCATATAAGTGATTTCATATAATGTTAGTCCTTCTGTGTCTGGCTTATGTCACTTGGCATTTTGTCCTCCAGGTTTCAGTCATTATTAATCACTTTAATCTGTTCCAGGCAAAGAACAAGAAATTTTCTCCAACCTCCCTTTGTATTCACCTTTCCTCTCTACCAATGTACAAATGCCTGGTCTCACTGTGACTTGTCTCTCTGGCAACCACTAATCTCATGTGAGTCCAACATGCCTGACTTCCCAGCACCTGACAAATCATACCTTACTATAATGGGAAAAGTATTTTGAGATATTTCATTCCCAATAATCCATGGTTGCTCATTTTCCCACCATTGGCTAGATAGGAGAGGAAAGGGTAGTCTAGAGAAAGAGTTTGGGCTTAGCTTTTGGTTTATACACATACGTATGTTTATGTATTTCCTTGCTATGTTTATATAGAAGCCAGGATCTTCTAAATTCCCTAAATTCCAGGGATACACACACACACACACACACACACAAACACACCAGGATTTTCTTTTGCCAAGCACTGCTTAGAATTCCAAGTAGTTTTATCAGGAGTCAGAAGTATGATTTAAGCATCAGAGTATAATGTAATTGTCATTTCAACTAGTCAGGGGCAGTGGCATGAAATTGTCACCAACGTTGTAAGGCATAGTTACGAGGTAAATTAAGTCCTTTCCGAATTCATATGTTGAAGTCCTAACCCCCATTACCTCAGACTGTGACTACTTCCAGATATAAGGCCTTCACAGAGGTAATCAAGTTAAAATGAGGTCACTGAGTAGGTTCTAAAACAATGAGACTCATGTCTTCATAAAAGACATAAAAGGGTAACTCATAAAAAGGGTAACTTTGGAGATAGGTATGAATGTGGGGAGAAAGTGATATGTATAGAAAGACAGTCTAAAAGCCAGAGACAGAGGTTTAGAACAGATTCTTCCCTCAGAAGAATCAACACTTCCAGCCACGTAATTTTGGACTTCTAGTCCCCAGAACTATGTGACCACAGCCTTCTGTTGTTTCAGCCATCCAGTTTATAGTGTTTTGTTTCAACAGGCCCAACAAACTAGTACAGACATGTAGATTTATTCAATAAACCTGAATTAAAGAGTCTACTATGGAGCACATCCAAGGTGGGCTTTGGCTCCTGCCCTCACAGAACTTAAAACTTAGTAGAGAAGATACTGAGCAAACCATTTAACCTAACTGAATTTGCATGCATATATATAACTTCCTTTATATACCATCAACCCACCGGGACACATGGCAGCTGTGAAAGACATGAAGGGATTTGTTTTTTTTCTTTTTAAAACATTAGTTTTCTTGGGGTACCTCAGTTGGTTAAGCTCCTAGCTCTTGATTTCAGTTCAGTTCATAGTCTCAGGTTCTGAGAGACAGAGTCCTGTCTCGGGCACTGCACTGGGCATGGAGCCTACTTAAGATTATCTCCCCACCACCCTCCCCACCCAGCTTGTATTCTCTCTCTCAAAAAATAAAATAAATTAATTAATTTAAAAAAAAACTTACATTTGGAGCTGTTTTCTGCCCTGCTAGATGTGGAACACCATGACCATGTGGGGACTCCTCAGAGCTCTGGTGTCAGAGGAGGCCCTTGAAGCTGAGATTTGAAGGATGGGAAGAGAGGTCTAGGTGGAGACACTGGAAAGAATGTCCTGGGGAAAAGAAAGAGTTTTTAACCAGCTTTTCCTGCTTTGCCCGAGAAGACCAACCCAAGTTCATATGTCCAGGAGGGTGTCCGGGCTGAGGTGCAGGGCCTGGTCTCTCAGGCCTCACAATACACTATGTGCCAAGTTTACTGTGATGTCTTCAGGAG
Source organism: Mustela lutreola (assembly GCF_030435805.1). Taxonomy (NCBI): domain Eukaryota; kingdom Metazoa; phylum Chordata; class Mammalia; order Carnivora; family Mustelidae; genus Mustela; species Mustela lutreola. Next base: position 75,655,620 of record NC_081292.1, read on the forward strand.
GGAGATCCAAATGGTGAGACCTAGCACATGGCCAATGTATGATCCTGAGGCAGTGCATGGTGAATGCAGCTCCAGGGGTAGGCAGCCATAGATTGACCATTTACTGAGTGCAAAGTACATTCACAACACAGCTGAATGCTATGAAGGAGACAAGGAGGAACAAGAGATTTTCTCCATTCTCACTCAAAACTCACTAGCCTCCACCTCAGATGAGGATATTTACTCGTCGTTCACTTGGTAGTGGTTTAGTTGCCCACACTCCTAATATCATTTTGTTCAGTTCAAATGACTTCAGGGCTTCATGGTATATGCAGCATATAGGGTCACCTGGTGTCTCTTCTAGAATCAGCTTGGGTAATGAAATGCTCAGGTAAGAAATTTCATCATCATGCAAGGCAGCCAGCCTGGGCCAATCCCATTAAATCACACTTTTCATTCACAACTGTAGTAGCCAGGTACACCTCTCTGTGTGGCCCCTTATTTTAAGTAGAGCTGAACGTCACTCATGATTTCAGATTTGGAACTTATGGAGACTATCGGAATCATGGATAAAAACATTTAATTCTACAATCAAAGATGCTATTTCGCTATTTAATTAGATACCACTTAAACTGGTGCTAAAGCACTAGCAAGAATGAGTTGGAGATATATTAAATGTTTTACAAAATAATTCATCTCTCTAGGATACATACACCAAAGATGACATTACAAATAATCCAAAAATAAGCCTTGCAGAGAAAACATTTCTCAAACTTCATTTAAATTAACATTTGTTTATAGTCAGGAGAGAGCTTTCTACATTTCCCCAGCTCAGAGTGAGCCCTGAAGACTTTTGATATGTCCCTGAGTGATTTAATTAAAAGATAAGTGGAAGCTGGAAAATAGAAAGCAAAACACTTTGAGGGAAGAGACATGCAGAAATGAGGAGGGAGGATAGGGAAAGAGCAGAGGACAAGAAAGCCGGATGGCTTCAGGAGAGACAGATTAACTAACAGGAAGTGGTGTAACTACGCGAAAGGAGAAAACATCCCTTCCGATCTACACAGGTGATTAACACCTTCTTGGAACTACTTCAGAAGATTAGGAAAGCCAATTTCTCTGAAAAAAAAAAAAAAATCCAAATTATGTGAATCTTTTTCATCTTTCATCTAGTATGCTTTGCTTTCTTTGCCTCTTTGTCCTCTTAGCAAGTAAAAACCAACAGATACGCAAACCACAGAGGGGATTCCCTGGCCTCGCCTCAACCTGTGTGGTGGGCGGCCATCAGGGCTAGCCGACCTGCCTGCTCATTGGGGTGGAGAAAAGTGGGTGGGGAGTGGAGGGAAGGACACCAGCAGGATGGCCAAGGCTGCAAGGCTAATTTCCCTACATTTTAGGACATTCTCAAAGCTAAATGCCCTCCATGGCCCAGAGTTGCGTAGATGCCTGTGAAGCCCTCATTCCCAAACACAGGGCACTAGGCAGCTGTTGGGTGTGAGGAACAATCTGAGGTAGAGCCTCCCAGAGACTTCCAGAAGCTACCTTCCAATCATGCGCAATACCAAAGAGAGCACTCAACATACTTTTCTCCAGACACAAAGTTAAATTGATTGCACATGTGAGTGAATTAAAAAATGGATGACTATGCATTTTTCAGTTCTGTTCAGTTTATCATAAGTGACATTTGAGGGACTTTAAGAATGGCAAGCATCAGGCTTTGAGGACATAATTATGCTCTGAAGTTATGCTTAAGTATTTAAGGGCAATGTTTAGATGATATTTATATTTAAGTGGCTCACATTAAAATCCAACAAGACCATATCATAAATGTAAATTATAGGAGAAATTGCCTATTTGTGGAAATGAACTTTATGCAGCTTTATTAATTTTTCTGATATTATTCACATCCCATTACTGGCACATTTAGGATTATAATAATTATCTAAGGAGCACTGATTCTAATCCTACAATATTTCAGGTAGATTTCACAGATGTGCCAACCCTTCTGAGAATATTCAATGTTATACTTATAATGGAAGTACAGGACTCTATAATGGGGCTATACATTTAAAGGAAATATATAGGGTAAAGGAGAACATAACTCAGGATTACAGACAAGAGTATAAATGGAAAACAAAATGCCTCTCCAATGTACTATGATACAAGGTATTGTCAAACTCTCAATACATAACTTCTACATAAAAATTAACATTAGAAAGTAGTAAAGCAGGCCAACATTTTCAGAAATAGCTACATGATTTCTTTGAAAAGAGACTAGTAGTGGGAATTCTAGCTTTCTGGGCCTTTTTCACTGTCTGCCCCATGTTATTAATGCAAAAGAATCTGCCTGGATCCATCTTGGTTCCCCTTTCCTCCTTGGTCGTCTGCAAACTGCCTCGAGGCAGTAAGCTGGACCAGTTGGAGGGTTCACTTGTTTGCTTCTCATCACTCAGGGATCGCTGTTCTGCACTCCCTAGTGCCAAAGGTCTTGAACTACCATTTCATAGACATTCTGACTGGTTGCTTTGGCTGTTTCAGGAGGAAGAGTAACTCCAGCCTCTATTGTTCCGTCTTGTCCAGAAGTGAAGGAAAAAAACATGCAGACGTGTACAGGGTGAGTACTTACAAGAGCATTGATAATACATGCAATATCACTTGAAAATTTGACACAATCTTTGACTATAATAAGGTTTTATGTGTTTAACCCTTGCCAGATTTCTTTCCTTCCTTCCTTCCTCCCTTCCTTCCTTCCTTCCTTCCTTCCTTCCTTCCTCAGAGATAGAGAGAGACAGTGCAAAAGCGGAGGGAACGGCAGACAGAGCAGGCAGAGGGAGAAGCAGGCTCCCCGCTGAGCAGGTAACCTGATGCAGAACTCAGTCCCAGGACCCTGGCATCATGACCTGAGCTGAAGGCAGGTGCTTAACCGACTGAGCCACCCAGGTGCCACCTTGCAGACTTTTAAAGCCATCTCTTTCATGTCTTCCCCTTTTTCTAAAGAATGCAAAAGAAAAGGAAAAAAGATGCTCTGTGAAAAATCAGGACAGAGTCAAAGCAGGAGCCCTAATGAAAGGGACAGAGGTACTCAACAAATACCTGTCATATTTTTGACATTTATAAGCTGCTGATCACAAAACATTGCAGTCAATATGTATCTTTTTTAATATTTTGCTTTTGGTTAAAAACAGAGCTTTGTGATATGCTCACAATTTAGGCAAATATGTCATGAGAACTGTCAAACAGGTGCACCTGGGTGGCTCAGTCGGTTAAGTGTCTGCCTTCGGCCAGGTCATAATTCCAGGGTCCTGGGATCAATTCCCACACCGGGCTCCCTGCTCAGCAAGAAGCCTGCTTCTCCCTCTCTCTCTCCTTCTGCCCCTTCCCCTGCTCATGCTCTCTCACTCTGTCAAATGAATAAATAAATAAAATCTTTTAAAAATAAAAAAGAACTATAAAGCAAAGCCTATACTAAAATGTGCATCATAGAGCCTCAAATGGAATGAGGTTGATAGAAAGAAGGGGAAGAAAAAAAAGTCTTAGTGCTGGTGCCTCCACTTCCCTATTTGGAGCAACATGTTTACAGAAGACCTATGCATACTAACTCGGATAGAGACAGAAGAATACCAGAGTAGAACAATACCAGAGTAGAACAGCCTTGCGCAAGGCTGGCAGGGCCTTGCACATCATGGCCAGTGTTGCTATGGCATCTTGTGAAGTTGATCAGTGACACCTGACATTTGTATGAAATTCTGTCTGCTCTATGACAGTGGTATGTGGGAGGGAATAATTTGTTCATGAACATGCTTAGCCGTTCATTCATTCAATAACTTTGTATAGAATGTTCTTCAGTGTGGTTTTGTGGTTCTCTGCTCCTTATAGCAAACACAATATCTCGAAGATATATAAAAAACTATGGCTTTAATAAAAAACATGAATATGGCTCAAAAACAAGGTTCACTATTTGTGCTTATGAATCAATAAGAAAAAATAAAGAGATCTAAAAATTATTATGGTGCTAAGCCATAAACTTAAATCCTTAGATAACTTGAGAAAATAATTTCAAATAAAATATTTTTATATCTATGCCATTAATAAATTGCACTTTATATAGATTTGTGAATATGTTTCAGTAAATATTTCTACCAGAACAAAGTTACTCAACTACTGAGTCTTGGCCTGCAGTAAAGCTACACCCAGTGGAGAAATTTTATTCACCAGATTTCCTCCTAGGGACAACTCTGTGTCTGCCTAGAAGAAAATCTAGGTACATCGTGGAGTGGAATAGTTGAGTTGGACCCATTTGGGAGAAGGGTAGAATTTCTTATCTTGTGACCATGGGAGATAGGCAAGGAAGTGGCTGGGATGAATTAGAGGCCTGTGAAACTCACCATATATTTCTGTTAATGTCTATAATGCTGATGAATGAATTTCTATTATTTCAGTATAAACTTTTCCTTATTTCCCACATGAAATCTTCAGGAAAGTCCACACTGCTCACAAGGGTTTATGTAAATGAATTTTTTCAGTCAAAATTTGATGTTGGAGAGGATGTGGAGAAAGGGGAACCCTCTTACACTGTTGGTGGGAATGCAAGTTGGTGCAGCCACTTTGGAGAACAGTGTAGAGATTCCTCAAGAAATTAAAAATAGAGCTTCCCTATGACCCTGCAATTGCACTACTGGGTATTTACCCCAAAGATACAGATGTAGTGAAAAGAAGGGCCATGTGTACCCCAACGTTTATAGCACCAATGGCCATGGTCACCAAACTGTGGAAAGAATCAAGATGCCCATCAACGGACAAATGGATAAGGAAGATGTGGTCCATATACTCTATGGAGTATTATGCCTCCATCAGAAAGGTTGAATACCAACTTTTGTAGCAACATGGACAGGACTGGAAGAGATTATGCTGAGTGAAATAAGTCAAGCAGAGAGAGTCCATTATCATACGGTTTCACTTATTTGTGGAGCATAACAAATAGCATGGAGGACATGGGGAGTTAGAGAGGAGAAGGGAGTTGGGGGAAATTGGAAGGGGAGGTGAACCATGAGAGACTATGGACTCTGAAAAACAATCTGAGGGGTTTTAAGTGGTAGTGGGGTGGAAGGTTGGGGGAACCAGGTGGTGGGTATTAGAGAGGTCACGGATTGCATGGAGCACTGGGTGTGGTGCAAAAACAATGAATACTGTTATGCTGAAAAGAAATTAAAAAAATATATATATGTATATGTATATATATATATATATATATATACATATACATATATATATATGCCCATCTGAACAGCAAAAAAAAAAAAAAAAAATTGATTTTCGTATTTGGATACAGGTAGCACAGCATAGAGACAATGGAACACATACCGAACAAAGAGCCAGAAGGCCGGACAAGATATGAGAAGACAACTTGTATTATTTCCAGAAACCTAAAGGGAGAATTTTATATATTTATATATTATGAAATTAACAGGATTCTGAGTAAACTAATTGAAGATTTCTGGGGCTTAAGAAAATTCCAACTGGGGGGCGCCTGGGTGGCTCAGTGGGTTAAGCCTCTGCCTTCGACTAAGGTCATGATCCCAGGGTCCTGGGATCGAGCCCCACATCTGGCTCTCTGCTCTGCGGGGAGCCTGCTTCCTCCTCTCTCTCTCTCTCTGCCTGCCTCTCTGCCTACTTGTGATCTCTGTCTGTCAAATAAATAAATAAAATCTTAAAAAAAAAAAAAAAAGAAAGAAAGAAAATTCCAACTGGCAACAGAATGATGCATGAAATAACTATGAATCTGAAAAAAAAAAAAAAACTAGAAATGTGCATTTCATTATTTTTAAAAAGTTTTTGTTTTTAGGGGCGCCTGGGTGGCTCAGTGGTTTGGGCTACTGCCTTCGGCTCGGGTCATGATCTCAAGGTCCTGGGATCGAGCCCCGCATCGGGCTCTCTGCTCCGCAGGAAGCCTGCTTCCCTCTCTCTCTCTCTCTCTCTCTGCCTGCCTCTCTGCCTACTTGTGATCTCTGTCTGTCAAATAAATAAATAAAATCTTTAAAAAAAAAAAAAAGGTTTTGTTTTTATATCTAATGAGTGTCAAGAATGCCTTGTGATTAACTTGTATTTTGGTTTGTTTTCTTACTAATAAAAGTAGTAAGAGATATGGCGAAGTGGTAAATAAAATTAACAATAGAATAAGATGCAGAAACAAGTCACAACCTTGATGAGACCTAACCAACCATACCTTCCAAATTAGAAAATATAATCAAGTGGGTTCATAGAAAATTAATTTCTGGCTTTTAAAAGATTATATAAAAGAGACTGGAAAACACAGACTATAGCTTGAAGTCGGCCATCCTCCAGAAAACTTCAATGTATTATCAGACCAAAGATTTGTGAGAACCTGAAGAAAATAAACAGTGATTTCTAAGAATCTCTAAAAATTGACATTTAGGAAGAAGAGAGAGGATGTGGGAGTCCTCTTCTCTAATAGTGGTGTTTAAACAAAAATCTTAAAATCAATCAACAAAGATATACTTATTCACTTGACTTATTGAAAAGCTACCCTTTGACCAAAAAGGACACAATTTTATAGTGGGGAATGAAGTCAGAGAACAAAGTGAAATATTCAGTGATGGATTACCTCCAAGCTCTACGCCCTCCCCCACAATTGCTCCTGAGTATCTTTTTCATCTCTATTAAAATATGTAAAGCTGATTTTTTAAATGTTTATTATTTATTTTAGAGAGAGTGTGTATGTGCATGAGTGGGGGAAAGAGAGAGAAGGTGACTCTTCAAGCAGATACCCCGCTGAGCACAAAGCCCAATGCAGAGCTCGACTCCAGGACCCTGAGATCATGCTCTGAGTCAAAATCAAGAGGTGGACATGAAAAGATGGGTCATATGAAGCTTCTGCTTCTCTGAATGGATGACTATGATTTTAGGGGGAAAAGTCTCTTGGGTTTGGAAACATTATTAGTCTTTGAAGAGAAGTCATTTATGTCGTCAACCTCAGCCTTTGTCTGAAATGTCCAGCAATGGACTGAGAAGACTTCTCACTGACCCTTCAATATTCTTTGTCTTTCTCAAACAAATCCATTTGCCCTCGGGCCCTGACTCCCTTTGGGTAGCCAGTTTCAGCCACATTCACCATGAATGACCAGTGTGTAATCAAAGTCCCCAAGTTGATTCCTGCCCAGTCCCTGACCACCTCCTGTGTTCAGTGTCCAGGTCTAATCCCTGGTTGGTTATTAGGTTCTTACCTGCATTGTTTCAGTTGGGTATTTTATGCAAAGTCCAGTTTCATACAAACATGTTGGTATACCCATCTTGCCTAACTCGGACTTTCTCCCACTATTCTGACCCTTCCCTGGGAACTGGCCGACTCAAGTCCATCTGCCTCCCATACTGATAGGGAACCTGCAAGTTCTTCCCAACAAAAAAAGAAAATGCAAATCATGTAATGTAATCACACACAACAGTGAAAAATAGCTGTGACTCCAGGTCCCCTCTATTTACCTCTATAGAATGAACCATATTCCAAATAATTACCTAGAGATATATTTCATACTCTTAAAATTGAAAAGTATTAGGCAAAATGTCCGTATGATCTATGTTCTGTTAGGAAAAAAAAAATAACAACAGAAAAGGCCATGCTTCATCTTTCTGAATGCTGAAGCTTACTGTAAACATCCCAGTGATTTAAGCATGAATATACACTACTATATAGAAGCCATGTATATTTTCACATTTTTTCATTAGAAAGGAAAAAAGTGAAAATAAAAAATTCAAAATATTCATTCAGTTGACCATCTCAAATACCACCTTCACGTATTGTATTTGAATCCATACATGTGTTCAGTTTAATGGTTTATATGTGTGTTATCACATCAGCATTATACCTCTGTGGCTGGAAAACAATGTCCACTACTGATGCTTATGAATCAATGAGAGAAAAAAAAGAGATCTAAAAACAATTATGATGCTAAGCCATAAACTTAAGTCCTTAGATAATTTGGGAAAATAATTTCAAGTAAAATATTTTTTTTAATCTATGCCATTAATAAATTGCATTTTATATAGGTTTGTGAATCTGTTTCAATAAATATTTCTACCAGTACAAAGTTACTCAACTACGGAGTTGTGGCCTGTAGTGATAAGATGAAAATAAGATGATAATGCCATTTTATGGCCTATATAGAAACAGAACAGATTTTTTTTGTTTTTCTTTAAAAAATAACACTACACAGGGGTGCCGGGCTGGCTCAGTTAGTAGTGCCTGTGATTCTTGATCTCAGGGCTATGAGTTTGAGCCCCATGTTGTAGAGATTCCTTTAAAAATAAAATAATTTAAAAAAAATAACATTACACAATACTGGAAATCAGTGTTTGTTCTAGCTATGGATACAAAACACCTATGAAATGGAATTGGAATGGGGTGTAATAGACCTATTGTTTCAAACAGAAACCAAGCTATTATTTCAAGCATGTGTGTAATCAGGTATTTCAAATATATAGAACACATGTGTTCATACATGTTCACATATACATACCAAATGTTCTAACTTTCTAGACTTTTAAATATAATTAATAAGGTAGTGCCAAGATTCTCTCAGGATCACATGTTTCTCTGACAAACATGGCAACATCATAAATGGCAGAAACAATGCCATGGAGGAACCCCACAGCAGATGGCATAACTAAAGCACAAAATGAGGGAGGCATATCTCAGTATTTTCCATGTTCATGTGACTATAGAAGGGTAAGTAAAATGTTTTTAAAGCTATGCAGAATTAGGTGTTATCTTTAGCAAGGAAATCAGCCCTGGATGCCCTTTCAAATCAAGTAAGACCCTTCCTAAAAACAAAAAAACAAAAACAAAAACAAAAACCTGTTCCAGGATCTAGGTTTGTTTCTGTTTTGTTTTGTTTTCAACAGTATTTAAATCAGAATTTATATTAAGGTCAGCTTGGGCATCAGTATTTTTAAGATTCCTGGTGATTTTGTTATGTATTGCTTGTTCAAAGTTGTTCTACATTGTCAAGTGCATTTATTTTTTTTTTTAAAGATTTTATTTATTTATTTGACAGAGAGAAATCACAGGTAAGCAGAGAGGCAGGCAGAGAGAGGAGGAAGCAGGCTTCTCGCGGAGCAGAGAGCCCGATGCGGGGCTCGATCCCAGGACCCTGGGATCATGACCTGAGCCGAAAGCAGAGGCTTTAACCCACTGAGCCACCCAGGCGCCCAGTCAAGTGCATTTAATTTACACAGCAATAACCAGGCTGTGCCCTTCTCATATCCTTCCAGTCCATTAAAAATGGCAGAAAATTCAGTTAGCTTTACAAACAATAGCAAAACAAGCAAAAAAACCCACCCCGAAAAAAGTTCAGCCATGTATACAGGTATAATAAAATTACTTAGGTGTAGAATTTGAAAGTGGTATGTCACTTCTTCAATATATAGGTAAGAAAGTCAGGTTCAGAACTGGGATACTTCAGCCCAGGTCCCAAAGCAAATGTGTTGCAGAACCAACGTTAGAAAACAATTCCCAGATCCTAGGACAAAGTGTGTGGCCTTATCCTTTCAACAGATATTACTATCTGCCTATATCATATCCTAGACACGAGGCTAGGCACTAGGCATATTAACCAGCTCCAGGAGCTGCCCAAAGTGGTTTTATAGTTAGTGAAGAAGATAAACTGGAGGGGCTCCTGGGTGACTCAGTCAGCTAAGGGTCTGCCTTCTGCTCAGATCATGATCCCAGTGTCCAGAGAATGAGTCCCTTGTTCGGTTCTATGCTCAGTGGTGAGTCTGCTTCTACCTCTCCCTCTGGGATCTCCCTTGCTTTCACTCTCTCTCAAATAAATAAATAAAATATTTTTTAAAATTAACTTATTTTTAAAAAGAAGACTAGAAAGAGAGAACACACAGACAATGAAACAATAGAGAACATACAAGGGCACTTGGGTGTCTCAGTCAGTTAAGAGCCTTCCTTCGGCTCAGGTCTTCGGCTCAGGTCATGATCCAAGGTCCTCAGATCCAGCTCCACATCGGGTTTCCTGCTCTGTGGAGAGCCTGCTTCTCCCTCTCCCTCTGCCTGCCACTCTGCCTACTTGTTCTCTCTCTCTATCTCTGTTAAATAAATAAAAACCCTTAAAAAGAGAGAGAGAGAGAGAGAGAGAGAGAGAGAAGGTACGAAACGTAAAACAGCAAACTTTTATCCAGAGTGTTCTATACTACTCTAAGCAGCTTGGATGAATTCTCTCACTTCATCTTCATGACGATTTAGACCAATGCTCTTCAAACTTGAACATTAAAAAGCACAGGTTAAAATGCATGTTCTGATCCAATAATTCCATGGTAGAGTTTAAGAGTAGACATTTCTAGCAAACTCCCTGGTGATGCTGTCGTTGCTCATCCTTGAACCACTCCCTGAACGTGGTGTTTGAACAGTCGTTCTCAAATGCAAGCACGTTAGACATCCTGGGGGCGAGAAGAGTAAAATATCCTGACATCTAAGGCCTCTGTATTCGTTAATATTCCCCCCCAAGACTTGTATGCACAGCCTGCTGTGAGATCCACTGCCTTTTTGGTAGGAATTTCCCCAACTCACAAGTAAAAATCCTTAAGCCTCAACATAGTCCATGAATTGCCTAAGGTTACAGGACTAGGAAGTGATAGGCTTAGGATTCAGATGTGGAAATCAAATTGCCAAGCCCATCATACTCATAAGCACTCACCAATGCTCTCTATGTTCGATAAAACTGTGTTGGAGAACTGGGTTTTTAGTCAGAAAATAATTCCATGATGAGATTCAGTATCATCGTTTCTGACTGGAGTTAGTTTGTTGTGTTTTTATATTTGGATGAGCAACAAAACCAGTTGGGATATAATACAATCAGGATCATAATGTACCATCTCCCTCAACTCTAAAAAAGTAAGGAAATATTCCTTTCAAAGGATATGGGCTTTTGGTCCTCTCTGTGGAGATGAGAGAAGGGAAACGCAAGGATGGTGGGTTTTTTGTTTTTTGTTTTTTGTTTTTTTTGCTGAGGAATGGATGAGTTCCAGAGAACAATTTATTTAACAACATACTGTTTTGCCTATATCATTTTATAGAAACCGTGATTATTTTATTGGCTAATAACACTAAAGAACAAATTTCCTTGCAAATCTACTGATTTATAGACAAATCCTCATAGATGACCACTAAAGACAATTAAACTGATTCAACTCTTAAAGTCCTCATTGTGCACAGTAGGGGTGACTTTCAACCCCAATACATTTACACATTCCTATTCCAGAACCACAGAGAAACAAATACCAAATAACATGGGTTTTTCTTCCCGTAAATCCCCTCAGAGAATCTAATATATGAATTAGCCCATTTTCATCTTATGATGTGCTAAAATAGACAAATCTCATCAGAAAAAGCATAAAGAAATCTCTTCTAGATAAAATTTTATGTTGGTCGAAATTTTTAATACAGGAAAATCTAAGAATGTAAGGTTTTAATTTCAAATGGGATAGCTCACTTTTATGGAAATAATTCTCAGAATGGAAAAAAAATAATAATTTTTTTTCCAAAGATTCTTTTTTGTTGGCCCCAGGGTCTCATCTATCAGCCTCTAATGAGCACAGAATGAAACCTCACATGTTCAGCTCAATTACTATTCTCTGGAGCTCTGATTTGCATGGAACTCTAGAGAAGCTAACATTTCCAGCTGATAGAGAGAAAAGCTCTTCTAAAACCCAAGGTGACATCTCCCAAATTTAATTCATAGCTCTGTGCTTATGATTTAAATGATGAGACTCTACTTCAGTTGTCAAGATAACATTTTGAACTTTAAAAAATACAAATATATCTTTTTTCAAAGATTTTATTTATTTATTTAATAGAGAGAGAGAGAGAGCACAAACATGGCAAGCAACAGAGGGAGAGGGAGGAGCAGGGTCCCTACTGAGCAAGGAGCCCAATGCAAGATTTTATCCAAAACTCTGGGATCATGACCTGAGCAGAAGGAAGATGCTTAACAGAGTAAGCCACCCAGGCACCCCAATACACACATATTTACCAGTTTTCATTTAGCTAGATGTGGGTTGTCCAAAAATATCATCCTCACAGAAATAACAATCTTCTATCTTCCTCCTTGTTCATTAGTTTGATGAAAATATTATTAGAGAACAATGGAAAAAATAGTAGGTTTTATTTGCAACTTGACTATTACCTTCTTTTTTATTCTGTCTCTAACTAATTGATATAAAATAAATTGAAGGAAACATTGCAGTAAGAATTGTAGAAAAAAGTTCTATCTCTCAACAATAATGACCACTAAAGGAATAGTGATAAAATGGGATGACTTTGGAATGTCAGCAAAGAAACCAGTAGGGAAGAATAAAAGACATCCTCAAAAAGACATATGCACATGCTGAAAGTTCCTCTATATCTGTTATTTTTTTTTCTGTAGTTTACCAGATTTAGCACATTTATTTCTGATCTTCCATAGACCAAGAAATTTCTTCTCCTGGCCAAGATGGAGCAGTCCCATTGCTCCCAGGTGCTCTGGTTATACAACTAGGAACCCTGGACATTACACAATGATAAGCACAGAAAGTCTCTGTAAGGTAGACAAAAGTAGACCACTGAGGGACATCAGGACTTGAAGAACAACAGCATTGGTCCTTCCAGACTTCTCAGCAGGGCACTGCAGAACCTCCAACCCAGAAGCATTAACACACACACACAAAAAAAAATTCCCAAAAAAAGCCCACTCCCAGCTAAAAGACTGGCAGGTAGTTTAAGAACCAGAAACCTTTAGCAATGTTCACTGTGAGCACCCCTGCCATAAGAGGTTCTGGGTGGTCGCATCCTGGCCTGGTAAAAGCATAGTGGTGATGGCCTCACCCTTGAAAATTGCTGTTGTGGAGAACAGTAGCCTGATGATCTCCAAATTGGTTCAAGGTAATTTTTCCCTTTTATTGAAGAATAGTGTCTATTCCTTACACATGAACATCTCTATGGCCCCATCCTGTAGAAACCAAGAAGGCTGGCTTGGTTATTTGAGCCCAGGTCCATCCCTTTCAGTTCAAACAGGCAGTGTTTATGTCTGTACAATCCTGTAATCTCTTTATCATGGAATAGTCCAGCCACATCCTTGGTGATCTCTTCAGAACACACTTTCCCCTTTTTTCAAGAGGCTTAGACTGAGAATTTCCAAACCTTAAAGTTCTGGTTTCTTTGCCTACTTCAGTTCATCTCTCTTTTCTCATATTTTACTCTAAGTAGTCAGGAAGAACCAAGCTTTGCCTTCAATACTTTGCTTGGAAATCTCTGCTAAACATCCAGTCTCATTGTTCACAAGTTCGACCCTCCACAAAATAGTAGAATACAATTCAGCCAAGTTCTGTACCACTTTGCAACAATAATCATTTTCCTCCGATTTTCAATAGCCTATTCTTCATTTCCATCAGAGATCTCAACAGAATCATCTCTGACATCCGTAGTTCTTCCAAAATCTGTAGAGTTATTTAGGTATTCTCCAAGAAGATGCAGGCTTTCCCTCCAGCTCTTCTCTTTTCTTTTGGAGCCTCCACCAGAATTGCATTGAGTGTCCATATTTCCACCAACAGTGGCAATCTAGGCTTTTTCGAGCATGTTAGGAGCTCTCCAGGCTCTTCAGGTTCCAAAGTCACTTTCACATTCTTAGGTGTTTGCTACAGCAGTATAATTATTTGTAGTACCAAAATCTCTATTAATCTGCTAGGCTTGACATAGCAAAATACCACAGACTGTGGCTTAAACAACAGAGATTTATTTTCTCAGCAGGATGTTAGAAAGCCTCAGATCAAGTTTCTAGCAGGGTTTGATTTCTGGTGAGGACTCTCTTTCTGTGCTGTGTCCACACATGGCCTTTCTTCTGTGTGTGTGTGTATGTGTGTGTGTGTGTGTGTGTGTGTGTGTATTCTCTTTCTCTCTCTTTTTCAAAGAAACAATGGTTACAATGGTTGTAAACTTCCTAAATTTGGTGAAAGCCATAAAGCCATAAACCCGTATCTTCAAGATACTTAGTAAACTCATTCAGGATAAACCCAAAGAAATCCGCACCAAGAAATATCATAATTAAACTTCTGAAAATTGAAGACAAAGAAAAAAATCTTGAAAGCAGTCAGGGAGAGATAACACATTAATCACAGAACACCAACTCCAATGACAGTGAATTTCTCATCAGAAACCTCTGAAGCCAAAAGAAGTGCCCCAGGATTTTTCAAGTATTGAAAGAAAAGAGCTATTAGCTGCACATACTAGAGCTAGAGGAAATATCCTTCAAGAACTAAGGAGAAATGAAAACAGTTTAAGATGAAGAAAATCTAAGAGAATTTGTTGTTAGCAAAAAACTATAAATGGAGTTTTCCCTGCTTTTTTTACTTTTTATGATTAGCTTTTATGTCTTTGGTTGCCTTCTCCTTGGAACCATCATATTACAAGGAATCAGAGAGTTGCAAAAAAGTCCTTCAGATCATCTTATGTTTGTACAGTAAACATCTGTTCATTTCTAGAACCATGTGACAAAAATGATGTATAAGTGAATTATTTGGACTGCTTCTTAAAACTTCTCAGAAGCATACTGCAGCTGTTGAAATCAAATCTTTGATATGCAGATTAGAAATGTCATAATCTAAAAGTTAATCTAGAAAGAATGTTTAGGATTCTAAAATACAACACATTTTTAAAAAAAAATTTTTAACACTGCTTATGTAATCATTCAAGAATTAAGACTTGTGCTTGGCAGGAACAAGGAATGTACTTGAAGCTACTTGTAGAGAGGGTAAGATTCCCACACATGTGGCTAGTGGTAATGATAGATAAATAACAAGATGAAGTCACCTAAGCCAGAACAGAGCACATGTAAGTGAACTTGAACATGGGTGAAAGAGAAAGCTCAGAAGGATAGATGTAGTTAAAGGTTGTTAGGGTCTAGCTTAGCTAGGACAACATCCACCTGCTATCCTTACACATAAAAGCATACACACCACAAATTTTACCTGCCTACACACATACACACACAGCATGCAAACACACACACACACACACACACACGCACACACATACACACACACACTTGAGGACTGCCAATTTTCCTCAAGGAGATACAGCCAAAGAAAAAATGGTATTTTAAATCTCCCTTTCTGGGCGCCTGGGTGGCTCAGTGGGTTAAGCCGCTGCCTTCATGATCTCAGGGTCCTGGGATCGAGTTCCGCATCGGGCTCTCTGCTCAGCAGGGAGCCTTCTTCCCTCTCTCTCTCTCTCTCTCTCTCTCTCTGCCTGCCTCTCCATCTACTTGTGATTTCTCTCTGTCAAATAAATAAATAAAATCTTTAAAAAAAATAAAAAAAAATAAAAATAAATCTCCCTTTCTACCTCCTCTTGGAGAAAATCTATTGTAACAAGGGAACATATTCTTTATACTCCTGTCAATCCCATTCTAAAGGAAAAGGAGTAGCTGATGTTGCCAGTCACCTAAACTTTTCTAGACTCTGGGATTCAAGAGTTTATGAGGGTTTCTATGCCCTCAGTACTATTCTCTCTCTCCTACTGTGCCTAAACCTGAACATGGCAACCAACTAGCTCTTCTTAAAAGACTCAACATTTTTGTTGTATTCCAGGATCTAGGTAAGAGCTGGCACCTTTCCTTGGGGCTCTTTACTCTATGGGACATCATGATCACAGGTTGGGATCTACTCTGTACATAACATCATAATCTCTTTTTGTGGAAGGTGATGAAGGGCTTGGGATAGAGAGTGGCAGGGCCAGAGAAGAGTCAAATGCCCTCTGGGTGTGGGGCCAGCTGAGCCTTGCAGGTTATAACAGGAGACACCATAATGGGCCCTAAAACCAGTGGTTCGCAATGTGTGGTCCCTGCATTGGTCACTTGGGAACTTGCTAGAATTACAAGTACACATGCCATTCACCAGATACCTGAATAAGAAACTAATTTTGGATCCAGTTTTAATAAGTTTGCAGCTAGGGGCACCTGGGTGGCTCAGTGGGTTGAGCCTCTTCCTTTGGCTCAGGTCATGATCCCAGTGTCCTGGGATCAAGCCCCACGTCAGACTCTGCTCAGCAGGGAGCCTGCTTCCGCCCTCTCTCTGCCTGTCTCTCTGCCTACTAGTGATCACTGTCTGTCAAATAAATAAATAAAATATTAAAAAAAATAAGTCTGCTGTTGTTACTCCTGGGTCTTTAAGAGCCACTGGCTTAAGGCTAATTTCCCTATACTATCCTGACCATAAGAATTACAGGAATGGCCTTTTTATAATACAGACCCGCAGATCCCTTGACAGAATCTCCTGATCTATAGTTCTGGGCAGGACATGGGAATGTGCATTGTCACAAGTATTTTGTGTGATTTTTACCATGAGGTTTATAGGAGGACATTGCCCCTTCTCTTCTTAAGAATCTCCCCCTTCTTGATAACTGCATATGTCTGCAATACTCACTCATTCATAGTTTAAAAATATTTATTGTTCGTTATATTTAAAATAAACTTTTTAAAAACTAAGGGTTTAATTTTGCTTTATTTCATTATTAAATAAGATTGGTAACGATTAGCCCATTCTCTAAATTTTTTTATTTATTGCATGTGGAGAAAAGATAGACTCATGATAACTATTTTCTCCCAGTTTTCCAGGGTAGGAAGTATATCATCACCTGTCTCTGCAACCTGGTGGAATTTAGAGCAAAAGAAAGTATTTTAAAAATATCTAGTCTTAAAGTAATATAGATTCTGAAACCTACAATAGTTTCAAACATCACTTGAAAAAAAGACAATAAGATAGAAGAAAGATAGAAGAAATCTTACCTTCCATTCTTGCATCAAATTGAGCCAAAATGACTCTTCAACCAAAATAACAATTCAGTGCCTCTTACCCAAACCCCTCTTGTCCCAGTGAAAATCGGATAAATGTCTAAACCACAAAAGGTTCTTTTATCTTTCTTTGCTGTATTATCTAAAGAGCCATATCCCAATTAAATCTCCATTTTTGCCAGGTAAGTACCAATTCAGAGGAAAGGTCGGTATGGTGTGCTAATGAATCCAAGCCAGAAATCAAATTATACTAGTGTAAATATTTTTTGAAAAGGAAACATTAAAACTTAAATATTTTTTTTTATACTTTTTTAATTTTTTATAAACATATATTTTTATCCCCAGGGGTACAGGTCTGTGAATCACCAGGTTTACACACTTCACAGCACTCACCAAATCACATGCCCTCCCCAATGTCCATAATCCCAACCCCTTCTCCCAAACCCCCTCCCCTCGGCAACCCTCAGTTTGTTTTGTGAGATTAAGAGTCACTTATGGTTTGTCTCCCTCCCAATCCCATCTTGTTTCATTTATTCTTCTTCTACCCACTTAAGCCTCCATGTTGCATCACCACTTCCTCATATCAGGGAGATCATATGATAGTTGTCTTTCTCTGCTTGACTTATTTCGCTAAGCATGATACGCTCTAGTTCCATCCATGTTGTCGCAAATGGCAAGATTTCATTTCTTTTGATGGCTGCATAGTATTCCATTGTGTATATATACCACATCTTCTTGATCCATTCATCTGTTGATGGACATCTAGGTTCTTTCCATAGTTTGGCTATTGTGGACATTGCTGCTATAAACATTCGGGTGCATGTGCCCCTTTGGATCACTACATTTGTATCTTTAGGGTAAATACCCAATAGTGCAATTGCTGGGTCATAGGGCAGTTCTATTTTCAACATTTTGAGGAACCTCCATGCTGTTTTCCAGAGTGGCTGCACCAGCTTGCATTCCCACCAACAGTGTAGGAGGGTTCCCCTTTCTCCGCATCCTCGCCAGCATCTGTCATTTCCTGAATTGTTGATTTTAGCCATTCTGACTGGTGTGAGGTGATATCTCATTGTGGTTTTGATTTGTATTTCCCTGATGCCGAGTGATATGGAGCACTTTTTCATGTGTCTGTTCGCCATCTGGATGTCTTCTTTGCAGAAATGTCTGTTCATGTCCTCTGCCCATTTCTTGATTGGATTATTTGTTCTTTGGGTGTTGAGTTTGCTAAGTTCTTTATAGATTCTGGACACTAGTCCTTTATCTGATATGTCGTTTGCAAATATCTTCTCCCATTCTGTCAGTTGTCTTTTGATTTTGTTAACTGTTTCCTTTGCTGTGCAAAAGCTTTTGATCTTGATGAAATCCCAGTAGTTCATTTTTTCCCTTGCTTCCCTTGCCTTTTGCGTTGTTCCTAGGAAGATGTTGCTGTGGCAGAGGTCGAAGAGGTTGCTGCCCGTGTTCTCCTCAAGGATTTTGATGGATTCCTTTCGTACAT
The DNA here is from genome assembly GCF_030435805.1 of Mustela lutreola. Lineage (NCBI taxonomy): Eukaryota > Metazoa > Chordata > Mammalia > Carnivora > Mustelidae > Mustela > Mustela lutreola. The sequence goes on from NC_081292.1 coordinate 75,673,938, forward strand.
TGAGGTCCTTCATCCATTTTGAGTCTATTTTTGTGTGTGGTGTAAGGAAATGGTCTAATTTCATTTTTCTGCATGTGGCTGTCCAATTTTCCCAGCACCATTTATTGAAAAGGCTGTCTTTTTTCCATTGGACATTCTTTCCTGCTTTGTCGAAGATTAGTTGACCATAGATTTGAGGGTCTATTTCTGGGCTCTCTATTCTGTTCCATTGATCTATGTGTCTGTTTTTGTGCCAGTACCATGCTGTCTTGATGATGACAGCTTTGTAATAGAGCCTGAAGTCCGGAATTGTGATGCCACCAACGTTGGCTTTCTTTTTCAATATCCCTTTGGCTATTCGAGGTCTTTTCTGGTTCCATATAAATTTTAGCATTATTTGTTCCATTTCTTTGAAAAAGATGGATGGTACTTTGATAGGAATTGCATTAAATGTGTAAATTGCTTTAGGTAGCATAGACATTTTCACAATATTTATTCTTCCAATCCAGGAGCATGGCACATTTTTCCATTTCTTTGTGTCTTCCTCAATTTCTTTCATGAGTACTTTATAGTTTTCTGAGTATAGATTCTGTGTCTCTTTGGTTAGGTTTATTCCTAGGTATCTTATGGTTTTGGATGCAATTGTAAATGGGATTGACTCCTTAATATCTCTTTCTTCTGTCTTGCTGTTGGTGTAGAGAAATGCAACTGATTTCTGTGCATTGATTTTATATCCTGACACTTTACTGAATTCCTGTATAAGTTCTAGCAGTTTTGGAGTGGAGTCTTTTGGGTTTTCCACATATAGTATCATATCATCTGCGAAGAGTGATAATTTGACTTCTTCTTTGCCGATTTGGATGCCTTTAATTTCCTTTTGTTGTCTGATGGCTGAGGCTAGGACCTCTAGTACGATGTTGAATAGCAGTGGTGATAATGGACATCCCTGCCGTGTTCCTGACCTTAGCGGAAAAGCTTTCAGTTTTTCTCCATTGAGAATGATATTTGCGGTGGGTTTTTCATAGATGGCTTTGATGATATTGAGGTATGCGCCCTCTATCCCTACCCTTTGAAGAGTTTTGATCAGGAAGGGATGTTGTACTTTGTCAAATGCTTTTTCAGCATCTATTGAGAGTATCATATGGTTCTTGTTCTTTCTTTTATTGATGTGTTGTATCACATTGACTGATTTGCGGATGTTGAACCAACCTTGCAGCCCTGGAATAAATCCCACTTGGTCGTGGTGAATAATCCTTTTAATGTACTGTTGAATCCTATTGGCTAGTATTTTGTTGAGTATTTTCGCATCTGTGTTCATCAAGGATATCGGTCTATAGCTCTCTTTTTTGGTGGGATCCTTGTCTGGTTTTGGGATCAAGGTGATGCTGGCCTCATAAAATGAGTTTGGAAGTTTTCCTTCCATTTCTATTTTTTGGAACAGTTTCAGGAGAATAGGAATTAGTTCTTCTTTAAATGTTTGGTAGAATTCCCCCGGGAAGCCGTCTGGCCCTGGGCTTTTGTTTGTTTGGAGATTTTTAATGACTGTTTCAATCTCTTTACTGGTTATGGGTCTGTTCAGGCTTTCTATTTCTTCCTGGCTCAGTTGTGGTAGTTTATATGTTTCTAGGAATGCATCCATTTCTTCCAGATTGTCAAATTTATTGCCGTAGAGTTGCTCATAGTATGTTCTTATAATAGTTTGTATTTCTTTGGTGTTAGTTGTGATCTCTCCTCTTTCATTCATGATTTTATTTATTTGGGTCCTTTCTCTTTTCTTTTTGATAAGTCGGGCCAGGGGTTTATCAATTTTATTAATTCTTTCAAAGAACCAGCTCCTAGTTTCGTTGATTTGTTCTATTGTTTTTTTGGTTTCTATTTCATTGATTTCTGCTCTGATCTTTATGATTTCTCTTCTCCTGCTGGGCTTAGGGTTTCTTTCTTGTTCTTTCTCCAGCTCCTTTAGGTGTAGGGTTAGGTTGTGTACCTGAGACCTTTCTTGTTTCTTGAGAAAGGCTTGTACCGCTATATATTTTCCTCTCAGAACTGCCTTTGTTGTGTCCCACAGATTTTGAACCGTTGTATTTTCATTATCATTTGTTTCCATGATTTTTTTCAATTCTTCTTTAATTTCCCGGTTGACCCATTCATTCTTTAGAAGGATACTGTTTAGTCTCCATGTATTTGGGTTCTTTCCAAACTTCCTTTTGTGGTTGAGTTCTAGCTTTAGAGCATTGTGGTCTGAAAATATGCAGGGAATGATCCCAATCTTTTGATACCGGTTGAGTCCTGATTTAGGACCAAGGATGTGATCTATTCTGGAGAATGTTCCATGTGCACTAGAGAAGAATGTGTATTCTGTTGCTTTGGGACGAAATGTTCTGAATATATCTGTGATGTCCATCTGGTCCAGTGTGTCGTTTAAGGCCTTTATTTCCTTGTTGATCTTTTGCTTAGATGACCTGTCCATTTCAGTGAGGGGAGTGTTAAAGTCCCCTACTATTATTGTATTATTGTTGATGTGTTTCTTTGATTTTGTTATTAATTGGTTTATATAGTTGGCTGCTCCCACATTGGGGGCATAGATATTTAAAATTGTTAAATCTTCTTGTTGGACAGACCCTTTGAGTATGATATAGTGTCCTTCCTCATCTCTTATTATAGTCTTTGGCTTAAAATCTAATTGATCTAAAGATTGCAAACACCTGAAAATCCATCGGCAGATCGAAGAGAAGAAGAACAGCAATTCTGGAAACAGAAAAACAACCACTTTCTGAAAGGTAGGACCGGCGGAGAAGTGAATCCAAAGCGACGGGAAGATAGACCCCGGGGGGAGGGGCCTGCTCCCGGCAAGCAGCGGAGCAACCGTGCACAAAATCAGGACTTTTAAAAGTCTGTTCCGCTGAGGGACATCGCTCCAGAGGCTAAACCGGGGCGAAACCCACGCGGGGTCAGCGTGGCCTCAGGTCCCGCAGGGTCACAGAAGGATCGGGGGTGTCTGAGTGTCACAGAGCTTGCGGGTATTGGAACGGGAAAGCCGGCTACAGAGACAGAGCCGACAGTAAGCTCGCAGCTCGGTGTTACCTTGAACCGGTCGCAGGCTCGGTGAGCTCGGAGCGCGGCCGGAGGTCAGGCAGACGGGAGTAACTGGGCGCTGTTCTCTGAGGGCGCACTGAGGAGTGGGGCCCTGGGCTCTCGGCTCCTCCGGGCCGGAGACCAGGAGGCCGCCATTTGTATTCCCGTCCTCCGGAACTCTACGGAAAGCGCTCAGGTAACAAAAGCTCCTGAAAGCAAACCCGAGCGGATTACTCACCCCGGCCCCAGGTAAGGGCGGTGTAATTCCGCCTGGGGCAAAGACACTTGAGAATCACTACACCAGGCCCCTCCCCCAGAAGATCAACAAGAAATCCAGCCGAGACCAAGTTCACCTACCAAGGAGTGCGGTTTCAATACCAAGGAGAGCAGCAGAATTCCAGAGGAGGAGAAAGCCAAACACGGAACTCATGGCTTTTTTCCTGTGATTTTTTTTAGTCTTGCAGTTAAGTTGATTTTTTCTTTTTCATTTTTTTTTTTCTCGCCTTCGGGTAAAATTTTTTTTTTAACTGTTACCTTTTTCTTTTTTAACGATTTTTTACTAGTTTATCTAATATATATATTTTTCTTTTTTACATTTTTCTTAGGTGTTTTCTTTTTTTAAAAATTCTTTTCTTTTCTTTTCTTTTTTTTTTTTCTTTTCTTTTTGTTTTTTTTTTTCTTTCTTCCTTTTTGAACCTCTTTTTATCCCCTTTCTCCCCACTCACGATTTTGGATCTCTTCTAATTTGGTTAAAGCATATTTTCCTGGGGTTGTTGCCACCCTTTTAGTATTTTACTTGCCCCTTCATTTACTCTTATCTGGACAAAATGACAAGACGTAAAAATTCACCACAAAAAAAAGAACAAGAGGCAGTACCGAAGGCTAGGGACCTAATCAATACAGACATCGGTAATATGTCAGATCTAGAGTTCAGAATGACAATTCTCAAGGTTCTAGCCGGGCTCGAAAAAGGCATGGAAGATATGAGAGAAACCCTCTCGAGAGATATAAAAGCCCTTTCTGGAGAAATAAAAGAACTAAAATCTAACCAAGTTGAAATCAAAAAAGCTATTAATGAGGTGCAATAAAAAATGGAGGCTCTAACTGCTAGGATAAATGAGGCAGAAGAAAGAATTAGTGATATAGAAGACCAAATGACAGAGAATAAGGAAGCTGAGCAAAAGAGGGACAAACAGCTACTGGACCACGAGGGGAGAATTCGAGAGATAAGTGACACCATAAGACGAAACAACATTAGAATAATTGGGATTCCAGAAGAAGAAGAAAGTGAGAGGGGAGCAGAAGGTATACTGGAGAGAATTATTGGGGAGAATTTCCCCAATATGGCAAAGGGAACGAGCATCAAAATTCAGGAGGTTCAGAGAACGCCCCTCAAAATCAATAAGAATAGGCCCACACCCCGTCACCTAATAGTAAAATTTACAAGTCTCAATGACAAAGAGAAAATCCTGAAAGCAGCCCGGGAAAAGAAGTCTGTAACATACAATGGAAAAAATATTAGATTGGCAGCTGACTTATCCACAGAGACCTGGCAGGCCAGAAAGAGCTGGCATGATATTTTCAGAGCACTAAACGAGAAAAACATGCAGCCAAGAATACTATATCCAGCTAGGCTATCATTGAAAATAGAAGGAGAGATTAAAAGCTTCCAGGACAAACAAAAACTGAAAGAATTTGCAAACACCAAACCAGCTCTACAGGAAATCTTGAAAGGGGTCCTCTAAGCAAAGAGAGAGCCTACAAGTGGTAGATCAGAAAGGAAGAGAGACCATATACAGTAACAGTCACCTTACAGGCAATACAATGGCACTAAATTCATATCTCTCAATAGTTACCCTGAATGTGAATGGGCTAAATGCCCCTGTCAAAAGACACAGAGTATCAGAATGGATAAAAAAACAAAGCCCATCTATATGTTGCCTCCAAGAAACACATTTTAAGCCCGAAGACACCTCCAGATTTAAAGTGAGGGGGTGGAAAAGAATTTACCATGCTAATGGACATCAGAAGAAAGCAGGAGTGGCAATCCTTATATCAGATCAATTAGATTTTAAGTAAAACTTAAATATTTGTGGAATGCATCTATCAATTCTGTCAGGTTACCTTGATATCAGTAAGTTACTTAGTCCCCTGAACCTCACCATCATGGTGCTGACTTGACTCTACAAAAGGAGAATTTCTTTCTACATATTCTAATATGTGACCCTCAAACATACAGTGAAATTTCTGAAGATATTTGTAGTGTTTTGATTTAGAAGACTTTCCGTAAGAAGTAACAATTCTTGTGCAAACAAGGATAACCATGGGAATCCTATCTAGGGGTCCTATGCCTCTGTCAGGTAAGAAACCAGCATGCAGAAAGAAAGGATACTATAAAGTGATGTCCAGAGACTCATATGCAGAAACAAGATCCTGTGAAGAATTCATTATCTGAGCAAAGGTATATGGGTTTGCTCTCTCTCTCTCCCTTTCTCTCTCTTCCTAGTCAATTTATATCTTTACCCACAGCTTTCTTCTTTAATGCTGACTTTGTTGTTGATTTTAGGCACATTCCACTCACTTTGAAATGCTTAGTGAGTATTTACAGACAGGACCAGCTGCATAATTTGCAAGGCCCAGTGCAAAACAAAAATATGGGAGCCTTTTCAAAAATTGAGAATTTCAAGATGGGACACTTGAGTGGCTCAGTGGGTTAAACCTTTGCCTTCAGCCCAGGTTATGATCTCAGAGTCCTGGGATCGAGCCCCACATCTGGCTCTCTGCTTGGTGGGGAGCCTGCTTCCCCCTCTGTCTCTGCCTGACTCTCTGCCTACTTGTGATCTCTCTCTCTCTGTCAAATAAATAAATAAAATCTTAAAAAAAGAAAAAAGTATTTCAAGATGGCAACCATAGAGCATTAAAGCAAGCACAGATTGCTGTGTGCTTGCTTAGCTCAGCAGCCATGATGGTGGCCCTGATCCCATACTGTTACTCAAACATAGTACTTAAAACAAGTGATTGTGTTATGATAATAGGCCGTGTCTTTTGGCTACTTTGAGCATAAACACATGAAACTAACGAGATGAGATTTTATAGTATCTCTTTCTATCTACCATTGCCAATAGGAAAGGGTTGGGAAAAGACCTTAGAGACTACAACTGGCAGCCCAGACAATAGGGGGCTAACTGATATGGCTGGCTTGGGAAAAGTGCACATTATCAGAGCAAAACAATGCCAAAATCAATTCTGGAAAATGGCGTTTCAATCAGAAGTGCTGGCTATTCAGGAAAGAATGTTTTTGTCTCCCAACCTTTGTGTATATTTGTTTGTTTCTACTAGATGATTGAGGGGAAAGTGACTTTTATTTCAACCTTATGAGACCCTATATATTGTTTTATAATGCTTATACTTTACCATGAAAATAGCAGTTATATAAAAAGCAAAAGAGGCTTGCAAAAAACAAATGGGAGAGATGTCATTACTTCCATTTTTCCCAATTATTATATCTTGCCATTGGTGTCATTATGTTCCTTTTTAATTATAATTTTTTTAAGATTTTATGTATATATGTATGTATGTATGTATGTATATATTTAGAGCAGAGGAAGGGGCAGAGGGAGAAGAGAGAAAGAATCCCATGCAGCTTCATGCTCAGCATGGAGCCACATGTGGGGATTGACTCCACAACCACAAGATCATGACTGAAGCCAAAATTAAGAGTTGGATTTTTAAGTGACTGAGCCACCAGGCACCCCTAATTATAAATATTTTATTAGAATTCTAATAGAATATTTCTAAACTATAAATTGCAAAAGAGGGAAATATTTACCCACAAAATATTTTTTTAAGTTGTAGTTTTCATACTAGTTTTCAAAGAACGTTCTCAAGATTAATTTCATAGAACTGCATTGCTATAAATAACAGCTCAAACTTTCATATATTTCTCAGAATAGAAATGTTTTAACAAAGATTTCTTATGTCTTTCTGGTAACTGATGGGGCACTTGGGTCTTCTGTGCCACATATGTGCCCTCAGATTCCCTTTTGACCTAAAAATTGTCCAAGGCTCTTGCCAGAAGGCAGCTGCTGTAATGTCTAGCTATTGGAAAATCTCCTTGAAGACACAACAGGTCTTGCTGAAATTTTAGCTGCTTAAAACGATGTCCAGGGTGATTCGCAAGTGTCATGAAAATTGGTTTTACCACCTGGATCATGTCCAGGTGCTCCACTTGCCAAATGAATAAGGAGGGAACACAAAGAAGGAAAGATCATTCTGGAGCCTGAAGGAAGGTTGTGTGGAAGATTTATGGCTCTGTAGCCTTCTTTCCCCTGAAGAAGAAATCCCAATAAGGTTTCAGTGAAAAAATATTCAACCACCATGTTCTTTTATTCATTCATTTATCAAGCACTGAACAGGCAGAGGGCTCAAGGTATTCTGCACTCTGAATAGAGAAATAAAAAGCAAATACTTGGTCCTCAAATTAAAGTCTACTGTAAGATAAACCAATAAAAAGTATAAATGAGGAAAGAGTTATGACCCACAAAACTCATTGAGTTGTGAGAGGAGGAGTTACTAGGAAACGTCGAGACTGAAAGGACAAGTTGGAATTAACCTGTAAAGAGGGTGATTCCAGGCAGAGGGGTAGCAATGGGCCTGAGAGTTTCAAGAAGGACAGGGTAGTAGTGTGCCATGGGCCTTTGAAGGTAAGCAGAGCTTGGACTATGGACACTGGTAACAATTTTTATTTTATCCCAAAATAATGAGACACTATTGAGAAATTTTAAGAAGGAGTAATGGGGTGTATGTTACAGACATAATTAGTCCTGGAAAAGGCATAAATCTAGCATGTTGAGTGTCAGCTAATCTGGAGTTAATTAAAAGGAGAGGGACCACTCTGGGGCAGTCATTTCCCAAACTTGTCTGCACATTTGAATCTCCTGGGAGAATTTCAAAATACATTAATACATCTCACCCGAGAGATGAAGCTGCACTGTGGCTTGAGATTTTGAATTTTTACAAGATCCTCAACAAGTCAGTTGTGCAATCAGTTTAAAGACTATTGCCTAGAGGAAAATGTAGAATTACAAGAGACAAGGGCGGAAACAAAAGAGACAGTAAAAGCATGGGTGAAGGAAGAAGAGACTACAAAGGGGAATGAGCAGACACGAAGGTGGAGGAGAACTGGGGAAGAGTAGATTTTTGGGAAAAGGAGAAGGGAGAGGAAGCATAGAAGGATCTCAACCAGAGTATAAGGATGGACAAGTAACCACTGGATTTGGCCTCTAGAAAAAGTTGGGTGTCTTGCAAGGGCAGTTCTAAGTAGGTTCTAGATTGTGTTGGATTCTGTGGGGGGAATGGGAAGGTAGAGATAATTTGCAACAAATTTTCCTACAGAGGAAAAACTGGAGACTTAGTTTATCAAAAGACTTCAATAGTCACAGAAAGACGAGTCTTCTCCCATCCAACATTACTAGTGTACCTCAGGGTTATCCATACCTTGTATGTTCTCTATATTTCACGCTCTATCCAATGATTTTCATGAATCTCACTCTATGAGTCTGTTAAACAAAAATCTCTTCATAATGTTTAACTTTGCTGAGACATTAAAACATTTCTTCTACTATTAGAACTTTATTCTCAGCTCTGCCTTCCTGTTGGCAGACCTTAAGTTCTATGGGTGGAGGAAGTGGTTAGAACTTGGCATATAGAAATGGAAATCAACTTCTGTGTGCTTTCATTGTTAAAGGAGCCCTCTGTTGGCTTGGAAACCACATCTATGTGGAAGAAGCTGTGTATTTTGTGGGTAGATGATAAAGCAATCAGGTATGCTATGTGTAAACATCGTGCATCTGTGTAAAGAAGCATTGGCCAAGCTTTGTTGGCAGTAAGACCAGAATCTGGTTTTGGTATAAGTCACATGTCTGCTAAAGTATATTTGCAAAATGTTTCCTGGGCAGAGCAAGTATTACAAGGAACATAACTTTGTGAGTTTTCCTTTGAACCAATGCCTTACAGAAAGTATAGACAGAAGTGAGAAAGTGACCCAAACCAAAGCCACATATTCACATCTTCCATTCATCATTTGTGAGTATTCTAAGATGTGTGCATATTACATTTGTTCACTCTTCATTACTGTTAAGCTCATAGATTTATTTCATAAGTCACAACTCCCAGGCAATAGGAATCTGATGATTTTATTGCTAAAGGAAACAAAAGTATTCAGGTGTCCTGAGGAAAGATGGAAAAATCATAAATTGCAGTGGCTGTTATGCACTTGAGAAGACAAAGGACTGTTCCTGTAAATTACTTTGAGGAATTTTGGAAAATAATGATTCAAGAATAGCAGCTTTAAAGGCTCTGACCTGCTTAGGGTCATGTCGGTGATAGCCTTTCATTTACAACTTCCTCTTTGAAGAAAAAAATATTCTTGAAAATAAATTTAAGGTACTTATTCAGATAATTTCCCCCTCTTTTGCACAATAAGTATTTATTAAGTAATCATTTTGTTCTTGCTCTATGAATACAAGAATCATAAGACATCACCTTTCCCCTCAACTGGTAGAGATAATTTGCAACAAATTTTCCTACAGAGAAAAAACTGGAGACTTAGTTTAGCCCCTCAACTGGCTTACAGTCTATGAGAGAGAGAGAAAGAGAGATTATATTAATAAATCCAATAAGGTATGGACAGAATACACAGTGGTTCACAGGCAGGATTGGTCAGTTCAAAATGGGGGAAATATAAAATAACTACAACAATAAATTTCTAACAAGAAATTATCTTAAAATTGGAATTTTAAGTAGTCTTTGCCAAGTCACTATGGGCCAAAGATCTTTAACTCAAAGTATATGCCTAGCTACTCATTTCACAGACATGGGACATTTTAAGAGCTTGGTATGTAGCACCGTTTAGGCCATGATAAAAACATTTCATTATTAGTTCAGTCTTTTATTAGCAGACCTCCTGGTGACTTGAAAGTGTCAAAGTACCTCCTTAAGTGCCTTTATGCAGAGGGGCGCTTATTCAACCCATGGCATCTAACCAGGTAAAAGCATTTGGTGACCATTTGTTCAACCTTTTTTTTTTTTCTTTTTAGTGCTCACAGTGACCTCCTTTCTCTCAAAAGAAGTGTGTGTTCTAAAAATTCTTTTTGCTCTGATCTATATTCATTCTTATACCCTTATACAGAGACAGCTATATATGGATTTTAGTAAGATTTGTCAAATAAGGAGAAAAGAAGATACATAGGACGAAATCAGGTTACTGCAAATGAGTAGGGAGATTTTTAAAAATCATTTCCCCATTATTGTACTATTATCACTCACTTTTTTTTTTTTTTTAAAACTTCACTCGTTTTTGAATAACTGCACTATATAGGCCACTGTGTGCCAACAGGTTTGGTTGGGTTTTTGTTTATTGGTTTGGTTTGGTTTGGTTCATCTCCACTCTCAAGGACCTTAAAAATAAATCAAATCATAGGTAGACAAGTCCCAAATAATATAGATTGTTTTAGCATGTTATTAACATAAGAGTATATGTGTGCACGCACACACACACATATATAAAAATAAGTGTCATATAGAATATGAAAGTGTTAAAAAATATGAGTTATTCAAGAAAGTTCCTCAAAGGAGATGTGTATTGATTAGAACTCAAATTAAATAGGGAAAAAAGGGACTTGGGGCTTTAAGATACTATAAAACACATTTTTGCATCCTTCTTGCTTAGAATTTAGCTCAATACAGCAAGAATACAAAACAGAATCTCCAATTTCAATAAAACCAAGATCACCTATTACCTCAAACTCTACTGTGATATGTAGAAGAGGTATAGGATTAAGAACTGGTTTAGCAAAGTGCAAAATTTGAAATATATGTTTTTGAAGAGAGAAATACTGTTACAAAGCAAATGGTTAAGCCTACAAAATTTGCTTCCTGACAATAATTGGAATCACAAAGTACCACGGAAGGTGGGGGTGAGGCAAGGGGCTAAAAATGGGATTGGTTGAAAATCTGTCTAAGCGGTGGTTCTGTCCCCACCCTAACCAGCACAGTTAGGAAGAACAACAGAATGATAAATGAACACACCATGGGATAAAGAAGGCACGAAAAGGAAACATCAATTCAATGACTTCAACATTTGACTAAAAGGAATTTGCGGGGGGGGGGGGGGTGGGAGGAATATAAAGCATGCCAAGAAATTAGAAAAGAAAGTTACCTAGAATTGAAAGACTTTAAGTCCTGACCAAATCATGGAATTTCACAACCATTAAAA